>NC_086335.1:47319913-47923710 GCF_032445375.1 Bacillus rossius redtenbacheri
AATTAATAAAAAAAATAATTAAGGTTATTTTTTAGAGTACGAGCTTTCAGAATAAATATTTAAAAAAATTAAAATATAAGTTTAGAGTGCTTTTAATTAATGCGATGATACTGTGATTTATTACCTGATACAGGTTTTATATTCCAGTTGTGTATTTTTGGTTGTTTTTATTTCCGCCATCATGAACACATAGTAATTTATGCTTGTGTGATCACTTATTGTGTCAACAATTGTGTCATGTGTGATGAAATGTATTTGATTTCACTAATTATGAAAACCTTATTAGTTTTACTTTATCTGCACGTAAATAAAGGTGAAAGTTTCCAGAGTGAAATGTTTGTTAGGTTAGGCCAGGTCAGCTACATTTAAAAAAGAACGCGTAAAATCGTGCCAACGGTTGGTTCGGTAACGTCTGCGACATTAAAATATTTTAGAATCTGTTTTGTGGGATCGTAAAGAAAAGCTTTTATTTTTTGCAATTATACTTCTTTAGGCGCGTTATTAAAAAAATATGAGCGTGCATTTTTACAATGCGCGCGGAACATGCAACGAAATTTTCACAGGATGGAAAGAAAAAAGGCTACACACAAATAAAAATTATACATGTACTTTTATTAAATGATATACTTTAATAATTGATATAAATTGTATTTATAAACTTTTCCGTTGTCATATTGTTTGTATGCTTCCATTGTCGCTGGCAGAACGTGTCTGTGGCAGGTTTAGTGGTCTCCTGGTAGTTTTCATGAGAGTATTTATTAGGTTATGTTAACGCACGTCTAATGTATTTGCATGATAAATTATAACATTAAACTAAAATTAATTAATTAGAATAAACATTTATTTATTAGAAGATTTTCTTTGAAAATTAAATTTTCTTTCAATTGTTTTAATAAATTAAATAATTAATTTGATATACGTGTTTATATTAAACACCTGAAAACTGAGTAATCATTTTTTTTAATTTTATTGTTTTATACCATATCAACCGTATATATAATACCATTATAATTTTTTTTAAAATTATTCTATTTCCATTAATTTTTGCATGCAAAATTAAAGTAAGAATTTTATCACGCCGAGTAAGTACAGCATCTAAAGCGCGTACACGTACAGTCCCCCCCCCCCCTGGTCCAACTGTAAGGCGACCTTACAGAGTGTCTGGTATCAGGGCGATGGTCCGGTCACTCACGGCTCAGACAGTTGCAATCATCTAACACGTGCAATTAATCTCAATCCACGGCTCGGGCGTAATGGATTGTGCGGGGGCCCTAGAAGGGGGAGGGGCGGGGGATTGTCGCCGCGTTCGCAGGAGCTCGCCACAATTAATTGATTGTTTTCTCTTCTCTCCCCTCCCCACCCCCTTTTTTTCCCCCTCGGGGGGGTAACCGCCACGGAGCTAGCGAACTCGTCCGAGAAATGGGCAGGGCCTGGGGAAAAAAAAAATTCACAGGGTTTTTCGTGACCTTCGGGATGGACTCAACAGTTCTATACATACATCCCCCCCCCCCCCCCGGGAAAAACGTTACCCGCTCATCGGCTGCTGTCTTGAAGGACGTCCCAACTTAGTATAGCCTGTGATTTAAGTATTCGCGATGAGTTGAGAGCTAATAGCAGAAAACAGCACTAAGGTATGACTTTTTAATTTTAGCCTATCGCGAAACGAATCCACGTAAAATTTCCAATCTCTAGCAAATGGGTGACTGTTCTCCCCCCCCCCCCCATCTTTTTTTCCTAATTCCTAATTTGGTTTGTTCTAACCTAAAAGAGGCCAGTTTATTTCACAAAGGATTTACTTCGGGTGCGTAAAAAAAAAGTCACAGAATTAACTGTTTGGACCGTCTCATAATTTACAAGTCATTTTCATCGAAACGTACGATAAAAAAAAACTAGGGCAATGCATTTTTCGTAAAAAAAAAATCCCGACCAGCTGTGCGTTGAAATTTTGTAGCATTGTGTGTGTTTCGTGGTTGGCTGAGTGTGTTTCAGGTGCACCAACCATAGCAATCCAGTGCGGAAAAAAAAACGCGTCCTGAATGGTTCTGCCAATTACGGCAATAGCTTCTCTTGCAGACGGCCGCCAATTACAAGGGAGAAGAGCTGGCGCGAACATACCATGTTGCAGTCTAGTAGGCGTTCAGATTATTTTTTTTAACGATAAATACTTGCCCCTACCAATCACGTGTAACCCATCAAACAATGTGACATTGTTATTGACCAATGAATTTTTTTTATAAACGTTTGATTGGCCTACATACAGGCAAGTTGAATGTAAGCTTCAGTGAAATGAATACTCGAAATAATTGCGGATCTATACATAAACTATTTTTATATATTATTTTAAATTTCGATTTGCCCGTAAAATTATATGGCATGGCTCGTAGCCGCAAAATAACATAGTTTGCACTCTCAATGAATAAGAAATCTACCAATCAAGACGAACCAGCTCATATATTAACCAAATCCTGCAATAAGCATAATATATTTGGGTCTCGTTTGATTAATTTCCCATACGTTCATAGAGACTTGTTATCTGGTGACAGCCTAGATTGCAAACGTTTATTTACTTGACTCGTTGAATCACGAGTTATTTGCCAAGCCCTGCAGGACAAGCTCCTAAATTCACTGAAACATGTACGACCCGGAGAAAATGGGAAATGTGGCAGGCGATAATCACATGTCATGACTAGAGATCGGAAAAACCCGCGGACTCATTTCGCGATGGGCTAGAATCCATGCCGCTTCAGTGATTGTACCACAGTGTACTCGAAGGAAGGACTCCGAGACAATAAAAAAACCTCAACAGGTGAGCAGGTGTATTTTGCTCGAGTACATAGAAGCTAATGGAGTCTATCCTATAGGTCACTGGAACCACGAACTCTTCTATTCCCTAGTCATGGCTTTATTACGTAAATGTTTATGGAGCCTAACACGACACCAGGAAATAGCATGTCTCTATCCATTACATATTTCAAAACGTTACCAGATATTTTTAATTTTATTTTTAAAGAAATGCCGATTAGGAGTCCCAAAAAAACCCTGTAGTTAAATTTAGTTCGTTTTATTGTTTCTACCAGTCGGAATGTGAAAAACCGTGGGAAACAGAACGTCCGAAATACCTCCATAGCAGGAAGACGAGTATAGTCTGGACGCCTATAAAAAAAAGTTTCAGATTTACGACGCAGGTCGTAACTCTGGAAATGGCGGCCTCTAATAACAAGAAACCGCGTAAACCGACCACGGGCGCCTCCGCTTTCCTGAGACAATAAAAAAATTAGTTCCGTCACTAATCACAGTGTCGGTCATCCTAAAATTCTTTTCTTTAAACATTTTCGGCTGCATTCTCAAAGTTTGTGGCAGTGGTAGTGGTGGGTTGGGGAAGTCATTAAGGTGATCCTATAAAAAAAAATTATGGTACTTGGCGATGAATGATTTTGAAGTTACTTGAAGTCCACGAAAAAAAAAAAGACATTAAAAATGCCATCTAACTGCCCACTGTTATCACCAAAGATAATTGAAAGAGTCTAGACGGAACATGTGCTAGCGAAAGTAAGAACGTTGCTGGGAAACGACAGGACATTTTGTCTTTCCAATATGGCGATATTCAAATGCAATCAAATTATTTATCATGGACAAAAAAATTGTATTTTTAACATGGCGCAACAGCTGTATTCCCCTTTCCATGTCAATAAAAGCATTCGTAATTACACTTGAAAAAACAATTTATGCTATGGAAAATTTTACTGGGAACTAACTTCAGCATTTTCTAATATCAAGTATTGAAATCTCTCACTGAGCCAATGAGAATGAAATTTGAAGTGGACTTACCAACAAATAACTTTGCATGTCGGGTCTGCTATTTGAGATTGGATAGCTGTAGCCGAAAATGAAGATAAAACGTATATAAAGATACGTATATAACGTATATAAGATAAAACGTATATAAATGACCCCTTCCAAGTGGATGTCTGATCCTACAAACAGCTAGTGTTGGTTTCGAAACAGCAGCCTTAAATGGTTTGAACAGATATTCTGAGAAATGCACTTACGGAGCCGATGGCTCACAATGGAAAATTATTACATCCCTACTAAAAATCAAGTTTAAATCAAGTTTTAACGCAAGCGGAAAAAGTTAAAGTTACTGGCACGCAAATAATCAATTACTATACATGAGTGTAATATGTGATGTTAATGGTGGTAAGATGTACGGAAATTTCGAGGATTCAGTTGTCGCAAGCTAACCTTCATACTCTTACAACAGTGTTCTTGATTGGACCGCAGTTATATGGACACGCCCCTCTGCGACCGTGAGCCAATGATTCCCAGCTAGGAGAGAAGCAAGCGAATCAGGTAGTGACCACTAATGAGAACAAGAAGTTCCACACTTAGAAATCAGCCAATTTTTTTTTTGTATAACAAACATGAGGCTTTGAAATTTTCCCCTGACGCCAAACGAATCCGCGAAATTTCAAGGTATTTAATGATGTTGGTGATGGTGGCGATAGTAATAATGATTGTAATGACGGGTGGCGATGGTAGAGAATGATCATGATGGTTGTCATGGTGACTGTAAATATGGTAGATGTTTACGACAATGAGTCCTATGCCGCTCGACTTTTGAGAGCGGTGGACCCCAGTTCGGGACCTGGAATGCGAGTTTGATCACAAAGGTAGACTTCCAGGAGATTTGCGCACAGAGGAAATCATTTCCCGCCAAGAGTTCTTAATCATCGCGGCGAAGTAATCAATATTCGCGTGCCTGGTAACGTCCTGGTTAAGAACTGTTACGTGAGAGCCTGAAGGTTATCGGGACGGTGTCTATCATGACGGCTGAGATAACAGCCGACTGGCAGTCAGTAGCTAAAAGGGAAGGGGGGGGGGAAGCAGTGGGGCTTAGCAGCATACTCGATGGAGTTTATGTCACGACGTTATCCGCAGTACTCTAGGAGCTTACGCGGTGATCCGCGGTAGGACGCACGCGTCGAAATTTTAATCAGGTTGTGAAAAAAAAATAAAAACCCCGTTCCCACGGGGTAATTGAACCTAGACTGAATCGCCGGTAATGTCCTCCATAAGTGTGTTCTGGACCAGATGTATACAGTTACAAGTCTAATTACGGGATTTTAAAAAAAAGTTCTATCATTCAACGCACAATGGCGTAAACAAAATTTGCCAATCACGACCTAACATTAATTTTTGGTAGTAAAAAAAAACCATCGGTAATTATTACAAGAAAACTATTTTGGATTAGTTAAAAAAAAATACATTGTTGAAATAAATGGTAAGTAATGTATGGTTTAACGTTAAATAAACATTTTAAATTCCCAAAAAAAATATTTGCAAATGTATACGTATGCATGAGTTGAAAGTCCTATTACTCTGCATTCTTGTTTCAAAATTATCAAAATTATACGTCATCCAACTTTTCTATCAGCAATTACGAATTCCGAGAGACAGCAACAGAGCAACAGCTGGTGCCCTTACCCAACAGCTTATTTGATTTTATTTGATTTTTTCATTTTGAATTTTTTTCACCCCACTATTTTTCAACCCCTCAAACCCCCTACTGGCAGAAAATTTTAAACCATACCGCAAAAAAAAAAAAAATATCCATGCCAGTGGTACCACCCCACAATCGAGTACCCTAGTTCTGGGAAACTGGTCTTCCATCATCTCCCCCCTCTTTCCCCTCTCGTTTTCTTTCACACGAACCCTTGCACAACCCCTGTCAGGGAATCCTTTTTCATCTACGTCACAGACTTTCCCTTCGCCCCATTCACCCCTCCGGAGACTTCTCCCTACAATAATTTTTTTTGGCACGCAAAAAAAAAAATGAAATACTCCCTATGCCGACGATCAACTTAATAGATCCTATTAGCCTGGCCCGAACCCCTATTTCACCCCATGTCCCCTTCTCCCCTTCTCTTTCTACAAGACAACAGACGAATCCAACCCCTGCAAGGCGCCGGGCAAAAGTAGTCAAGACGTTTCCGCCAGACGATTTTCTCTCGGCGGGAGCATCATTTAAACTGCCCCAAGTTCTGCTGAGATGGAAACGATGTCTAACTTCGTTCTTGTGGTTTCAAGCAACGCCGTCAAGACGAAACTCCTGTGGCAGAAGAAATGTTGGAAGCGTAAACTTCCAACAGAACAAAATAAATAAATCGCATTGTCAAACAAACCGCTGTAAACAGAAGCGAAAGAAATGGCAGTTTATTCGGTCTTAAGTGCGGAGTAAATTTACTCAACGAAATGTTGAATAAACTTAAGTAGTTCCAGACAAGTTTTTATTTTTTTAAATTCCTGTTCCAATCCTCTGTAGAGTCTGACTGACTCTCCCATTCCTTGAATCATGAATAGAGACTCGTGATTTTATGGTTTTATTTTTAAGACAATTTCGTTTTTGAAAGAGGTTGTTTTTGTTTTAATTTTTTGTGAACTCTGTTTATTCATAAAGATAGCGCATATTTTTAAAATAAATACAACACTTATCAAAACAGTGTAATTTTTACTGATAAATGACGTATTTTAACAATATAATAATTTGTAACAAGCAAGTAGGCCTATATGTGCATTTTAAAATTGTACCAATGTCGTAATATAAAAATTATTTATTAATAACCAACTAAATATTTGACAAAAGTTAATTTTTTTCAATCTATTTAGTACACACAATTTGGTACAAACTCCATGCTAAATAATTTACATGCTTTGAATTTATATATATATATATATATATATATATATATATATATATATATATATATATATACAAGGGCGCAACAACAGGGGGGGGGGCAAGGGTATTTTGCCCCCTTCTGAAACCTTGAAGTGGGGGCAAACGGGGGCAAAGAAAGTGCTGTGTAATCAATTTTTAGGTAATAAAACTGCTTAAATAGCACCATTTTCCACCTTGAAATACAAATTATCCCGGGGGAGGACCCCCGGACCCCCGCTTCAATAGGGGGGATCGATGATTCTTTATAAAAAGGTATATTGCCCCCCCATTTGGAAATTTAATTGTTGCGCCCCTGTATGTGTGTGTATGTATGTATATTATATATATATAAAATTACGTCTTTGTAATTTAAAATTAGTTTTGATTGCATATGCTGATTGATTTCATGATTTTTGTTAGCATCTCAGTGCTTCACGGTGCATTTACATGCTTTTCCGCGTGATTTCGGTTCTATAGCACTTCACCATATGAACTTGTTCCTAATCAAGAGACATTGTTCTACGCACAGTGCTACAAGGGAGTCGGGGCAGGGGCAAGACCTTGCATGCATTATTACTAAACATGGCTACTTGCGTTAAGCGCCCCTTTTGTCTATCTGGCGAGGCGCCCCGTGTCCTAAGCGTCACACTCTCTTCGTTTTTTCGTTGCGCTACGATCTCGACTTATTCCCCCGTCCAGGGACGAAACATGAGGGAGGGAAGACGGGTGTCGGGCGCCGCTTGGTGGGGGGGAGGGGGGACGCTTAGCTGGTAGAGTAATTTTTAAGATATATATATATTATATACACTTGAATATCGTAGTGTTAGAACACAAAACAAATGTTAAAGGGCAGACGATGTGAAATATTTGTAGTAAGAGATGCATATACATGTGTTTCGTAAAATATATAATAAAAAAACTGTGTTTTCGCGTACTATCCAACTTGTGATGCATTAGAAATGAAATAACTGCAAATAAATCTATTTACTTACCATCAACGTTGAATAGAAAAAAAAATATTTTCGAATAATGGAATTAATATGTGGTGGCGATATGAGGTGTTGTCGGATGTTGTCGGGTTTTTGGTTGGTTTGAAGAAGAAGAAGAAGAAGAAGAAGAAGAAGAAGAAAGAAATAAAGGGGGGGTGGAAACTAGTCGAGTTACGTCCATGCCACCGAATGTTAAGAAGTTTCACTTAAAAAAAAAAGTATTAGCGGCGCCACGCAGAAAGTTCTGGGCAGTCATTCGCGACACAGCGGCGAGTTTCCAACAGGCCACTTGCGAAATCGTTATCGCACTTCAGCCAGGGCGTGATCGACGCGCGAAGTTCGTGGACTCTCTCTCTCTCTCTCTCTCTCTCTCCCATTGGCTGGCGGCCGAAGGGGAGCACTCACATCACAGATGCTCGCTGGTATTACTGACGCGGCACCGCCTCTAAGCGCAAGGCTCTGAACATACTGACGCGGCTCCGCCTCTAAGCGCAAGGCTCTGAACAGGCGCGCAGTCTTCCCGTCGTCACAGGATAACTGAGAAATCTGAGCAGTGACAGTAACATTATATGGCGGAGAAATTAAGACAAAGGTGTAATACAAGTCCCTTAAGTTTTTTTTTCAAGAATCTGTACCGTTTGTTTTATGCCTAAAAAATTAATCTGAAAACACGTATTTCAGCCATTTTAATTTTTTCTAAAATTTCAGTTAAAAAAACCTTGATCCGGGATCACAACTACTTTTCGGCCCTCGACGCATTCTTAATATGCAATTCGTAAACAGAACCCAATCGGACATCGAGCAGTTTTCAAATCGCGTTGTTTTTTCCTGAAGCTCTGCACATCGTATTTGTGCCCAGGCAGCTTGCTGTCTTTTTGAGTGGCTGAAAGATTTCAAAATTGTATATATATAGTACACTTTTTTATGTAATTAGCTGGAAATGTTGCATCTTTACCGTTTTTGTGGAGTATGGATAAGGAGAATGAAATGGAATATAAAATTGGAACATTTTAGGTTTAAAAGAAAAAAAACTATTAGCTACTATGCGATATGGTTTCATTTCTTTTTTATAAAAAAAATATTTAATTCAAGTAGCCTCTTTAAATCTTCAGAATTTTTCTGATTTTAAAAGGAAATTTTTTTTTAGTTTTTCTGAAAGAAATTCCAACCACACAACGCAGTAGCCACTAATATTGCCTCGAAACCCAAATATTTTCAGTTGTTTATTCCATTTGGTTCTCCTAATCCATACTGCACAAAAACGTTAAAAATCCAACTTTGCCAGCTAATTATGCAAAATCTATGCACTATAATTTTTTTTTATCTTGTTGAAGTTCGTGCACTAAAAAAGTGTACAAATTTAACCGTGTTAAAATAAACCCCCTGGAAAAGAAACCACATGATTTGTGAACTGATGAAGATATCCGAGAAGGGTCTGTTTACGAAAAGCATTTAAGAAAACGCTGAGGGCCAATGAAGAAGTTCTTATTCCGTATTTCGTTTTAAAACTGTATTTTTTTTTAGGAGCGTGAAAATAGGCTAAAATGCGTGTTTTCAGAATAATTTTTATGCATGAAACACCCGCAACAGATTCTTGAAAGCACTACTCAAAGAACTTCAAAATAACACCTTAATTTCTCCGCCACATAATGTTATGGTTACCGCTCGAATCTCATAGTTGTCCTGTGCACGATGTAAACACTGCGCGCCAGTCCCCCAGCTTTGCACTTAGGGGCGATACCGCGCTAGGAGCACCAGCGAGCATCGCACTTAACACCCCGCCGCATTAACATAAACACGCCCCTGGCTAAGCGGGCCCCATAATCCGTTTTTAGTAACGCATTCACAAAACACTCGCCCCCCCCCCCCCCCCGTTTTTTTCCATTGCTTCTAAGCGAGTTTGGTAGTCGTTTCACGCGCCAAATTCTGATATCTAACTGCGAAGCATAACCGATAACGAGTTTCTCAGTGCGATGACGTCCGCAGAAAATTATACACAAAGACCTCTGCGCGCCAAATCGTACCTACAAACACACACACACACACACACACACACACACACACACATATATATATATATATAATCAGTGATATCACTGCCGACGTTTATCTATTCACTCCACTTCTTCAATGCTTCTCTAATGAACGGTGACAGACGATGAGCTCTTACTAGAGTGGACTGAAAGTAATCACTACTGGGCGCAATTCTTCGCTGGAAAGCAAGTCTGGATCCGACAAGTCCTCAGAATAATCATCCTGCTGTAAAGGAACAAAGAAAAACAAATACAAAAAAAAAGTGAACGATGAAGAATCCAACTGACAGTCGATTCAAGAGGGAAAAAAACAGTAGTTGAGCCAACTATTTTTAGGCATTCATCCCTCAAGATGCCTGCCGCACTGCAGAGCGAAACATCAGTAAAAAAACTACTACTTACATTAGACGTTGCTCATCCTGGAAATCAAGATAGTTTGGACAATTTACTAGACAATGTCAGCGAAATCCTGAAGTGAATTTAATTTGGTTTGATGTAACATCCCGTCATGTTTAGTTGTGAGAATGTATCAGACATGACAGAACAGCAGCAGGCTGAAACATGCAAGACACGGATCGCCGTGCTTCGTCCGGATTCACACATAACTTAGAAACATTGTAACTTAGAATTATCAAAACTTAGAAACACGAGACTTAGATCTATCATAACTGAGATACACGTACCTTAGTCAACACAACACCGAACCACATAACTAAAAAATATCATAACTTAGAAACACTCAACTTACTATCATAACCTAGAAACGCACAGATTAGAAATTTCGTGACTTAGAGAACTATTACAACTTAAGAAACTCACTACTTAGAACTACCATAACGTAGAAAAACAATGCCAAACCACACAACTTAGAAAATTCAATTTGTGTGTTTCACCGTTATGTGTTTATAAATTTTATGTTTCTAAGTTATGACAGAAGCTCTGCTCCGTCGCTTGTGCGCACGCGACTCTGTAGCCGGAGCAGATTTACATCTCGGTACATTTCTCCGGGGAAGTCAAAAACGTCAACAAATCCGTAACTCACTGCTAACAATCTCCGTACATTCATCCAAATGTTTATCAGAATTTTTTTTTTTTTTGTTGCGACAAGGCAGTCTGATAACTTGGCTATCTTCAAGCACAGGCTGAAGAAAGCATCTTCGGGACACATACCCAGCGCATGATCAGCTCGCGGCTTACCTGCTGCTTGAACCTGTGTGTGAATGCATGAGACTGGTATCAATGAAATAATGTCAAATACTATCTTACATTCTCAACTGATGACTTGTAACCTGTAATTATTCCTGCAGGTGTATGTCTATGCTTTATTTCGTGTTTGTTACATATTAATGTTTTCTGTTTATTTTTCAACTTTGAACATTTATTTTTCTGTCAAATATAATACTTTATCAAGTATTATGTTTTATGCTCTATTGCTGTTCAAAGTTAATACAGAGATTATTTAATGTTATTAAGTGTAAGAAAAGACGTATCGCCGTAACTTCGATACTAATAAAGACAACAAAATATATATAAATAACCAGTAGCGGTATAAGTCACCGCTACGCGTGAGCATGTCCAACGAAACATGTCAGTTTAAACAGAACTTATAGAGTTTCTAAATGTGCTAGATAGTGGTGATGACATTCGCCCATCGCGACAACAGCCATTAGCGTTTGTTTTTCGTGGATGCGAGGAGAAAGCTTTGCTGTAACTTCTGAGGAGAAAAACAGACATCCTTTTATCAGCTTCGGAAGCCCGTCAGGGGGCGGGAAAAACTACCTGCCGAGTCCATTTCTCTCCACGGCGCCATTGTACTTCGATTATCTGGTTGCGCTCTTCCACGTGCTGATAGCGTTATCAAACTCATTTGGAGCCGCACACGGGCATCTCACGAGTATCGCCTTTCGATAGGTATAGTCTGTGTCAGATATAAACCATTTGGCACTTGCAATAAAGCTTCCGAGCTAAATTATTTGGTTTGACATGTCACCGGACTTAGCTCTGGCTACTTCTTGTTGAAGTCAACACTTGCGAAAGGGTGTGGTTATCATGACAGTTGTAATCGCCCGCGTGAAATAACAAGTTATTTCCTCGCGGCGCTTACAAACATACAGCCTGTTAGTAAATTTGTGGTTGCAACAAGGTGTGTATATTATATATATATTATATATATATATAAGGTATGGGAGATATGATTTATGCCTTGACATGCCTGAAATTGGGATAAAGTTTAAAATCATAATTATAGCAAAAGATGAAAAGAATTCAAGATGGCGGGACCTAATTCCCCTTAAAACGGACAGCCCGAAGCTTGTTATCTGAGCGGTGACCGTAATATTAAATGGCAGAAAAATGAAGATGAAGATTTAATGAAAGTGCCTTGAGTGCTTTCAAGAATTTGTAGAGGATGTTTCATGCCTAAAATTTATTCTGAGAACATGCGTTTTGGGGGCAATTTTGAAACCTATAAAAATTCCGTTTATAAACTAAACACGGTAACAGGACTACTCACGCTCCCTCAGTGTGTTATAAATGCTGTTCGCAAACAGACACCTCTCGGACATCTCGAGCAGTTTTTCAAATATGTAGCGTGGTTTTTTTTTCTGAAGCTCCGCACAATCGTGTGTGTGTGCCCGGGCAGGCGGGGACCCTTAATTCATCATGGAGCCGAGGTTTAAGACGCTTTGACTCGCATTCCATAACTGGGTTTGAATGCCGGTCGGGCATTCCCCCGAAAACACACAAGATAATTGCGTCAATGGAGGAGGGGGGGGGATTTTTCTTTGCCACAGGGCCACGGCCGACCCCTGTTACAATATCGTCTGTATCGTAGCGGGTTCACCACATATACTGACCTCGCTGTCGCATCCAGCTTACAATATAGGGAAGGCGGATATCCGGAAGGTGTTGGGTGGTAAGATACGAAATACGTATTATCTTTGAAAGATTTGTGCAATGGGAGTGCATGACTTGATGTAGGCTTTTGGACATACGCCATTGCTAAGCACGTGTAGAAGAAAACTACAAAAAACACAAATGACAAAAACACAAATTAAGCAAAAAATTGCGGTTGTCAGGATATAAACACCACACAATACTCCACAACAGGAATATGGTCAACAAACAAAGAAAACGAAAACCAAATAAGTCTCAGTAAAATTGGAGACCGAAATTTTGGAAAAATATATATATATCTAGGACATGTATTTTTTGCGAAAATATTTTGAGACTAGACGAGTTTTAAAACACTGTCTGCGTTTCGTGAATTGTTGAGTTTCTTTCAGGGTACATATTTAATTTTTGTGCAAAAATCCACAGTCGTTTAAGTATTGAAGCAGAAGCCGTCCTGAATGTACTGTCTCTCTTGCAGAAATTACAAGGATTTACAGACATTACAGATAGTATTAGTACAAGGAAACAACCGCTGGCGCGGGCATACATTATTGCAACTTAATTAGCGTTTAGAATATATTTTTTTAACAGAAAAAAAATTACTGGCCCTAATGAAAAAAAAAAATTTTAAATCCTGTGTGACGTCTGACCAAAATAATGGAGTTGATTAATATTAGTTATCTTTACTTTATATATATATTTTTCATTTCTAGAGGATAATTGGGTGAGTGGCTACCGCCACGATCTCCCCTCCCACGGTACCTACCACCACTGGCTGTCGTCGTGACGTACATCTTACAGTATAAAAAAAAGAAAATAACATCGTGCACTGTCATATCTACGGAGCTGCCGTCTTCTCGGGAGATTATTTGCTCCATACATTGCTCTTTTCTTCCCGTAGCCGGGATGGTCGGACGAGGACGATGATTTGCTGTAGATGGTAGGAAGGAGGGGGGGAAGGGGACTGACTCCGAGGAGCGAGATAAAAAAAGAAAAAAAAGGCGGCACCGTGACGTCTCAGGGGTGGAGATAGCTGAGAAACAAACCGGCACGCAGGAGGGAAGGAAGGCGAGCAGAGATTGCCGCGTGGGTCCACGTGTTTACAAGCCCTCCCCTAGGGCGCGCGGGGCCCTAAGAGTTCAGAAACGTGGCGCCAACGGCGACCTGCCCTTCCCCTCTTAACCCCCCCCCCCCCCCCAACCAACTACTGGTTCGAACTCGCTCCTACGGGGCGGACTTCCTGTCTCCCAGCCCGCCCTTGGATCCTCTTCCTGCACAAAGGCCTCGCCCCTCCTGCAAGGACGACGACGATGGAAAATGTCTGAAAATGATTCAACTACGTGTGCCATCTGTTTTCTTTCTCTTTCTCTCCTCCTGTTGGACGACGCTTCACAGACCACGCCACGACACGTCAGCCGTGTGTGTGTGTGTGTGTGTGTGTGTGTGTGTCTTGTGATTCGGCGATCATCATTCATACCAATCACGATTTAAAAAAAAATAATACAACTTAAAAACGCACGTGTTTAACGGTTTTTATCACCAGTAAGCGGCTAAATATTTACTGTTTTAAAAAATTTGCCACTTACATTAATGTTCAAAATTGTCTACATATTATGCAGGTAATAGTTAATTAAGTTATTTATATGTGTTCGTACAATTGGAAAAGTTTTGTGTTATGTCATTAATAAAATTAGTTACATCAGTTGTTTATAATATGATCTGTTCATTTATACAATGGTTTTTTATTAATAAAATGTAATTATTTATTGTGTCTATGTTGCTTAAATAATAACGATTTAATCACAAACAAGATGTAGGCCTATATAAAAAAAGGGTGTTAATATACAAATGTGGCCTCTCTAATGAATGAATTAAGTATCACTGCGGGCATGTATTTAACGTGAAAAAAATCTGAATGCCCACTTACTCCAACATGGTATCTCTGCGCCAGCGGTTTCTTCCTTGTAATTGGCGACCATCTTCATGAGAAGCCATTGCCTTATTTGAACCGGCCCATTCAGGACATGACTCGAGCACTAAAAGTAAACACGTGCCTGAAAGAAACTCAATCACGAAACACATGCGACGATGCATTTTTTTTTTAACTCTCAGTTTCAAAATCTTTTCGCGAAAAATACATGATGCCCCTACGTTAATTATACGGAGAAGCTGAAAATACTTTCCAGTATACATTTCAAATACGTTCTCGTGGGATCATTAGCAGTTTTGACGCGTTCTGATAGTCAAAGAAACCAATAACGAGATCAAAAAAATTTCAAAATGACAGATCACGTGCAATCCAGACGGAAGGTTAAAATCGTGTCAGCAGCCAATGGGACAATTGACACCGATTAATTTACGTACAAGCGTGTGTGAGTGTGTGTGTGTGTGCACTCGATGCTGTGTGGTGTTAATAACGCAAATTTTCAGACTGCGTGCGTGTGCGTGCGTTGCACGCTACGCGCCTGCCAACAGACGAATTATAACTCATCAACCCCCCCCCCCCTCCCTCGCCGTACCCACGTGTCCTTTCCCTTCACTATCCCTCCTCCCCCCCCCCCTTTTTCATTCCCCGGGCCGAGCAGTCATTAATCTGTAAATGGGTCACGCGCGCGACGTTGCCAGATCCGCGGCGGCACATGGCTAGGAAAACAAGGCTAGAAAAAGCGCGCGAGCCCGGGGCGAATGATGATGATGATGATGATGATGATGATGAAAATGGCGGAGCCGAATGAAGAGACTGGTATGGAGGGAGAGGGAGAGAGGGCCACGCTTCTCTCTTTCTTTCTCTCTCCCCGCGCGCCGTTTCGGAACCATCAAGGCCGACCGCCGGGAACCGAGACTGGGGCCTGGCTGCAGAGGAATTCCGACGCCCGGAGCCGTGAGCGCAGAACAGGCACGTTGACAGAGGAGGAACGTCGAGTAATGATGGAGATAAGACACGTACTCGTACGCCGACAAAACTGCAAAATAAAATTTAAAAAATGTCAGCGAGTCCTTTTAGCACTCGCCATCTAACCTCGGAAACGAGAAAATTCACGTGTTATCGTGTTTCAAAGAAACTTACAATACGAAACTCGGGACACGAAATTTAACGTAGAATTCTTTAAAGTAATGTCGAGTGTGATAAATACTAGAAAAATATTTATTTTAGGGAAAAACTAACTATAATTCTATTTAAAAAGACGGTACTAATTGAACCCAACCCAACCCACGCTTATTTATTTTTTACAATATTTCTCAAAGTCTGTGCATTTGATGCCCTTCGTAACAGTTATGATGTATTTCTAGCGCTAGTATAAACAGGGTGGCTTAAAAGAACTAAAAGTAAATTTACTGCACTTTATGCGATATAGGTAGTTTCGTAACAGATACGATGCTTTCGTGCAAACTGAACCCAACCCAACCCAACCCAATTCCGGCTACGTTTTGGCTATTTTTATTTATTTCCTACATTTTTCTCAAATTCGGTGCATTTGATGAGCTTCGGGTAGTTTCAGATAATGTAGTTATAATGCAGTTCGTGCTTAAGTTCAAGGATATACCTGTTTTCTTATTATAACACTAAGTATATATTAAATTATATAAATAAGTTAATGTAATTTTATAGATTCAGTTACGATATATGGTATGAATTAATGTGCGTAGGTTGAATGTATACCTATATGATTTGATCATAAATTAAATTAAGTTTTATTTACTAACATGTAATGTTTTATAGCATATGTTATAATATATGGTACAAATGAAAGGGTATAGGGAACAGGGCGTACCCATGTCATAAGATGTATTTAAACCATATTTTATTATATTCGGCACGGATGAAGAAAGGACTTACGTTGAAAACATACCAATATCATATGATTATAGTTACGTATTTTAACCTTTTATTCAAAAAATTTTTAAAACTATTTTAAAAGCAGTTGTATATATTAAGGATAGTGAGGGGCATACTCTAAAGATACACCTGTGTCATAAGATAAAACAGTTATATATTTTTATTTTAAAACTATTTTACTACCATGTGCATTATGGATAAAGGGGCGTAGTTTAAAGACATACCTATGTCTTAATATATTACTAATATTAACATTTTCTTAAAAAGTATTTTAATATATTAAGTTATGATATATTATACGATTGAAAAGGATTAAATAATAATCTTTATTCAAATCTATTTTTATTAAAGAAACTCGGAAGAATTTTATTTTATGATATCGTGTTGGCCGAGCGGGTAAAGCAGTAATCTTTAGTTTGGACTTTGGACTGTTATCAAAGTTAAGCACCATTACGTGTGGTGGGTACTTTAATGACCACGATTTTTGACGTGAAAACGTCTAATAAATCGATGAACGCCGGCTCACGCACGAAAAAGTGTCACGTAACGCACATTGTCCCGTTACGCTCATTGTGCGCTTGCGCCGCATCTATCTCTCTTCCACTCGATTGGAACAACCATCGATTTTACTTTTTCGAGGCACATTAAACTTGAAACACTCCCATTCGTTTCCTACTTTTCCTATCATCGTCCTATCCTTGACAGAATAACACAGATTGGAAGAAGTTAAATAGTAAACATGTATAAAAGTTATAGTTAAAATAATCTCTTCGTTAAAGTAATAAACATATTTGAATTAATGAGTGCAAATAAAAGTAAATTTATCAATTAAACTGTAGATTTCATTTCACTCATTCTTTGTATCCATACGAAATAGTGATAATTAAATAAAAATGATTCAATTTTATTCATAAAAGTATGCAATCATTTCATCAATGTTTTGTCATGACGTCACGTTAAACTATCGTCCGTAAACCGACTTTACAGACAACCAATTTTTTTATATTACTAGAAAAAAAAATTAAGAATCAATCACGCGGGTCCGACTTCTTCCCGATGTTTCTGGGACTTCCGCACAGACAGCAGCATCGTGGTTACGCATTCCCATTCCATATTCACGAAATTAGCGAGAGCTAAGATGTTTACACATCAAAATGACAAATGTATATATATAAATTTTTTTTGAACATTTGAAAAGTGCTTTAAGTTTCTCGCCTGGGCGTCGCGGGCATAAAAAACTGTTCGCGCTGTGTGCAGGATCCAGACCGTGGTAGCTTGCGGTCATGAAATATTCGCCGCATTATAGGCGGGACCCCCGCTGCGTTGCGTAAGTAGCGGCGTGGCGGCCGCGGCGAGTCTGGCGTTGGAAGGCGGCACAAGCAGTGGAAGGGCTGGAAGGGGAGCGACGGAGACCTGGCGTTCGAACGGCTGAGAGAGAAGGAGCATGGAAGACAGAACAAGGCAGAGGGGGGAAGAAACTGCCAGCCTGAATCATAGCCTGAATCACGTAGCACGCGGGAGGGACTGTGGCTCGCAGCAACACACAGAAAAAGGAAAGAGAGAAAAAGGGGGGGGGGAAGGGGGGGGAAGGAGAGGTGGATCCGATGCGAGCGCAGATGTTGGCAGGCCTAGCGAGCAAGCGAGCGGGGCTAGAAAACGAAAGATTCCGACCCGCAGATAACCGGCGGAACAGAAGACCCACTGTGGCCCTTTGGAGCGTCGAAAAAATCTGAGAAAAAAGTTAAAACTTTTACCTCGCGAGGGAAGGTGGTCATTACAACTTACAACAAGAGGGAAGGGTGTTTGTTACAACTTACATCGCGAGGGAAGGGTGTGTTTGTTACAAATTAAATCGCGAGGGGAGGATGTAGTTAAAAATTACATCCGAGGGAAAAGTGTTTCAACTTGTTTCGCGAGGTAAGACTGTTGACGTAACTTAGGCCTACATTGCGAGGAAAGGTTGTGGTTATAGTTTCTTACGTCGTATCTAGACACAAATCCAAAATAAACATTTTAAGAAATTGTGGGGTCACTACCCATAATCTTCAAAACATTACAAATTTTAAGATAAATATATAAATTTATTATTTAATATTCACACCGGTATTCCCTGTAACATTTTGAATACATCTCCTATGTTTTCACAGTAGGTACCCTTTTTGTAAAACTTTTTAAAACGTAGTTCTCTAATTTTACCACTGGAGGTTTCGATGTTTTAGTACACCGACGACCCTTCTGTAGTATTTTTCAATAAAGAAATATCAACAGATATTAACCATCTTTGTTTGCATATGTAGAACAGGTTGTCAGCAGACCCCTATATTAAGCCATGATAGTCTCACAGAAATATGTTTTTATTTTTTTATTTAGACAACTTATTGTTCCAAGGTACTGCTTCTTAGATCGAAAAGATTTTATTTTATTTTTGAAAATAATATTTTTAAGAGGATTATTTTTTTGGTTTCTTTATTACACATTGTATTTATTTGTTTACTATAGAGAATAACGCGACATTAGTGAATGTCGTTATAAAATAAATATTTAATTAATAGCTTTAAAAAATATCTGGCTATCTAAGATAGTTAAGTTGGTCACCACTGTTCAGGTACACCGTCGGTAGCCGGGGTTCGCCGGGTAAAGATAACTGAAGGTCACCCGGTTTTGAGAGTTAACGCACAAAATACTTCTCCACAAATTACACGATTTTTTTCCGAATCGAACGCAGGACCTTAGACCCAGCTGTCACGGAATTAGTGACTGCCGAGCGAGCTGGAAACAATGACGAGTTTCGCATTCGGGAGTCCTCGGGTTCGACCACCGGTTCATTCTATCTATTTCGGTTTCTTTTTTTTTTCCCCAGCCCACACGACTTCCTGAAATAAAATCCTGGGGCGGTGACTCACGAAAGGCCGAAATGCCAGATTATTTCTGCCAATTCATCTGCACTGTATTCGTTGGATCTGTACGCCTCTGCAATGACCTTCATCTTGGATCAAAGGATCATTCGTCGAATCGGGATCGTCAGTGATCGATGGTAGGTGACGTCACGGCCGTCAAATTTCCCACATGCCGAAAAAAATTCCAGGTCGGACTACTACAAAAAAAAAATAAACAGCCTGAATCTGCAGTGTCGCCTACATTGATAATGTTCACAACCATCTCATTACGATCCGCAAATGTGACTGGGCGCGCGATGAGAAAAGTTCTCACATACGACGCACTGTACATAAGGTCAAAAAGTACATCACTCGTCGCAACCAAATTGGACGCTGGGCCAATGGAAGATCAAACTCACCTAGAAAGCACAAGGCATTTCCGGCTCGTTTTCAAAAATGAAACCTTTTAATTTTTAAGTGTGAGAGAAATGCTCATTGCGCGACCTATGACGGATTGAAGGGAAAAAAAAAGTTTGCGTGTAATCCACACGCGACAGAAGTGAAACTTCTTGCTTATTATATTATAAGGTATAGGAAACATAGTTCTCTTTGACTGATGTAGCAGTTATGTGTGTATATATATTCAAGTATGCAAGTGCTCAATTATACTATTGCGCAAGTATGGAAGTGTGCAAGTATGCTGCGTCTTTTATACTTCTCAGCTGCCTTCTCCTCCTCTATCAGTTCTTCCACCACGTACCTAACTATTACACTCATGCAATCGGACTGTTCGCAAAGCTCGAATATTGTTCAGCAAATAAAATTTCAATTTTGCAAGAATAGGTGATTCCGTCATCATTTATAAATAATAGCGTGGAACACACGACGCGTGGAACACTCCTATTCGGACATAAGAGTATTCGGGAGAACAAAATTGGTTGTCTGTAAAGTCGATTTACAGACGATAGTTTAACGTGACTACGTCATAACAAAACATTGATGAAATTATTGCATACTTTTATGAATAAAATTGAATCATTTTTATCGAATTATCACTATTTTTTATGGGTACAAAGAAGGAGTGAAATGAAATCTACAATTTAATTGATAAATTTACTTTTATTTGCACTCATTAATTCAAGTATGTTTATTACTTTAACGAAGAGATTATTTTAACTATTTATTTTATACATGTTTGCTATTTAACTTCTCTTCTTCCAATCTGTGTTATTCTGTTAAGGATAGGACGATGATAGGAAAAGTAGGAAACGAATGGGAGTGTTTCAAGTTTAATGTGCCTCGAAAAAAAGTCAAATCGATGGTTGTTCCAATCGAGTGGAAGAGAGATAAATGCGGCGCCAGCGTACAATGGGCGTAACGGGACGCAGAGTAACGGGACAATGTTTGTTACGGGACACTTTTTCGTGCGTGCAGCCGGCTTTAATCTATTTACTAGACGTTGTCACGTCAAAAAGGTTCCGGTCTCACAATACGATGAGCTCACGCGGTCGAAGCTGATGACGACCGTCCACCCATCCACTGACGCATGGCAGTCACGTCGCCTCTTATCAGCGACCGGACTCGGAGACGTAAACACACCAGTGATGGGAAGAACGATTCAACTGGCCGAACGAATCGATTTGTTTTGAATCAGTTACGTGCAACGATCCGTTCCGAGAGAAGAAAAAAAAATTCGTTCATCTCGTTCTTTCGGTGGTTGTGGGCCAGCGACAACGGGGGGGACCCAGGCACATCTCGAGAGTCGTAACTCGTTCACCCACTCGAGTATCAGTTACGGTCCAGGCGGCTGGCCTTGTCTCCCGGCTGGTTATCCGCCATCTGGTCGACTCGGACAGCTGGAATTCCAGATTTTTTTTTTCCTAACCTAAATTAAAACTAAGTGTGTTGGGGAGGGTTCCGGGTTAGGGAGGGAGACTAAGTGCGTCTCAGGCCGAAGCCCATACGCTCTAATCATGCAGGGTATTATTAGCCATGCAGGAGGGTAGGTAGCATGCATCGTGTGCTAGGAGGGGGATTGGCCAGCCATGGCAGCGATTGGTGCCATGACTAACTCCCCTCACTGGCTATACTAGACTAAAACTAGATAAGTTGAGCCCAGGTAAAAACCTGTATAGACACAGGGAAAACCCTGGACTCTGACATGCGTGATGCAAAATTTCATGCATTAATATCAAGCAGGAGGCTTACAGGAAAACAGGAGGATGGATCTGGAAGAAGAGTTGGACAGAGTGGAAAAGAGTATATCGTGCGGGGGGGGGGGGGGGGGTGCGCGTAATTCCAGTTGCTAGCTAACTACAGACTGACAGTTACAAAAAAAAATGTGCGTGAACACATTTCAAAGTTCTCGCCGAAAAATCTACTGAACAAAACCTAGACAATACATGAATAATAATTGTAACGCGATGGTCGCTAACACCCACTCGCATCCCTTTTCATGTTACCCTTTCCTCCTTTTCCTTTGAATGGCTAGCGTTTGCTCTTTGTGAACACGCGCATGCTCCGATTACTGACGTCATGAATCACGTTACGGAACGAATAAGACTGGCCGGTTCCCCTTTCCTCGATCTCTCTGAGATTTTATTTTCCCCCGAAACGCGTTCAGCTTCCGAGTACTCGTCTCTCAAAATGCCGATTCTTTAACACAGCGAACGAATCGTATGCTCAAAGATTCGTTCATTTTGAACGACACAAATGCAGCCACTCGGTCTTGGCAGACCAGCGAGATAAGAAGGGAGCGCAGTGAGAAATTAGTGCGGCACATTCCGGACCAAAGATATACCGAATTATCAAACGCCACTGTAGTTATAAGGGGGGGCCCCGCATAGTCTGAGGAGTAATATTGTGATGGTGAGGCGGAATGATAAGGTCGACGCTCGCTGGTGCTTCTTGTGCGTTGTCGCCTCTAAACGCACGACTGTGGACAGTAAGTATTCTCGTCGTGCATAGGGCAATTAATATACTTAAGTGGCAACCATGAGAGGGAGTAATTAATAGAAATTGATTTACTAAAACTATTGTTAAAATAAATTTTTATCTACCTAACCATTACTGCAATGGGTGGAAATAACAAGGTTTGAGTTTTTAAATGGAGTGGTTTCCTCTGAAGCTCTGAAAACCTTATGTGTGCCCTTGAAGGCGGAACTCTTAACGGGAATATAAAAAATATATATACTGTAGACTAGCATCTAAACCATGTTCTAGTAAGCTGCTATATAGAACTTTTAAAAAAATACAGATAAGCGTCGGTCTTTTTACGGAAATGTACCCGTTATATTAAATAAAACTTAACCCACTAGAAAACAGAGAACACTACTGAAACGAAAACCGACAGTAACGACAAACTCTGAGCAAACTGTAAAAAAAAAAAAAAAAAAAAAAGTACAGCAATACGACCTGGCAGCCAAGGTAAACGTCCGGAACCCACTCTAAAAAAATTATGAACGTGAGTGACAAGATTCGTCCCGGATTACACAATGTGCCGAACCATAGAATACGCCGGATCAAGAAACAAATAAGCAACATATCACTAGTTCTGTTGTTTACTTTAATGTAGAAAGATATTATTACTCAAACGCCTGATGAATTCACGATTACTATTGTGTAGTGCAATCTACAGCACAAACGAACACATTCAAACTTAATAATGAGACATCACAAGACAGAAGGAATTTAGTCATGAAAACTAATAATAATGACAGACGAACACAGTGAACAACAACGATGAGACAGTTTCAGCAATAACAGTAATTGTGCAGACGGACAACAAAAACCTGGACAACGAAGAAAATATACGAACACAAGGACGAAGATTACCAGATACTATGGACAACACAATGACGAAAACAGTAGGTTTCCAATTACAAAACAGTTGCGACGTTTCGGGATCTGGCATCTGTTCCCATATATTCAGGCACAAACAGACTGACTGATCAGTTCCCATTGCAAACAGTGCAAAACTGCAATGGCGCATGTTGAAGGAATTTTATTAAATACAGATATATCCAGTTACCCCCTTTTTTTTTTGACGTGACGTCTAATAAATCGATGAACGCCGTCTGCACGGACGAAAAAGTGCCCCGTAACGCACATTGTCCCGTTACGCTGTGCCCCGTTACGCTCATTGTACGCTTGCGCCACATCTATCTCTCTTCCACTCGATTGGAACAACCATCGATTTGACTTTTTCGAGGCACATTAATCTTTAAACACTCCCATTCGTTTCCTACTTTTCCTATCATCGTCCTATCCTTAACAGAATAACACAGATTGGAAGAAGAGAAGTTAAATAGCAAGACATGTATAAAAGTTATAGTTAAAATAATCTCTTCGTTAAAGTAATAAACATATTTAAATTAATGAGTGCAAATAAAAGTAAATCTATCGATTATTTTGTAGATTTCATTTCACTCCTTCTTTGTATCCATACAAAATAGTGAAAATTCGATAAAAAAATTATTCAATTTTATTCATAAAAGTATGCAATCATTTCATCAATGTTTTGTTATGACGTTGTCACGTTACAGACAAACCGATTTTTTTTTTTATTTTTTTTTTATTTTTTACTCTTCCGTGGGATATTTTCGCTCGTAAGGAGGCAACTCACGCATTGATTCATTTGAAGCAACACAGTGCAGTATTCTGCGTCCCAATGCCGGTAGTTCCGCAAGTCCCCGCCACTACGGCACAGGCGCTCGTCGTTGACCGGGGTTAGTGCCGCGCTCGGGGTAGTTGTGTGAGAGGGGGGGAGGTGGGGGTAGCGGGGACGCGCGCCCCTGGACGCCCAGGGGTTGGGCGTCCCGGGATCAATACCCGCCCCGGCCGGCGCCGCCGGAGTCTGTTTTTGTCACGTGGGTGGGCGTCGGGCGGACGGCTCCACGGGCGAAGGTGGCGCCACCTTCCTCCCCCCCCCCTCCTCTCCACGCTGGACGGCTTCCAGAAGTCTCCGCGGGCAGGCTAGAGCTGGGTGGCGCAGTGCTGAGACCGCAGCGAGACCGCGATGCTACGCAGAGTGCGAAAGCTTTAATGACCTGCGTCCAAGTGTCCTCAAAATTAAGAACCCCCCCTGACTGAGAGGGCGCGGCTAACGACTTGTGAAATCGTTACGTGAACGTCGAAACTCTGTTTTATGCTTATTGCGTTCATATATGAGCCAAAACATGAAACTGCACGGCTGCTACTCCTCATGCCAACGAAAAAAATCTCTAGTTTCCCTAGTGTCTTCGTAAAGACATTTTGACTATTTATTGTAAACCTAAACACAAGGATAGCATTTAAACATATAGTTGTATATAACACAAATCTGTAGGATACGTCAAGAAAAGGGGGGGGAGGGCTACGGGATATTCGCTGGAGGGGGGGGGGGGGAGCCAGGCGGCCAGAAATTTGCTTGTACCTATTTTGTATACTGCCCATACATTGGCCTATTTCATGCATGCAATACGTAGAAAACGGTCAAATATACAGAAAGTTTTCCATCGAAAATATATTTACATCTACGTTTATCTACCCCGGTTCACAGTTGCGATTTAGCAATAGCAAGAGGGCCCCTCAGTCAGTGGCGTAGCCAGGATTTGTGTATGGGGGGTGTTAAGAAGCATGCCCCCCCCCCCCCCCGTATTAAAGCTGGGGGTCCGGGGGTCGTCCCCCGGGAAAATTTGGATTTGAAGGTGTAAAATAGTGCTATTTTAGCAGTTTTCGGTACTTAAATTTAAATATTGTAATGGTAAAAATATTATTAATTTTAATATGAAATTTGTTTGAGTGATGAATAAGAAATTAATTAAAGATTTTTTGCAAAAGGGGGGGGGGGTGGTTGAACCCCTAAATCCCCCCCTTCCTGGCTACACCCCTGCCCTCAGTGAAGGGTTTATTAATTCCAGGGGGCGGCAAACAGCCCCCCACCTTCTCAACCGATCTACGCATACAACACATGATTTATGACTTACGACCCGTTCACTTAATACTGAAAGCGTGCTCCTGGCGTCCCGCGAGAAGAGGAAGACAGGCTGGAAGGTTGGCGGACGTGTGGTAGAGGATACGAGGGAGGAGGGGGGGGGGGAGTGTGGTCGCCGTAGTCGTCGTTGTTGTGTCGGCGGGACGGCGGCCGGGTTGCGAAACAGCGACCTTCACTTCGCCCAGACGTCGGCGGCGCCGCCGGCGACGGAGAAAGTAGGTACAAGTCAGTCGCGGCGACGGCAGTACACAGAGATCAATCTGCAGACTTTTAAAATGGTCAAATTTTCATTAAATGAATAATATACACATCGATCGTATACTGTTTACAAAAAAAATTAGCGGTCAAAGTTACATTTTTGAAAGGTTTTTTTTTTGTTGTACAAATAAGGTGAACCAACTGAAAAAAAAAACACAGGACTAAAATTCCTACGTTTAATGGTAATGCTGCTGACTACTTACTTCATGACATGGAAAGCATTTAAATTACTGAAACTCATTTGATGTTGCTTGGCTGTCAAAATCCTTCACAAACTTGAGAATTTTTAAAAGGCCAGGTAAAATGAAGTAATATTTTCTGAAATAAATTTTAACCATTTCTTGAAGTAGCCTGTAGCATTGCAGTTAAACCTAAAAAGAGTTTTATTCCTGTTTTACAGTTAGTGCTCCTTATTTGTACAGCCCAAAAAACGTTAAATATGTAACAAGTATGCAATGTACATACGTTTATTTTGTTTGGTGAAAGACAAACCATTTTAAAAGTTAGAAGTTAATCTGTGATTACTAGAGACCGGAAAAATTCGCGAATTCATTTCGCGATGGGCTAAAATACAAATAGTTATACCTCAGTGCTGCCTCTGCTATTGGCTTACAACTCACCTGAATGACTCTGGGCCAATGAGAAACACCCAACCAAAGCTTTATCAAATCACAGTCTGCTACGTAGGGATGTCTCACAAGACAGCAGTCAATGAGTGGGTGGCATTTGGCCGTGTGTATGTAGAACTATGGAGTTCATCCTGCAGGTCATTGAACCCGCGAAATTTTCCGGTCCCTATTGATTACTGTACATATACAATCATGGCCTGCAATGAAAGGCACCCCTGTAAGGAAATATACTTCGCACAGTCATACCTGTCGACAACTGCACGTTAAGTGCACTAAAACATAAGACTGTTTGAAGGGGCCCGCCTAGTCAGGGCTGTATTTGTGTTTTGAGGCGGGTGCCTCTAGCACGTGTCTGGCTCTGAACTGGCGTGCAGTTTTCTCGCCGTGCATATGACAACTAAGCGATTTGAGCGGTAAACCATACATTATATGGCGGATAAATTAAGACGACGGTGTAATAAAAGTCCTTGGAGTGTTTTCAAGAATCTGCAACGGATGTTTCATGTAGATTTCTGAAAATACGAGTTTTAACCATTATCACTCCTCTAAAAAATTACTGTTTAAACGAAATACGGAACGGATCTACCGTCAACCCTCGGCGAATTCTTAAATGCTTTTCGTAAACAGACACCACTCGGATATCTTGAGTAGTATTCCAAATCGCATGTTTTCTTCATGTTAACGATTCCTTTCGTAATCATTATATAGGCCTACTACTAGCTGAAGTACGTGCGTTGCACGCGGTTTACGTAACGTGAAAAAAGAAACCTTCATTTGGGGGTAGTAGGTGACAGTGAATTAGCTCTTATTTTGGTCCAAGATCAATTTTTTCATAATTTTGCCAAGCTTGATTAAAACTATAGATTTTATTCATACAGAAAATTAACAATGTAACAAACATTTTTTAAGATATATATTAAAAAATGTATTGCAGAGCTTGAAGGCACACAATGTTTTTCATTTGTCTGTCGGTGATGAAGACAGTAATTTTCCTCTTATTTTGGAATTATTCAAAATTTTATCAAGCTGGGAGTAAAACTGTACATTTGCATAACAAAAATACACTCTCTTATTATACACATGTGTGTATATGTGTGTAAAAGAGAGATGAAGAGTTTTTTATGCCCTTCGGAGTGTAGCAAGTGTACCCGCGTGTAGCAAGACACTACAATAGTAGTGTACACATAATCCATCAGATAACTGTCCCTGCATTTACAATCTATGTGGATTAAGTGTACCCTACCAAAATTTTGGTACCTACAGCCAAACTACTTTCTCAGTGGAGCTTTAGCAGTTTTCCAGCGAAAGTCCACTGATGAACAGTAATTAATTTTTAACAGGTTCTCATTCAGAAAGTAAGTTTTATGCACAGGGTCACAATATGACTACACTTCCAATGTTATAATGGGATTAGAACCACTTGGATAGGCACCAACACAGAGAAGTACAGTTTACGGAATCCTTCACGTACACAGCCAACTAACCGTGGAATTACTTAACAAAAAATTAAGCCCAAACAAAAATTCCAGAAGTACAATGTAAATGGAATCTAGGTTAACCATGGTGATATTAGTTATTGTTTTGTTTTTGGTTTTTCTATATTACTATCAGATCGAATATTAAGGATACAAAAAAAGTTCAATTAAATCAGGTCTGTACTTATTCCGCCAAGAAAGAAACGCGGCGGAAGTTGCCGTGAGCCTGTGGGTTTTCTCGTGGCACTCCCGTTTCCTCCTTTAATTCCGTCGACGCTCCGTTCTCACCAGCCCCTTGTCGTCACCAGTGGACCAACATTGCTTCTTCCCCCCCCCTTCCATTAAAGAATTTTGGACATTTACACACATTCCCATTCAGATGTAAAAAAAAAAAGAGGCCGTGATAAATCGTTGGTCAATTCGGCTAAAAATATCCCCTGACAGATCGGTTGTCATCCAGCTCCCCCCTCCCCTCCCCCTTCCCCCGTGACGCCCTCATTCGCACTCGCTCCAACCCAGATATAGCCGGCATTCCTAACCTAACCCAGCATTCCAAAATACCCGAGAAATGAATCCCAAAACGTAACCAAACACTATACTAATATATATTTTTTATTTTCTTTGTTAGAAGACCGACTGCCGAAAAGCAAATTTCAAATAAAATTAACTGCAGCAAAAAAAAATACTTATTTTTATTGAAATGTCCCAGAGAACATTGGTGTAAGTAATAAGGGACTCTTAAAGTCGCCGTTGCAATATTGAAAATGTACATTTCTCCACCCCCCCCCCCTTCACGAGAAAACACACTACAATTTAGTTCATTTACGGATATAATTATTTTTATTTTCATGTTTGCAAGCAAGGTGAAAACACGTACTTTGTAAATATAACATAATTCCATAAGCCGCGTGGCTATAAAAATCCAATTAATAAGAAGTGAAACTTTATTTAGCAGTTAAACTCAGGCGTAAGAGAAAATTACTAAACCAACCTATACCCAAATAACATTACAACACTACCTGCGCACAGAGTATTCGGAATGTTCCGTATGAATTCAAGACATCCTAGGAATACTATTTGGGTACCTACCCAATAGATGTCGACAGTAAGTTAACATCGTGTGTAAGTAAGTGGTTAGACAGAAAAAAAACTTAAAAGGATGCAGGGGTACTGAACCAGCAAAACAACGAATTACGTTTTCTTCCATTATTATTACTAACAAACAAAGCATACTCTTTACTAAAGAAATTTTATTCTACTTGAATCTGTGAACGAAATAAAATAGGATGTGCCTTTGGACACTAAGCATATAACACAATTTCCTTTGAGCGTAACTTAAATTACAATTACTGTATTACTGTTTGGCATAGAAGTTATATTTAAATTCCCGTCAAGACAAATATAAAAAAAAATTCATAACTTCTGCTAACACGTTTTATTTACAAAGTTATTAATTATTTAATTACGGGTCTTGCAATTAAACTTGCAATGAAACCATGACGTTGGTGCTTTTTTTTTTATTTTTACTTTGCAGATCGTGGTTGTCGACACCAAGGCGAGTCCTCTCGAAAAAAAAAACCTTCACACTGATTTACTCGCCATAAAGGTCTGGGGCTGGGGAATGGAGATTTCTACTCGCCTTCTCCAAGGCGTCGGTCGTCGTATTCCTCCCTCCAACACAGTTGCGTCGCCTGGACTCGGGGCCCAGCGAAGACTTCTCCTCGGCTACCGGCTCCTTTACCCCAGCCTTCCTTCGGTCAGCTCGTTTCGAACTAGCGACCCACACCTCTGGGTGTTGGCTGGCTGGCTGGCTGACAGTTCGGCGGCGTGCTCCGCGCCTGCAGGTTCTCAGCAGTCACCGCAACGAGTCCCCGCCGGCAGGGGGAACTCGCCCGGCGAGTTCGCGTGGAGATTGACCCTCCCCCTCGACACCATAAAGGTATTTTTGTTTGATAACCCAGCCCTCTTGGCCGTAAGGCCTTACCGGCCTGGGGCCCCCACGGGCGTGGGTACGGATACGCCGTACACGCAAACCGGAGAGGTGTTAAGAGGTCCAGCTATGTCCAGGGGCTGAGGCTACCCATCCCAGCACAGACACCACCGCAACCCCCCCCTGCCTCGCTCAGCTAACCAGACAAGTAAGTGGCTGCATCCCTAAGCTCAAAAACCGCAGCATTGCTGGCGCCTACCCAGTTCTCCCACATCTCACTGGGACCCCTCAATCACCCAGTGAACCCGTGATCCGGTGGAGGCCTTTCCAACCTCTGCCAGCTGTCCAACTTCCCACTGAAGTCAGTCCCGGCCTGATAATCCTTTCCGCACTCGCCCCGCGAGCTGCTGGCGAGTGAAGAAAACCACGGCGAGTTGGCACCCAGCTTCTCCTCGCTTGGCTAAGTCTCGCGCGCACGCGGCGGCAGCAAACCCGAGAGAACGACTCGCGGAAAAACTGCAGCTCACTCGCCCGGCGAGTTCCGTACTCGTTGCTTCCACGCACGCGACTCGCTATAGCTCACTCGCTCAGCTACTCGTTGCCTTCTCCTGTCGAAGTCTTCGACGTTGATTTTCTGTGCGACTCCCGACGATCGCGATCCCTTTTAAACCTCTCGGTTCATTTAGTACGTCTTCCCCTGTTCGCAGCCACAATCGGTTTCCACCATTGGCGTAGCTGTGTTCATAAAGTTAGGGGGGACAAAAAATGATTTTGAAGTCATGTAAACCCATTCCCCTCATACTAAGACGGGGGGTCCGGGGGTACTCCACAGGAAAATTTTGATTTTAAAAGTGCAAAATAGCGCTTTTTAAGCAGTTTTTGTATCTAAACATTGGCTACATCGATGTTAAAATTATTATTGTTTCCTTAAGATAAAATTTGATGAGTGAAGAAATTACAAATAAAGTTGGGCAGAATAATATTATAAAATAAAAATATCACGGTCTAGAAAGTTGGGGGGGACAGTCCCCTCCACTCAAAAAGTTCAGGGGGACACGTCCCCCCTGTCCCCCCCGGTTCCTACGCCCCTGGTTTCCACTTAACTTCACAGGCCCAGGGTATGTTCGCCTCCCTTCCCCCCGAGCCGACGGCCCTGCTTCGCACGCCACGTCACACGTGATCTCATTAGAGCACATAGTTGACGTCACTTTGATGAGTGGTGCAGTTGTTGATGCGCGCTTTGCATGACCTTCAGAGCGAAGATGGTGCTTGCGTGCATTGAAGTCATTTGTTTACTAATGTCATGTAAAAATATGGAATGATACCGGGAAAGTTTATATATATATATATATATATATATATACATGGGCGAAAATCTGTAGGATTTCCAGGGGGGGCCCGTGAACTCTGTGGTTTAAGAATTTTGCGCTAGAGGTCAACCGAAACAAGTCTTCTCTGGATGATAAGCTCGTATGTTATACACTTTATTTTTACGTAAGTGATATTAACAATAAAGCAGAGCAACATATGTTTTAGTAATTATTAATTAATGACTATAAAAAGTGATCTCTCAAACATGTTTGAATAATTTGATAACCCAAATACATAAAATATCCATGAAAAATCTATAAAAATAATATACGTAAATGTAATGCAAATACCATTTTCCAAAAGTGTTTATTCTAATTTCAATTTTAAAATAAATTATTAAATTAAAATAAAACAAATATTTAAGGGGGGCTCCTATACAACAAACGTGAAAACAGAATAAAATTTCACAAATAATGTATTTCTGTTGCCGATGTAACAAGAAATACTAAAACAGAATAAAATAAATATTTAAGTGGGGCTCCCAACAACAGACATGATTTTTTTTTTGCCGTTTTTATAGATAATGGTACAGAACCCTTCATGCGCGAGTTTGACTCGCACTTTGTCGGTTTTTTTTATGCCAAATCACATAATTACTGCGATTCAAATGCTGTTCGTGAAATTCTTTGTTCACATTTTTTGATGCGCCCCAAAAACCCAAAGCGCCAAAGCTAAAAAACGGATCAACATCAAATGAACGATCGAATCATATTAAAACCCTTAAAGACTATTTTATTTAGTAAATGCATCAACCAGGTAAAAAAGAAAAAAAATTAATGACACAAATGAAAAATCTTGGAGATAGAACTATGAAATTTATCCTACAGCTAATTGAACCACATACATTTCTCGGCTTATATTTAGTATAATCAGTATTTTGGCAGTGAATTATTTAGTTAAAATATGCCGCTTGATTAGTTATTAAAGAGACGCGTTTGCTTCCTTATTAACATAAATACGGATGTGTAACGTTTAAATACTTCTTTCTCACTCTTACTTCTGTTTACTCGTGCAGTGTTGCAGTTATCAAATAACAAATGTTATAAAGTGATTATCGGCCATGAATTGTGAAAATTATCGTTTGATAATAAAAGGGGAGTGATTTTAAATTCCATATTGACGAGGAAAAAAAAATATTCCCTATATATTCACATGTAACGTACAGAGCAGCTAGCCTTACAGAATGGAGATGAGCTAAAAAATTCCAGAAAATGGTATATAAGTTCAGTTCGTAAATAAACTAAATTCTGCTATAATTACTGTTAAAGTATTAAGTTGTTTATTTACTGGAAAAAATAACGTTACATAATCACTTAAATAAAATATATTACCTAAATAATAGTCACTACTTATAAAACAATCAAGCTTACCAGGTGAGAATCAGATTCTGTTTTCCTTTTCTTCCGCGTCACGAACTTATCCATGTTGATGTTTGCCAAGAAAGCAGAAGACTGGCGCACACGAGAGCAAAACCACTTTAAAAACAGACTACCTGAAACCTATAATACTGTCGTTTCAGAGGACAAGGTAGTGTGGGTAACAATGGGGAGGAAATGCTAACGGAACCCTACCCTAGCTTCGTCCTTTGGAATGAACGGTTTCTAGGAATTAAGGGTTTCAAAGTTCTCACTGGAAAACTCCATACCATGACTTTCGCAGAAGGGGTAAGGGGAAATAACTACGGAACTCGAATGTAGGAATGTAAAGCACGTCAAAGTGTCTGTCGTCGTTGTAAATAATAATCTGATATATATATATATATATGTTGTGTGCACCATTTACTTTAAAATCACGAAGTGGGCCCCCCCAAGGAGGGGCCCATTAATTCCAGGGGGGGCCCGGGCCCCCCTGGCCCCCCCGGGATCTACGCCCATGTATATATATATATAAATATATATATATATATATCGTTCAAGGAAAAATGTAAGTACTTCCTAGAGCAAAACCATAGTTGTATTTAAGGCAATGTTAAATTTGTGTTGATTGTTTTTTTACATATTTGTTAGTTTTGTTTCAATTATATTGTATTAGTACGTAGTTAACCTAATATTCAATCATGTATTCATCCTGTGAAGTTTGGTAGCGATCGGATTAAGTTTTTTTTTTTTTTTTTTTTTGGCAATTTTGTGTCATATTTTCAATACAAATTAATACAAAATTAAGATTTTTTCTAATTTTTTTTTAACATTCACAATTAAAAGCTATATTAGGGTCACTAGTTGCATTATAAAAATTAATCTAAAATTACTGTGCTCTATGGCGTACATATAGCAACAGAACACACTGAAAGAAGGGCTGCGCAAATGGCAAAAATCGTGCATTGAAAAGAGGGAGTAAATGCTAATTTAAATGCACAGTGAAAAAACAAGTGTGAGACACATCACAGACACGACGTGGTCTTCCTCCTGGTGGCGATGTTACGGGATCCACGTCCAGCGTAGACGACGACGTTGGAAGCTTTCAAATTATCGGAGACATGTGTCCTCTGCCATCTTCTTGAATATCTCAAGGGGAGGAGGAAAGGGGGAAATTAAACGAACGTGGCCCGCCAGGTTCATGTGACCTCCGGACAGAAGTCAGAAGGGAAACACGAGCGAAAAAAGGAAAAGAGGGGGGGGGGGGTTGGGGAGGGGACGCTTGCCCCCCCAAAAATACTCCGCCGGTCGCGGCGGGTGCGCGGAAATAGCTACGGCCCGCCCGCAAATAGCTCGCGGCAAATAGCTCGCGATCGCTGGGAATAGCGACCCAGCACGTCATCCCTCCCCCCCTTTAACACCCCTTTTTTCATTAAAACCACGCTCCCTTATTTTTCCCGCCTACACCCCGCCGCGCCGGGACAAACTGCCGCCACGGGCGGGATCAGCGGCGGTCATCAAAACAAGTCTGGTAGGTCTCGAGCCAGCGACCGCGGCTGCGGGCCAAGAGCTCGAGCGCAGAAGCCAAGTGACGGCACGTGACGGCGATCGATCCATCGATAGATCGATCAATCGATCGAAATAAAATAAAAGTAAACGGTTCACGCACAGAAGATCAGGGGTGTATGTATTTTTGTTGGCGAGGCGGGGGGTGCTTCCAGCGCGGTGTCGCCTCTGAACTGGCGCGCAGTCTTCTCGTCGTGCATGGAAAAAAAAAACTATGATATCTGAGCGGTACACATGACATCATGTGGCGGAGAAATGAAGATGAAGGTGCAACACACCAAGTCCATTGAGTGCTCGGTACCCAAAAAAAATTACTTCTCATTTTCACTCTTTATATAAAAAAAATATGGTTTCAAAACGAAATGCGGAAACTGAATGCCCTCGGCGAATTCTTTAAGTGCTTTCCTCGATACAGACACCGCTCTGATATCTCGAGCGGTTTTCAAATCGCGGGGTTTCTTCTGAAGCTTCTGCACGCCGATGGGACGTCCTAATGTCATGAAGCGCCGATGCTGATGTAATACCAGCATAGGCGTGCCTACAGGGGGGGCCAGGTGGGCCATGGCCCCCCCTAATGTAATCACTCAGATCGGCATTTTCTCTAATGCGTTCGTTAATATTCGTATATTCCTGGCACTGTGACCCTCAAACTGTGTTTCAGTGTTGCAGCGTGCTAATTAACAATATTTTTAAACATTTTATCGTTCTGGAAATACAGCCGCCTTAGTTTATTTAAAACACGATGTCATGGCCAAGCAAAAATAAAAATAATTTAATAGGTTTGTTAAAGTTCTGTTGTCTGAATTGCTGTGCTCGCATTCACTAAAATAAGTTCATTTCAAGGTAGATCTGGACCAAGCTATTGGAAAATTCGAGTGGGGAAAATGTGTAAGTACCCTTTAAACATTGTCTATGGAAAAAAAAAAACATATTTTCAAGATTGTTAAAATTATACGGATATAAATATTAACTAGTAAACATATCTCGTTGATACTGCACAAAAATATAAACACGGCAATGAGTGAATGTATTTAGGCTATTTAACATTCTAAATTCCGCTTCTGATTTAAAAATTTAGCAGCCCCCCCCCCCCCCCCCTAATGGAAATGTCTGGGCACGCCTATGAATACCAGGACCCTCCAACTCAAACGCGACGCCTCGTCCGTCGAGTTGGACTGCGAAGAAAAGAAACTGGAGTTACAAGACATTCCGCTTTTCCTTTATTCTGACCGCTGGCTTCATTTTCAAAGCCACGATTCTTTCTTTATCTCTGATCAATTGGGCAGCTAAGCAGACTTGAAGCACATACACATACATATATGCTTCACGTCGATGGTTGGACTACAAGTTCTCTTGGCACGCTTTTTACGACCCTGAGAAAGTCATGAACATTGGGTTTTTTACCCACCTACGGATGTGACTTTGTTATCGACAAATGAATATTATTTAAAAAAAAAAAAGGCCTTGATTATACGTACGCAAGTAAAGTTTAGCCTGAAGTGAGATGAATCCGTAAAATAATAAATTGTGTTACACGCAGCGATCGCAAGACCCGAGTTCAAATCGACTGTGGACAAACTGCCAAAAAGAATGTTGAAGTATTTGAAGGCCCAGACGCCATCAAATGGAACCACGAATTTTTACATATTTCGACTCAAAAAGGGATTGGGGGGGGGGGGGGGGGGAAGGATAAGACAGACGCCATCTTGGTTTCAACAGTTTTATGTCCATAATAATTATTGTCTCCAAAATTACACGACGGGTTATTGTAATTATGGTCTGAGGCATTCAGATCAGTGCACAAAACAGAATTAGGAAATAATGACAAAAAATCAAGGAAGGGATGTAAAAAAAAAGGGGGGGGGGGGGGAGAAAGATCACGAACAGCATTGATGAATGATAAAAAAAAAGACAATATGCGCAGATTTTAACAGACTATCTATATAAATAAGTACTCCCATAACAAAACTAAGCATGCTGCCCACAATTAATTTTTTTAAGATCAAGAATAACGAATAGGTAATATCAGTTTAAGTTCGTTTTCTAATTCTTCAGTTCTTTGCGATAATTTGTCTATTTTAGCCTTTGGAGCCCATATAAGATATCCCAATATTATTCATGTAGTGAAATTAAGTATTCATTAATTTAAGTTTTTATTCATTTCATCTCTCTAATACAAAAAGAACCCACACTGAGGCGTACAGAGAAAAAAAAATCTAATAAGAAAACATGGAAGAAACTTATAAACACTATCATTGTTCCCGAGCATAGTAAAATTTCACTTAAAAATAAAACGAGGAACCATTACTGTTGACAACAACACATTATATGACAAGCAACTTCGTATAATAAAACACATCGCTAAAATAATATACAATAACAATTTCCAATTAAGCTGGTACAAACTACACAGAACATAATTTTTCGTGCACGTTTGTGCGCAGTTAATACCGGAAAGCTATTTAGGGAACGGTTTGCGAATAACTTTTAACTTGTGCAGGTACTGGGAAAACACATAGCCTACTACCTACATAAATGCCCGGGCAAAGAATCCGAACAAAGTATTACGGCCAAACCCTTTTTTTTTGGAGCGATGCAGTTGCTTTCACGAAAAATTTACAAATTAAAAAAAATATAACTGTAATAAATTTCACACGGTTATTTTTCAGTTACATTTACAAATATAATTCACAGTGTATACCAATACCGTTGCAGTCTTCCCCCTCCCCCTTTCTCATGAGGGACCGTCGTAGCGATAACCCTGGGTAGCGTGAAACAGGCGGCGGATTTGCTTCATTTAATTTTATTATCCGGTCGCTCGGATTCCCGCGAGGCGGCAAGGTTATTCCGCTTATCAGGGCGTCCGTAAATCCGGCTGGCGCACATAACAAGGCAAAACTCAGAGAAGGGCATTTATTTTTCCTCCTCCTTAGGTTTATATCCGTGGACTGATTTTCCGCAGCACGCTGTATTTTTTTTTTTTTTTTTGTAAATGGAACAGAAATATCGATGTACCTAAACTATACAGATATTTGTTAAATTAGCACGGAATTTCGCCATTTCAATGTTAAACGCATCGTTCGTCCGATCTCTATAAAATATTGCAAACTTGACCTTTGAAACACGAGGAAGGTTACTGTCTAGGGTGAGATAACGTGTACAATAGGTGGCGCACGAGAGGTATCCATGAAGGTATTAGTCCATGGAGTGGCTGTCTTGTTCTGCAGTTGAAGTAAACTGATTAGCAATTGGACAGAAAACAAATCGTAGCCGTACAAAGGCTTATATATATATATATATATATATATATATATATATATATATATATATATATATATATATATAAATGTTTGTACGTATGCGTTTCTATACCATTCATCCGACTGCGATGAAACTTTGGTGAGTTGTTATGCGCATGTCCGCGAAGGTTTCTAAATCAGTATAACAATTTTTACAATAGGTGGCGCGCGAGTCGTTTCAACAAATATGTTTATTTCACACATTTTAGCGGCAGATCGTTTTTTTTTTTTGTTGTACGAGTGCGCACGCATTGCAGAATTGAAATACAAAAAGAAATACAATACAGAGCGAGAAAATGATAGAGATAGAACGATATAAAGAGATGTATAGATAGGCAGGTAGATATAGGTAGGTATAAATATAGGAGAGAGAGAGATACATGGCTATAGTAGATAGGTATAAAGATAAAGAATTAGATAGAGATATATAGATATTCTGTATCTGTGTACTTCAAACACTTAACAAAAAAATGCAGCGCATGCCGGACATTAGCTAGTACTATAATAAGATTTGACACGCCAAAAAAAACAAACACATAGCTGACATTATTTGGAGGTTGTGATTTCTTCCGTCCGTCCGTCCGTCCGTCAAAAATAACAAAGTTACCAAACTTTCGACGGACGAGCGAATGAAACTTCTTATTGGCTGCAGGTGACCCGATCGGCGGAGGCGACGACGGACTACCGTAAGGCGAGGATGGGAATGCCGTCCCGTCCCGTGTGCGGTAATTCCGGCACGCGCGCGATAAAACCGCCGCCAGGTGGCGCCGCGCCGCGCCGTGCCCTCGTGCGAGCGAGGCGAGGCGCCGCCGGCCCGGCTCCCCAGACAGGAGGAGGAGGAGGGAGACAAGAGTGGGGGGGAATCGTGTACCCTCCCCCTCCTCCGCGAGGCGTCGACCCCACCCCGCCCCGCGCCCGGTCAAGGACCCGTGTGGCCGCGCCGTCGCGCGCCTCCAGCATCGCGGCGTCCCGAGCAGGGTCTCCACAGTTAGTACTTTCGTACTAGATCTAGTACTTTTATAACTTTATTAGTGGTTTTAGTACAGATCTAGTACATTTTTCTTTAATGTAATAATATTATTGTAACTCCAATATGTTTCATTATAAAGTGTAATTATTAAAAAAAAAAACCTATGGAATTTATGTGTGTGTGTGGTGTGATATTTAAGTTCGAGCATTGCAATGTCATAATAACTTCCTAAATTGTTAAAAACCATAACAAATTATAATTTAGTACTTTTTTTTTTTAATCTAGTACTTTTTTCTCGCCTAAGTTGGTACGAAATATTTTTTTCCTTGTGGACACCCTGGTGCCTGCTGCCTGCAGACACGGGAGTGTCCCGGGGGTAGCTCCCCCAGTGGCGTAGCCAGGATTTGTGTATGGGGAGGGGGGGGGGGCCTTTCCCGGGAAAATTTTGTTTTTTAAGGTGTAAAATAGTGCTATTTTAGCAGTTTTCGGTACTTAAATTTAAATATTGTAATGGTAAAAATTGTATTAATTTTAATATGAAATTTGTTTGAGTGATGAATAAGAAATTAATTAAACATTTGGTGCTATGGGGGGGGGGGAGGTGAACACCTAAACACCCCCCCCCCTCCCCCTGGCTACGCCCCTGAGCTCCCCCCCCCCCCAACCCAAACCCAACAACGAAAAAAAAAAACCTGGGTGCTTGTACTTACGTACAAGGGTTAGAGGTTATTCTTATTTGGCGTAATAAAAAAAACTTCATTTTTTCAAGCTATAATTAACAGAAATGAAGTTTGTTGGTTGTAAATTTATAAAAATACAATCCAATTTAAAAAAAATAAATATTAGTATTAATACGTAAGATAATTTTTAGTTAGCAATTAAAATCAATTAAATATGCTGGACGTGTATTTCAATCATTTCTTGAATAATGTTTTAACTTATAATTCATAATGTAAATAAATTATACATACGAGAACATAACCTCACTTACATAGATACACTTGAAAATATATTATGAAAACAATTTATATCACTCATGTTCACAATAAATAAATGCGTTCAATGATAGAGACCAATATTCAATAACTATCACTGAAGCAAAAGAATTTTATTTGTATTTTTTTTTATAAATCACTGAAGTATAAGTTTTTTATTTGTACGTAGTCTTTTTTTATATATTGTCAGAAGTTCGTTGTGTTAGGCGCGCGAATAGTAAATATTCACTTTCACAAATTTTTTTTTCATAACGCGCCTAAATAAGTCCAACTTCAAAAAATAACAACGAACAGTGGAGAGCCTAGACTTTGCGGGGCCTTCGGCTTTTTACTTTTATGGAGCTCTTTCCTGGAAAATTTGTAAAACTAACTCTTCCAAAACAAAAATTTAATTCAATTCAAACTAGAACTTAAACGATGGGTTTGCTAATTTATCTTAACAAATGTTTGATATTCTTTCCTGATAAATTATCTTTGGGTTTTAAGAATGCTTAAGATCAAATTCCGAATAGAATCGCGTAATTATACGTGGCAATAAAATATTTGGAAGTTTTTCCAATACGAAATATGAATTGAAATTTGTATTGACGAGCATTTTAATTTACATACTAATAAAAAATTTAAATTTTTCTTTCCCATTAGTTCCCAATTTTTTAAAAAGAACATTGGACATAAACGTAAAATCGCCCTGCGTTGGAGCCATCCCTAACAACAAAAACAGGTTGAGTCTGAATTCGACCGACTAACTTTGGCTGCATGTTCATCATGACGAAACAAGTTGAAAACATAAATACGACTTATGGTCTCAAGTACTTAGTAGTTTGAGCTGAATAACAATTTTATTGTAAATATACAATATACAGCATATTTAAAATATAACATAAAGCATATGGAAAATATTTAATTCAACAAAGTTCTACAACCATAGCAAAACTTGACACTGTCGTAAAATAATTTCAATGAAATAATGGCCCCGACAAATAGGGCGAATCACAAGGGTATAATCGCTAGTGCGAGCATACTTTATTGCAGTCTAATGAGCGATCAGATTATTTCACAATAAATATATTTATATACTAGCAGCAGTAGGTACCCGGCGTTGCCCCGGCTGAACTCAGGGTGATATATTGTCCGCGAGTTTAAGCAAAATTGATAGAGCTTCATGACAGTGTGGTGGACATAGCGAAATGGCACACAACTACTGTTTGTATGTCTATTACCTATGATTTTTTGTTTACTCATTGCGATCGGTTGAACGGAATAGTTGATGCGCTGCAACGCCATCTAGCGGCGAGTTACAAAAAATGGATAGCATAAAAACCTCCATAAAAAAAACACTTCGATGTGCCAACTTTCAAACGGTATCGGAGTTTATCGAAGACATAAATACCAACATCCAATTTTATATTTATAGCGGTACATCTGGATTGTATTATGATATGCTGGAACAAGAAAAAATATTAAAATAATTATTGTTTATAATAATTTTAAAAAAATTTGGCCATCATAGTTATAGCAATGCCTTTTTTACTTTTTACTTCAGTTTCGAAACATCGCCAAATTCGCGATTTTTTCAGTTACTAGGATGCGCTCCGCATATTCGTTCTCAAATAAGTCGTCGTCTGCTGTCCATTGGCTGATCCCAAATTTCACATTCCGGCCATGTTAATTGGTTTTTTCGACCTTTGGGCCGTTCCAAAATTAACTATGATCCAATGATAACGCAGTTAGGGGTATAATGGTATTCATTCCAGGCTATGCTAGAACTATAAAGCGAATTTTGCAGGAATTCAGTAATCGGTGACCACTAAAACCCCTATATATATTTATACTAATTTCTAGACAACCGGCAATCTCGCGGTTTCTTTTGGTCACCAGTTATAATGCAAAGCATCTGTACCTTAGCATCGCTTTGATGATTGTTCCGCCACTCACCTCTACTCTCTCCACTTTCTTCACTCAAACAGAACATTGCATTAACAACCATCTGAAGAAAAAAAAATATATATAGTACATAACTTTATAGAGTCTGGCGGGAATTTTTTCGAATTTTCCAGTATTTCAAGTACATTCCCTTGAGCAATTCCAGCCTCCCTGACTTCCCAGGATTGTTGCTCACCCTGGTTTAGCCCAGGTGTCGTGCGGGCGAGGCGAGGACAGGGCACGGAGGGTTTTTTTTCGGCGGGAAATGAGAGAGAGAGAGAGAGAGAGGAGAGAAAAAATGGGAAGGGGGCTTGTCGGTGATTGCCCTGGAATGCACGTGGGCGAAGATAAGGGGGGAGGAGGGAGGAAGGGGGCTGGCCGAGCCAGCAACAGTCAGTCGGGTCGCCCCGACCCGACGAAACAACCGTCCTTGGACACGCACGCACGCAACGCCAGTCGCGTCACGGCAAAGCCATCGTTCCCCCCTCCCTTTCCCCTCTTCGCCCAGCCACATTGTTTTTTATCATTTTCCCCCCCTCCTCCTCTCTTCCCGTAACGCCCCACGAGGGATTGGATGACACGGCGCGCCGCCGCCTTGCTTGCGTCACAAGGACTCAGGTCACCGCCCCCTAGCCTAGTCTTCCCCCTCCCCCCATCCTCCCGTGGCCGGCCCATGCATCATCCAGGCACGTCGGCAGCTGGTGTTTACACAGAAGGCGATAAGCCTTCCCGTGCTCGCTCTCTCTCTCTCCCCCCTCCTCCCTCCACCGACCCAACAAATGATATTCGCGGGCAACCCACAGCTCAATGACATCCCCGGTGGACCAAGTCGTCCTTGTGAAGCACCCGGTATTTGTCTCGCAGGGTTGCCGCAGAGGCTGTTTTTGACGTGTAACGCCCAAGCTCTCGGAATGCGGCACTTGGTACATAAGTAATTTAGTGAATGGAACGGAAATGTGTAACAACGGTGCTGCCATCTGTGGAGGACGGCACGAACCATAGTTCACAAAGTCAAATGGAAAATAATTTATAGTATTAGGTTCAAAGTCAGGGTTTAGTATTTTTCGCTTGTTTTTTTTGGGGAGGGGGGGGGGATTTCCCGCTGCAATAGGAGCTGTTTCATTATATAGTTTGAAATTTCGGGCTGCTAATAAAATGATACAATAGTCGACGCAGCTGCTCCGGCAGCGGATTCTAGCGGCGGGTGAGGTAACTAGGTGCGCGTTTCGCGTCCAGAAATCAAGTTGAAAAACACAATTTGCGTATAAATTTATCACGCTCGGCATTACTTTAAAGAATTCTACGTTAAATGTCGTAATCCGAGTTTCGTACCATGAACGTATTTGCAACACGAGAACACGCGAATTTGCTCGTAACAGAGGTCAGATGTTTATACATCTCTGGCGAGTACTCCACGTCTCGCCATCGTGTCTCACGGCACAGCTCAACCATATTCCACAAAGAAATATTATTAGGTCTACTGTCATGTACTAGCCGTCTTTGTGTGTACATATATGTAGAATAAGTTGTCAGCAGCAAGAATTCAGATGCCACAGTTTTCTCACAATAATTCTATTTCGGAACTTTTTAAGACTTTTTTTTTTAAGTTCTTCACAATTGTATTTATTGGTCAGTGCGTAGAACTTACAAAGATAAAAATTATAAGGAAAATTAACATTAATAATTAACGTGTGTCTAGTATACGGTGACAATGTTTTTAATAACACGAGAAAATTGCTTATTTAAAAACCAAATATTTCAGATTTCAAGCATAAAACTTCATTTTTTTTAGTGAATAATAGTTAAAATATGTAAAATAATTGCATTCGAAAAAAAATTTTTATAAGTAATTGTTTCCTAAAAAAATTTCCAATGGAAGCAGCTTGTGTAGCATTGGTACTGGTAATTTCATAGAAGAGTTACATTATTTTTTTAAGTAACAAGTTTCGAATACAGCTAGCTGAACATCCACAAAAGGACAAAAAGAGCTCTTTAAAATGATAATATGCGTCATAACATCACCTAACAAAGGCGAAGGCATCACACAGGCCCAAATGTTCAACGGTTCGAAACGAAACCTAATTTAACCATGCTTGTACTGCAGCGAGCGAGCCAGCTACCAGCAGCCTACGCATTACGCACTCGCTATTTACTCTAGAATGCAGTTAACGTTCAAAAACGTCCAAACCCGGGCTGTATTTTAAACACAAAGGCTGTAAATTCCCCTCTCCTAAAATTGATTTTCCAACGACGTAGATGAAATATTATCACCATCTCTCGTGCGTTTTTGTATATTCTCGGTGTTATATTATTTTACTCTTTCTCAGCATGTTATGGAATTTCCCTGCCAGAAGTTAGAAAAGTATTACTAACGAACCAGAGAACAAGACACGCCATACTAATCAATTTAGCCTATACAAACAACCCATGTGATGTGATATCAAATCATAACAAGAAGTTTTATTTTATTGCGTTCTCGGCTGAACGACAGCAACAAGAATTCGAAAGTGATAAAAAAAACACTGCGTCATCATTGGAACTATCAAGGAGGCAAAAGCTAGTAATGAAATAAATAGTGCATTCTATCTATCTGTGCCTCTACACTCACAATATTAAAATTTAATATTTTAACTAATTCACCTGGCAAAGTGATTTGCTGTGAAAAAAAAAAAATTCAGTGGAACCAAAGAACTGTTATTTAGATTACTCAAACAACGTTTTTTTCATTTAACAGATATTTTGCGTCACTACAAAATTAATTTCCTAGTTTAAAAAAATAATGTTTACAACCGTTTAAATGACAGCCATATTTCTTAACAGTGTAAAATGATAGAAATAGTTTAATAACTTAATTTTTTTTTCAGTGATTCAGTTTTGAGCTATGAGAATTAAAACTATACAAATTAGAAAAAAAGCTGTAAAAAAAGCTGCAGATTTTAAGGCCGCGTTTATAAACTCCGCAAGGATGCAACAGCGCAACGAAAGCAAGAAAATCACTGTCATTTATAAAGCACGAAAGTCACCACTGGTGACCAACCATACAATTTTAAATTATAAAACACGAGAAAACTAATTTCTACCCCGGTCTTTCTTATCATGAAAAAAATTATGAAATTGTCAATAATTTGACTTAAAAGTGTTATTTTATATCACTTTGCGAAAGATCATAGACAGTGAAAACGGAATATATAATATCAAAATATTGTCTGAATCTTAAAATTTTTCAGTTTTAAAAAAATGGAAACGCAAGACGAAACACAAGAAGTTAAAGGATGACCGATGCTTATGTTACGATTTGCGTCTTTGCGTCGTTTATAAACGTGTATTTGAAAACTTCATTACATAAATGTTTGCATCTTGCGTTTCTTGCGTACTAGCGTAAGCAATTTACAAACCCGGCCTAAAAGTCGTGATAATCTGCCCTTGACGGCGCATTCACCCGTCGCTAGGCCGCCATGTTTGTCCATCGCCCTAGATTCCGTTGAGAGTTATTTATAAGTCGTTTCCCGCCTACGACGTATCAAGAAGAAGAAAAAAATCAACTCGTTGAACGGGCGAAAGCAGTTGTGATGAATGTTTCATCCGAACGAAGCCTCTAGCGTAGAGGTCGCGTATTCGCAATTAGCGGGGTGGTTTTAAACTGATCTATCGCGACAGTGTTGCTGATTTGGGTCAGCGATAAATTAATGAAACGCCGTCGGTGCGACGTTCTCATTTTCCAAACCAGGTGATTTACTGCAGTCCCTTGATTACAACAGGACTCTGGGACTGCTCCTTCTTCGTCGGGCACCCCCGGTGGCTGAGCAGTCCAATCACTCGCCTCTTATCGACGCGACATGATCCGAATTCTTTATTTTGTTCTCCCGGCTGGGCTCTGAACAGGAAATACCGCCAGCGGAAATGCGTGGTGGACGTTGCCGTGAGACGATGTTTCCCCCCGCCACCCTTTTCCGTCCCCTGATCGCTAATCCCGTCAATGCTTCGTTCTCATCGTCTCTAGTAACCCAGATGTTCATTCATTGCATCCTTTGTTGAGCGAATAGGAAACAGGTATTTTTCGCAAAAAGGTTTTGCGACTAGCTGAGAGTTAACACACCGTAGTATCGTCTGTGTTTCGTGGTTGGTTGAGTATCTTTCAGGTTCAATCTTTCTTTAAGCACAAGCGTCACAGCCATTCAGCAGGGAAGCAAACGCGTCCTGAATGGCCCGGTCAAATGGGGCGAAATACATGGCCCAATGATTGACTAATGAACACTAATTCATCCACATGATTGACTAATGAACACTAATTCATCCAAGCGTAAAGGGGCGACTTGAGAATGCAACATTACTTTTTCTTTTTTTTTGGAAACCCCTCGTACATATTAGAGACCGTAAAAATTCACAGATTCATTTCGGGATGTGCTAAAATTCCAATTATTATACCTTTCAGCAGCGTCTCCTATAAGTTCGGAAGATTCTGGGCCAATCAAAAATTTATCGAGATGTCTGCAAAAAGTAACGCCGAAACGTCAGGGACACAATCATTCCCACGGACGTGGTCTGGACCCAGAAGCCAAGAAGCAGATGTGACTCTGATCAAGATAGCACACGGTATAAAACTTCAGCATAGTCTGGCTATACACATGCATATTTAGAATGAAACAAACACGTGTCATTCAAAAGTATTTTTGTATACTTTAACGTCTCACAGACTTAAAAAAAAAAAAATTTAACACCTAGCAAGTGTTTTAATGTAATGAGATCAGCTCGAATGCGCTGTAGTTAAATTACGAACGCCGTTGACAAATGGACAATGTGACTGCCACATAATAGTTTGTCAGTACGAATTGTGATCAAAAAATATAGTGAATGAATGTTTACAGCGGCAACTATGAAGTTACATGTATTTGAAGTAATAAGCCGGATAGCCTAATCCGTTGAGATAGTCACTGTCAAGTTTGAACAAGTTGTGACTTGTCAGTCGGCTTCCAGAGCCGGAAGAGTGAGGTCGTGTTTACCGTGTGTCGCGCATCATGGATAGACCCGGAAATTTCGTGAACTCGCCTGGACTCAGTGTAGAATTCAAAGTCATAGGTGTGCTCAACCCATGTTTGCTTTCCCATTGGTTGATTTCTTAGCGAGGAAATTTTAACATTGTTAATTGGCACTACCCGATTCGCTTACTTCTCTTCTAGCAGGGCATAGTTGGCTCACGGTCGTAGAGGGGCGTGTCCAAACAACTGCGGTCATGAACACAGTGCGAGAGAGAAAAGGTTTGCACTCTAACTAGCGACTAAATGAATGCGAGATATTTCCGCATACCTAATCATGGATTTCGAACAACGCGTAACGTTAAGTTCTGTCTGCTTAAAACGGGGACCATAAAAATGGATCGTGTGAAAGTAAAACGTTTTGACGCCATTCCCCGAAATTCAGAGGATCGCGACGGATCAGCTGAAGGCATTTGGGAAAAAAACCCTACAGAAGAGAATCCAATAGTGGGATCAACTTTGGGATTAGCGCGCATAGCTATCCAAGGACGAGAGTACTTTGATTATAATTTCATATTTGATGTGTAACCTTAATATTTTATATCACACCTTGTAATGTACACCCTAACAAATATTTTGCAAGCACCAAATAGATTTTTCGTTTCTAAAAAAAATTATTACTGGCAAAAAATGTTTCTTCTGTCGCTAATAAGACCCTTCGTGTTCTCGCCAGAACCGTATATTGACAAAATATTGTGGCAAAAAAAAATGCCCCTCGCCCCCTCCCCCCCCCCCCCCCGGCAAAACCAACCCTTTTCCAATGTGGGGATATGGGACCGACCGTGTCTTTAGTATCTTAGTGGTTACTGTACATGTAACGAGTGAGCTTGTAAGGTATGGGTGTTGGCCAGTTAAAGGATTGAAAGACAGCGAGAGAGATAAAAGATAGGCGAGTACGAGGAGTTACAGACGAAGAGGAATGGGGGGGGGGAAGAACAATGAGGCGGCCAAGGCTTTAGCATCTTGGCTGGCTTCCTTTCCCCCTCACCACCAATCCTCCAAACTTATGTACGATGCGCACGTATCAGGGACTTGTAGAAGTCAACCGCGGGGTTGGTTCCAGGTTGCCGTGATCGCTGTCGAAAATGGGGTGGAGAACATTAAAAAAAATGGGCGTTTTAAAGCACTAATGCTCCCGTAGCGAGCGCTGTGTGCAGTTGGGAGCTACGTTTTTTAAGTATTTTTAATTTAATTAATTTTTTTAGAGTTTCACGCGTTTTGCAAATTTTTCTGTTCGCAAGAGAAATAATGAATAATATATATAGTAAACTAACAATTACTTTTGAGTATAGTTTAGAGCCTTTTTGAACGGTTGGCACCCCTGATATTTTTGATGAATTTCAAGTCTTTAATATCTTTTTCCTATAATCAATTTTGCTATTTAATTACATAATATTCGTTATATTTAAATTTAAACCAGAATTTATTTCAAGATAAATTCTAAAAAAGCACATTTCAGTTTGGTCTACAGAGACGAGTGAAGTATCTTCGTCCACCAGAGCGTGGTTTCGGTTTGTTTCGCGACACCGGCGTGTGGGGCGCTGCTGTCGACAAGACTTCGTGGAAGAACCGGCTCTCGCGGTGGGGGGAGAGTATGCTTCCGACGCCCAGAGACTGGTTTCGCGATGCGAACGAGGCGGCTGGTACATCTGCACCGAGCTGCGCGAAGGCGTAACAGACATGATGACGTCACATCCAACAACCGACACCTTGGCTGGTCGCCACAGTACCAACGACGGCAGTTACGGCATGTGCCAGATTTGATATTTGCGCGTGGAAGTTCGTAGCGAAAATCAAAGCACAGTTTACCAGCTTTAAGGGAACTCGCCTTACCTGGGCACAACTGCGGTGTACAGGGCTTCAGGAAAAACAACGCTATTTGAAAACTGTTCGAGTTATCAAAGTGATGTCTGTTTACTGAAAGGCATTTAAGAATTCGCTGAGGGCGGATAAGTAGTTTGGTTTCCGGATGAAGTTTTTAAACTGTATTTTTAGAAGAGTTAAAATGGCTATAAGTTGGTTTCCAGGGTAATTTTTATTCATAAAACAACTACATATTCTTGAAAGCACTTAAAGGAACTCACATTACATCTTTATTTTCATTCCTCTGTCATATAATGTCACGGTCGCCGCTCAAATTTCATAGAAGTCCTATGCACGACGAGAGCTTTGCGCTTAGAGGCGATACCGCGCTAGAAGCACCAGCGAGCGTCGCGCTTATAATTCTGCCTCACTGACACAGATACATCCCTGACTAGGTGGTCCCCTTAAATATGTGATGCCACGTTACTTTAAAAGAAACGTTTTGTAACGTTTGGAAGTTAAGCAGGCAGTTGGGGCAAATAATAACTTCATTTCTGTGCCCTGTATCTGATTTCCTCCTTTTCAAATGCGTTTCTTTTACGCATTTATATTGGTGATGCCCTAAAATCACGCACTGGTTGAACCACGGTGTTTAGCCCATTTGCGAAACTGTCGAATATATTTCTAGTTCAGTGGGCCGTAGAAATATTCGCAGCCCTGGAACCCGAAGGTAGCTGCTGCCGTTTATTGACGAGGTAATTTTCCATCGTAGCTTCTTAGGGTTGGCGATGAGGCTAAAATTATGCGTGGTAGAGGAGTGTACGAGGACTGACGTCATCGCCCGCAGAGCTGGAACAGTGGAGCGCGAGTCAAATAGAAACCACATCCGAGCAGACACACTCCGGATTCTTGGATTATTGATCTTCACCCCCCCCCCCCCCCCAACCCAATTTAATTTTGAGAAACCAAATAAACCAGGAAAACTTAAATATATTTGCAGAGTATTTTTAACGCATTATTCAGACGAACTCAATACGACCCCAATAAACTTTCTACAGAAATCTTTGTAATGGATTTTTCTAAGTATTTATATGCATGTTTGGTAAATTGTTAACCAATGCATAATCATGTTGTTGTAAAATCTTGACATAAATATAGATTATGTCGTTGCGGTAGGACACCGCCATCCATAGAAAATTGACTCAAGGTTTTATTGTCAAATACCATTGTGTATTTATTATGATTTTGTTTTCCTGTTTTACCAATTTATTTATTTATTTATTTTTAACCTGCAAGCATATACAAGCGAGTACGTCCTTTATTTTGTTTAGTCTTTGGAAGCTTGTGGTGTTTAAATTATTCTAGGGTTTGAACAAAAGAAACTGCGCCAATTACCATACCTAATAACGATACCTCCCTATGGTTGTTTGTGTTACCTGAGAGTAAAAACAACTTATTAGGGGTGAACGGCTTTACGAAATTTTCTGAATATTTAATTTTTGGAAAAAAAATTACAAGAGTTTTCCTCGCCCCGAGATAGGCCACAATTTTTTACTTTGAACTCGTTATGAACATCCTTTATTTTTTGAAGTGAAACTTCTTCACAGCCTGACGTCAACAGATCGTAACAAAAGTGCAACGCTCATAGGGCAACAATAAGACCCAACGATCAGGAGTAGGGCGTTCGATGGCCTGTTTGCGCTATAGCACACTTGCAAACTCATATACTTGAACACATTATCATACATCATTGTCTGCAAATACCTGCAGAACCAATTTCAGGACTTAATCAGGATCTTTTTAAGACCATTTTCTTAGAACATTTTCATACCACAGGGATATTTCTATTTAATAAGGAAAATCAAACATTACATGAAATTACTCTATTATTCTATCAAGAACTCCCCGATTTTTGTAAGAAAAATAAACACATTTTAGAGATAATTGCCACACGATTTAAGAGGACAGACGACTGTACAAAAGCTGAATAAAAAAAAGTAATATTAACAATAGACTGCAGCACTTCGTGACTTCCACCACCGTTACAGTTTATTTTGAAACTTTATGTGACTTTTCTTCAGCTTCGTTATTTTATCATGACTTTCGTGACCTGTAAACACCCTGTTAGTCTATACCTCTATCTAAGGTATTTCGTGCTGGCGCCTACTCTTGAATAGCTACCAAAAAAAAAAAAAGAAAAAAAAAGCACCTACTATTTTTTTATTCAGCGTAGCACGAGTTCCGACTACCACATCTGCATTCTGAGAGGGGGATATATCAACCACCCCCCCCCCCCTTTTGTTTCATAAAAAAAATCTATCAGTTCCACCAACAAAAGAAAAGAATTCTAAAGCAAATAGCGGGCAAAGTGGTTCAATCACTCCTCGAAATGAAATTCTGCGTAAGCTCCTGCCTGCAGCAGTGAAGTTTCACGCCTGTGTTAGTGACGTTTCACGCCTGAGTCAGTGAAGTTTCACGCCCGTAGCAGTGACGTTAGACGCCTGTAGTAGTGAAGTTTCACGCCTGTAAAAGTGAAGTTTCACGCCTGTGTCAGTGAAGTTTCACGCCTGTATCAGTGAAGTTTCACGCCTGTAGCAGTGAAGCTTCACGCCTGTAGCAGTGAAGCTTCACGCCTGTGTCAGTGAAGTTTCACGCATGTAGCAGTGAAGTTTCACGCCTGTATCAGTGAAGTTTCACGCCTGTAGCAGTGAAGTTTCACGCCTGTGTTAGTGACGTTTCACGCCTGAGTCAGTGAAGTTTCACGCCCGTAGCAGTGACGTTAGACGCCTGTAGTAGTGAAGTTTCACGCCTGTAAAAGTGAAGTTTCACGCCTGTGTCAGTGAAGTTTCACGCCTGTATCAGTGAAGTTTCACGCCTGTAGCAGTGAAGCTTCACGCCTGTAGCAGTGAAGCTTCACGCCTGTGTCAGTGAAGTTTCACGCATGTAGCAGTGAAGTTTCACGCCTGTATCAGTGAAGTTTCACGCCTGTAGCAGTGAAGTTTCACGCCTGTGTTAGTGACGTTTCACGCCTGTGTTAGTGACGTTTCACGCCTGAGTCAGTGAAGTTTCACGCCCGTAGCAGTGACATTTGACGCCTGTAGTAGTGAAGTTTCACGCCTGTATCAGTGAATTTTCACGCCTGTAGCAGTGACGTTTCACGCCTGTAGCAGTGAAGTTTCACGCCCGTATCAGTGAAGTTTCACGCATGTAGTAGTGAAGTTTCACGCCTGTGTCAGTGGAGAAGCCTAAGTAAGATGTCCATCAAGTTCTGTTCCTGCCCGAACACGCCAGAATATTCACCTTCGGCCAACCTCGGGATTTGTTTTATTTTTGAGCACGAAAAAATTAATTCAAAAATTAAAAGTGGTCGGTTATGTGAGCTACATTAAAAACACTTTAAAACACTATGGACGGTTAGTTAGGTTAGTATAGCTACATTAAAAATAAACAGAGAAAAAAAAAAAATATATATATATGCACATAAACCCGAGGTTGGCCGAAGGTGACTATTCGGGCGTGTTCGGGCAAGGACAGAACTTGATGTACATCTTAGGCTTCCCGTGTCAGTGAAGTTTCGCCAGAGACGCGCGCGGCGGCCGCGCAGCACGAGGAACGCACCGCGGAGGTCGCGCAGCGGAGGCGCGGGTCGAGCCGTGACGCAACTCTCTCTCTCTCTCTCTCTCTCTCTCTCTCTCTCTCTCTCTCTCTCTCTCGCTCGCTCGTCGCGCCACGTCAACGCGCGCTTCGGGGCGGCAGACGTCGCGTCGGGCTTCGGCGCTCCTCGCCGGGGAAGCCTGGTGTGCTTCTCTTCCTCCTCCTCCTCCAGTCCCATGGCGCTGACAGGCGGCGGAGTGAGTGGTCGGTGCGGCCACTCACCACCAGGGCTGCGAGCGCCCCTGGCGGACCACGCGTCCGAGTGCCCCAACCCCAGTGGCGGATCCAAGGGAGGAGGGGCACAAGGGGCAAGTGCCCCCCCCCCCCCCGAAAAATCAGTTGTCTGCTACATTAATATTGCCGACAAAAATGATTGTTTCTGAAACCAATAAAATACTTTAATATAATTAATGATTTTCTTGTAGAATCATAAAATCTGGTGGTTGGATGTTATGTGTAGTGTGAGTAGATTAAATACAAATTTAGTAATTTTAAGACTTTTTTTTTTTCCTCTGGCTATTCTCAAATCCTAGAGTGCCCCCCTCCGAGGTAAACCTCTGGATCCGCCGCTGCCCAACCCCTCCGCATGTTTAGATATTCTTCCCTGTCCAGACCATCCTCTGTATCCTGTGTACTCCTGCGCAATTGATGCATGCCCTTGCATCCCGCATGTCTCTGCAGATTTTACCTGGGCCCGATTCAGCATAGTTTTAATATAGGGGAGTTAGTTATGACCATAGAGACCGGAAAAATTCGCGGATTCATTTCGCGTTCTGCCAGAATCCAAACAACTGTACCTTCATATTACTCCTGTCATTGGCTCACAGTTTATCTGAAGGACTTACAGCCAATGCAAAACCTTCAATCATACAAGTATCGAATCGGAAGCATCCCAATTGACGGGTCTCACAAGTCAGTAGCCAATGAGCATGTGGCATTGGCCCGAGTATGTAGGGGATTGTGGAGTCCATCCTAGAGGTCACTGAAACCGCGAATTTTTCCAGTCCCTAGTTATGACGCAAATCGCTGCCATGCCTGGCCAATCCCCGAACGAAGCACACGATGCATGCGACCTTTTCCCTGCGTGTCCGATCCCAGCATGACCATGCGTTTAGGCTTCGGCTTGAGACGCACCTGGGTATCTCTCCTAACCCGGAACCCACCCTGCAAATACACTTAGTTTTAAATTAGGTTAGGAAATAAAAATTGCAAACGCCAGCACGTCGAGCTCCAATCGAGGGAGGGTCGAGAAGTTCGACCGACCGAGAGGAGGGTCGAGACGTTCGATTAATCGAAGGAGAGTCGAGACGTTCGAATAGTCCAAGATCATCGCTGCCACGGTCCAGGCACATCCACCAATAGTAATAACTAGGAACGAGATTACATTGGGCATTGCGATGAAACCGAAATAAGTGTGTCAGCGCAATTTAATATACAATTTAACACTATATTGCAACTAAATTCATAAAATTAACCGGCATTATTTATAAAAAAAAAAATCACGAAAAATTACCTTTTGAAAAAAGAAAAAAAAAACACACAGTCCACGACACAGTCCGCTATGCTTCCCCACTTGCAAGAAATCCGAGTTCGACTCCGCCGGAATTAGAACTGGACTGATCGGGGTTCCATGCATATTCAGGCTGCTGAAGACAGGCCAAGAAACTTCTCGGTGGGTGAAGCCCCGAGTCTTAAAGGGACCCGCATTGACGCGACAAGGCCGCGTTCCAGAATCCTGCTCTGCCTCCCCCCCCCCCCCCTTATTCCCCAACGGTTTCCCCCACAATTCCCATGGCCTCTCTCTTCACTGGTCTCGCCAGAGATAGCATCTCTCCCCGGCCGCGGCGGGCGAAACCCGAATCACGAACCAACTAACTACACTGTCAGAAACAGTAAATTTGCGGATATTTAACCTCAAATAAACGAAGTTTTTATGCATATTTTATATGTACGGATAATATTCATGTAGAATTACAGATATGTGTAATTTTGTACTTTTACATAAATAAACAACTGTACCTCTAAAAAAAAAACAGTGTTCACAGTAATACTGGGATCGAATTCTTGCAATAATTAGTTAAAATTATTTGCAAACCGATCCCTGAATTTTTTAACTGTGCACATTAATAAGCATAATAAAACAAAATAAAGTCTAATTATTAAACATTCGATCACCTTTTCCATGGTTTAAAAAAACAAAAGTTATTCTTGAATGAAACATCAATTAAAATATAAAATTATGCGCCAATTTTCGTAAGAAATACTCAGTATTATACCGAAAAACGTATTACATACATGCAAAAATAACCATAGCCATGTGTTGTACAAAGTTATAATATGCTTATTGTAAGTAGTAGGTATTACATGGTAACTGGTTGTATAATATTTTTTTTTTACTAATTCCATGTATTTTGAAAAGAAAAATCAAATTGGAACTACATAAGTACTGTTTTATTGTATTCCCCAGTTGCGGAAACACTGAAAAATAACTTCTGCCAAGCAAAACGATTTCGAATTATAAATACTTACACTCCGGACATATATATTTTTTGAATTAGCACAAAATGTTATCTATAATAACAACAACAACCGATTGTGCAATGATTCCATAACCAAACAGCCTGCACGTGTTGCCCTGAAACGAATATCTTAGTGTGAAAATTATATGAACAAAAAAAAAAGCGGATTTAAGACGGCGAGGAAAAACAATTAATCATGGAAAATCAGAGGTGAGACACCGCCCCCCCCCCCCCCGGCCACATGAATAAATCTGTGCCCCGATAAAATTTTGACTTTGGGGCCGCTGATGTATCTGAGATGGGAGATCGAAAGGCGAAAGGCGTCTCAAGGGCGACAAGCGCAGTGATGGACGAACGCACACGAAGAATACAGCGACCACGCCCCAGGCGTTCACTCCTCCGCCACGGCGCGGCGTTACGAAGCAATTCGTACGCAGCGACGATCAAACAAGAGGGCGTGCACTGTCGTGACGGTCCTTCAACTCACGCCACCCAATGAGAACGCTGCGTTCCCCCCCCCCCCCTCCTCCTCCTGCTCGTGGTCACGGAACGGAGAGCGATGGATGCCTGACCCTTGCCCCCACACTTCTGCAACCTTTTCTCCCAGCAGGGTGTTTGCAAACAACTCTCAACCAATTTCACCACTTTGTTCAGACATTTTAATAAAATGTTTTCCAACGAAAATTTTTTTTTGTTATTGAGGAGTGGTTGTAAAATACTAAAAATAAAAATAATATACTGGTAAAAAAATTTGGTTGTCTGTAAAGTCGGTTTACGGACGATAGTTTAACGTGACGTCATAACAAAACATTGATGAAATGATTGCATACTTTATGAATAAAATTGGATCATTTTTATTCTAATAATAAAAGAATAAATACTTGAAATTATACTAGTAATCAGATTTTTAAAATGCAAGTGTAATTAACCTTTATTGCCGAAATTGTTGTTGTAATAAGCAATGAAAACCACATTAACTTATCACTTCACTTTATAAACAGTCGAGTGGAAGATAGATAGATGCGGCGCAAACGTACAATGAGCGTGACGGGACACAGCGTAACGGAACAATGTGCATAACGGGACACTTTTTCGTGCGTGCAGCCGGCGTTCATCGATTTATTAGACGTTGTCACGTCAAAAAATTCTGTTAACAATTTTTTATAGCAGCAACTGCTGGCACTACACCTATTTGAAGTAATAAGCCCGATAGAATGGTCCGTTGAGATAGTCAGTGTCAAGTCTGAACAAGTCGGCTTCCAGAGCCGGAAGAGTGAGGTCGTGTTTACCGTGTCTGTCGCGCATCACGGACAGAGACCCGGGAATTTCGCGGATTCGTCTGGGCTCAGTGTGGAATTCAATGTCATAGGTGTGGTCAACCCATATGTGCTTTCTCATCGGTTGATTTCTGACCTAGAACATATTTATCCTTGTTAATTGGCACTACCTGATTAGATACTTCTCCTCTAGATGGGCATCGTTGGCTCATCGTCGGAGAGGGGCGTGTCCAAACAACTGCTGTCCAATCATGAAACACAGTGCGAGAGAGTGAAGGTTTGCGTTCTGACTTGCGGCAAAATGAACGCGCGAAAATTTCCGTATCTCTAATCATGGGTTTCGAGCAACGCGATTGATTTGTTTGCGAGAAGGAGACCAGAAGAATGTGTCAGTGGCTTCCTCATCCATCACGACAACGCGCCGGGCCACACCTCGCTCCTGATCCGTGAGTGTTTGGCCGAACAAAAGATTCCTGTCTGTCCACGTCCAGGAATCAACATTGGGATGAGTGCACAACGCTAGCCAAGGAAAGTATCTTGAAGGATATTAGTTCAAATTTGATTTAATAAAATTATTCACAGTATTTTATTGATCACATCTCGTATATACAACCGAAATTAAAAAAGAGCAAACATAATAAGAAATTTCCTAAAATTTGCAGGAACGTGCTGATTTTTAAAGTCTGAAAGCTAAATCTATTTCAGAGATAATTTCCACGTTATTTAAGTTGACAGTCTCTCTAACTATTTGAACTTATTGCGCGACTGTAAGTGAATAAGAGGGTAAAAAAAAATGAGTTAGCAAAAGGTTGATGTAAATAAAAGTTGCGAGACTTTCAGTGCCATTGTTGTTCATTTAGGAACTTTTTAGTGACTTTCATGACCAGCCCTTCAGTTTCCTTTACTTTTTCGTGACTTCAGGAACTTTCGTGACCTGTATACACCTTATACAATTATAAATCGTGAGCAACTTCATGTGACAACGCCCATAGAGGATATGCGCAATGTATTGGGATTCTGCCCTGAAATATAATTGAATGGATAAAAAATATTATTATATTTTCAGCCTATTGGTAGAGACCGGAAAAATCGCGGTAGGCTATAATCCATACTCGTTCACATTCATGCTGCTTTAGTGATTGGACCAAAATTTACTCTAATGACTCTTAGCCAATGAAAAACTAACAAAAAAACTGTTTAATCTTTAGCATCCCGGTTAAAATGTGTCATACGTTAGGAGCCAATGAGCAGATGGCATTTGCCCAAGTACATATAGGATCGTGGAACCCATCCTAGAGGTAATTGTAAATGCGAATTTTTTTCTTTCTCTACTTATTGGTAATACAGGCTAGTCAATTTGTAAAATGTTTCCAGTGTTAATCTTGGTTTCCAAGGAAACTTATATAGTGTGTTGCCTATTTGTTAAAAAAATCACTGTTTAGTGGAAGTGCATAATACATACAGGATATTTTTGGTTTAGGCATTTCCCTGGTGAACTTTATGTGCACAGCATGCCTAGGTTATAAAAGAATACAGAAGTACCATGATTTTCGAAACTAGTTTTTTTATTACACTTTAGAAAAAAAGAGTTAGTTCTATTTTGGTAGCTAGTTGAGAGAGTCCTTCTAAGGTGAAAAGTTGCCGCAAGGAACGCAGCTGGAAATAAAACGAAAGCTAGGTAGGTTCTACCGCCGAAAATAGCGGGTAATAAATCAAAAAACAACTTGCCCAACTTGACCCACATTCCAGCGGCGCACGATATCACGTCACAAGGTCACTGGCCAATGAGTGTAGGAAAGGAAAAAAAACTGTCGCTGTAGTCCATCAGCAAACCTGAGCTTTTTTTTAAGGGTATGTGGAGAAATCAGAAAGTTCAGCGACCTGAAGTATGCTAGATTCCACAGTCATTTGCATAACGGAACCACAGAACACCGAAGATTAAGGAACTGGAAAATTAGCGGGTTCGTTGACTTTTCGGATAGACCACAGTAACCTCTGCTTACTCGGATAAAAGTCATATGTCGGAACAGAAAGAATTCGCAACTTCATTCAACTACTTATACATAGTGGCACGTATTTTTTGCGAAGGAATCTTATCGCTCATTAGATTGCAATAAGATATGACTGCTCTAACGAGTGTTTGTTCCCTTTTTATTGGCTGCCGTTTGCAAGAGAAGCCAGTGCCATATTTGGACGGACCATTCAGGACGCATTCTTCCACAATGGATGGCTGTTATTGGTGTGCTGAAAGTATATATCCACTTGAAATAAACCCAGCCAAACACGGAACACAAGACAATGCTGCAGAGTTTTAATATACAGCTGGTCTGGTAATCTTTTCCAAACCCTGTGCTGCTTCTGCTACTGGATGACTCTGGGCCACTGATAAATCTTCATCCGAAGAGGTATCGAATCGCAAGGTACACCACTGAGACGTCTCACAAGCAGAGACCGGACGAATTCGCGGATTCAATTTCGCGATAGGATAGAACTCAAACTCGTTCTCCTTCAAGCTGATTTAGTGTTCGGACCACAGTTTACCTGAAGGACTCTGAGCCGGTGAAAAAAAAAAACCTTAAAAGAAATATCAAATCACAAGAATCCTGATTAACAGGTTTCGTGAGTTAGTAGTAGTAGCCAATCAGCAGGTGTGATTTTCCTTGGTATATACAGGACTGTATAGTCTATCCTGAAGGTCACATAACCCGCGAATTTTTCCGGTCTCTACCTATAGGTCATTTGAAAACGCGAATTTTTTCCAGTCTCTACTCACAAGTCATAAGCCAATGAACAAATGACTTCAACCCGAATATGCACAGTATTGTGGAACCTCGTGCCGATTTATGATGTCTGAACTAGGTCGATGTGAACGGACACTTCTTTGGAATAGGATTGCTAATTGGTTTAGATCCCTTCAAATATATACGGACCAATAAGAAACAAGAAAACTTCGCACGTGTTCAGCAACTTCGAGGATGGGCTCCACAGTCTTCTCCATGCTCGAGCAAATGCCACAAGTTCATTGGCCGCTGGCTACGTGAGAGGTATCAACTGGGTCGCCTGTGATCCTACACTTCTTTGATTCAAAATTTCCTGTTTGCTCGGAGTCCTCCACATAAACTACGTGCCAATCGCAGAAGCAGTCCATAACGTATATCCGGGCTGCCACACACCGGGTAAACGGAAATTAAAGGTGTTTTAGGGACCCCAAGCATATAATTAGGTAATTTTTTGGGACCTTTGGAGAACAATCAAGAACTTTCTCAATTCATGAACATGTATCGCAGACTCACCCTCGCCAACACGCTAACGCCCCTGACGAGACGGGGGCCCCTTTATAAAGTTACAGTTGAATCCCAACAAGGCAGCGCTTATTCGCTACCTTGCCCGAACGCCCTCATGTTACTTTTTCCCCCCTCCTCCCCCCCCCCCCATCGTGCCGGGACTCGCCCGCGGCCTCCGCACAGCCAATTGACCCAGGCAGGTCAGCGAAACACCGACTCTCCCTCCCTCCCTCCTGCACCCGGGGAACCACGGCGAGGCCGAGCCAATGACACACGCCGTGTCGTAACCTCCGCGTGGGCTGTAGTAGCCGCCACGACCGCCTCCCTGGGAGGACCGCAGGGCCGGTACAAGGAACACTCCTCCGTCACAGCAGAAGCATGCACACAATCACAGTTTTAGAATTTTTTTTCTTTTTACAAAAGATTCCATTGTAAACCAGTTGCCAAGAAATAGTTTGTGATACTAAAATAAATATATTGTAACGTTGTACAACACACGGCTATGGTTATTTTTGCACACGCACGCATACACACACCAACACACCAACACATATATAATACTGGAAAAGATAATCGAACATCCAACAAATGGACTTAATTGTTTTAGTTATGCTTATTAATGTGCGCAATTGATACAGGAAATTATTCAGAGAACGGTTGACAAATAGCTTTGACTATTGGAAGTACTACTAGTACAACACAAAGCATAAATGCCCGGGTAATAATTTACAAATATCTGTAACTTTACATTGATGTTTAGGTTACATTTACAAAAAAAAAAAAAAGAAGACATTAAATTATTCAGAGATGGGTCTCCTTGGAATGTTTACAAATCCATGGCCTGTAAGTACTGAAATTGAGTAGGTACCTTCTTTCACACAACTTTAGATGAAAGAAAAGTTTAAAACATGTATTTAAGTAAACATAAATACTTATACCTTCCAAAAAAAAAGAACAACAAAAGTCAAATGCGGGCTGGGAAGGGGCTATGACCTCTACCCCCTCCCCCATGGCTCCATGCTTGCGTCAGGAGCCATCTACTCGAGAAGTTGCTACGTGCACGACAAACAACACATAAAATATATATGCAGTGCTAAAGGATTCTCACAATCTTACTGTAGTCTAGACAGTTTCCCTAGGTTATCTGTTTTTAAAAAAAAAAAATTATAACGCGTGATACAGTGCCATGCATACTTAAGCCACCGGATTGTGCATATCGGATGCTACCACTGTTCAGATATTTATTCCCATTGGCCTAATTATGGCAGGGGTCGGCAGACCGCGGCTAGCGAGACGCATGCGGCTCTTTTCGTGGGATTTTACGGCTGTACGACTCACAGCGCTGCCACGGCGCAGAACAGTATCACACGGCACAATCACAGCGCATGTCAACCTGCGCGCGCAACTACCGTAGCCCCGCCCCGCCCTGCCCTCACACTCGCCCAGCTGATTATTTATTTTATTATAATAATGAATAAAATTAAAACATTTTAGCTTTTCTTGTCTTATCAGCAGAGCTGTACTAATGAAAGGTCTTTTTTTTTTTACTTTATGTGATTTTAGTCTTAAGTAACTTTTATTTTTTAAAGAGTTTATGTTGAATTTGTGAGTTAATTCATTACGACCTAAGCTTGGTTTTTTTTTATCGAATTGAAATGCCATCTAAGTAGATACATAGAAAACACGTGTTTTCTGCTCTCTAAAAAAAAAAACAAATCGAGAATCTGTTATCTTAATATTTTGCTCAGCTCACTAGAAAGTGTGCCGACCCCTGGCCTATGGGACTGGCAGGGGTCGTCCGGATAGAGTCGAAATAGCCGTGAGCCACTCGCCAAAGTACAGCAGATGTACATGTACCTAATTTGCTAGAATACGCAAAACCTTTCGTGCCTCTATTCATAAAGTTGTAATTTTTTCTCCTCTCGAAGGAATACACTGTGTTCGGCTCGAAATCTTTTTTTTTTCTAGTTAACGTAAGATAGAAAGACCCTACATTCAAACTTTCGGTGAAAATATAAACCTGTCTGCTAAGTTCGAGACATGCTGTGAATAAAAAAGGCTGCCTCCTATCCCCTGTGTTTTTCACTTCTTCGAATTTCTCTCGGGATTCTTACGTTCAACACGTGTGCGTTTAGCAGAAATTATGAATAGGCCTAGCCATTATTCATTTTCAATAATTCATCACTTTTTTTTAATGCAAAGTTCCAGGATAAAAAAACTTTGTTTCCTTTGGCTCTATAAGCACGGCCTGTTCCTTCTAATACAGAATTTTTAATGATGCCCATCTTATAATTACCCTAGTACTTTCTTCTCGAACGAGCAAGGTTCTCTATTAATTCGAAAAATTAAAAAAAAAAAAAATAGAGAGAGAGAGAGAACAAACAAACCAGCTCGATTCAAAAGAAAATTTTATTAACTTCAACGAACTGCTGGATGAAAGAGGGACGAGACGACGAAGAACTTCTTTGAAAAAACTAATACAAATACGAAAAAAGGTTTCCACGTAATTATTTTTTTGTTAAACTATTTTTTAAATAAGTATAAAAAAATTCACGAGTAAGGTACTCTTCTTAAGGGGGCTTGTCCTGTTCCAAATCATTATTTTATAATTACGTTTAACACTGTTAAACTTGTAGAGGTTTTGAGTGATTTAACTTTCACGAAGTAGCTATCAGAGTTTCAATTTTTTAACTTTTTTTTTTGCGGTACCGATAATGAGAAGTAAATTGATTACAGACCTAAAATGTTTTATGTTTAAGGGTAATTAATGCTAGTGGCTTTCTTAGGATACCTTTAGTTTTAATAAATTTCATAAAAACATTTAGTTTTATTTTTATTTTACCGTGTTGTAAAAACAAAAACCAAAATTTGAGAGTTTTGAAAGGTTTTTTGACAGTGTTCAAAGGAAATATTTTCTTGTTTTATGCCTACCAACAGTAAAAAAAAAAGTAGGCACAATATATGCACACATTCACAAACAGGCAGTATATAAAACAGTTTTTATACTAAACTGTCAGATATATGTACGTTTTGTTTTTATCTTGAATATTAAATGATTCATAAAATGTGAAGGGACAAAACCCCGTAAGTACAAGATCGGGAACGTATTTTTTTAGGGTAAGGTATCTCTATAGAACGTACATGAATGGAATACACAAGTTCTGTACGGTTGAAAGTAATCTCCCGAAGCCACTGACATTGTCGCTGTTGTCGCAATGCACTTCGCCCAAGGTTGGCCACCTTTTTTGCAACTAAGGTTCAATCAAATAGCTATAATAATTCGGCGAGCCGAGTAAAGGGTCGTTGTTTGCGTCATTATTTGGAGATAGACTAAAATAATAAGTTTAAGGGGGATTAGGACCGTCATCTTGGTTTTAATATTTTTGCTATAATTCTGATTTTGAACTATAGGATATCCCAATTTTTGGCATGCCGTAGCATAAATCATAACCCTCACAGACTTTGTTGTTGCAACCACATATTTACTAACAGGTCTGTAAGTGCCGCGAGAAAATAACTTATTATTTCACACGGGCGACTACAACTATCAGGACAATCGTGTTGACTTCAAAAAGTAGCCAAAGCTAATTCCGAAGCCATTAAAAACCCAACAAAAAATTAACAAGGGAGCTTTATTGCAAACTGTCTCAAAATATTTTAAATTGCAAGATGGCGAGGCCTCATCGGCTGATCCCCCTTAAATGTGTAGTCTGAAATGCCCCGAAGGAAAATAAACTAAATCAAACTACACGCACTCTCTCTCGCTTAAGCTCGATCTCACAGGCCACGATGATTTATGTTGTGTTTCTTTGTCATTACCTTTTTTTTTTTGGCCATATTAAAATTTTTAACTGGATACCTCCCAAGCAATTGTTGTTCTGCTACAAATATTCCCAACAGATCACAAGAAACCGAAAGAAAAAAGAATCCGCGGATTCGCTTCGCGATTGGCTAGAATCCAAACTCGTTCACCTCTATGCTGGACCTGTAGGATGGACTTCATACACCTGTGTGTACTCGGGCCGGTGTCATATTTTACACTGTCCGTAAAATGTATGGGAGTCTCGATTATGTTTCTCGTGATACGGCGACTTTTCTACGAGGTCTCACCGCGGACTGCGTGCAGGCCAACTGAAGATGCAGCAATTTCCCGAATTCTTTCACTAGAGGCCGCTATCAATTTGCAGAAGAGTAAAGATTTATTTTTAAAACTATAGTTTCAGTAGTCCTGATAACTAGAGACCGTAAAAATTCGAGAATTATTTTCGTGATGCGCTGGAATTCACATAATGGTACCTTTAATCTGCTTTTGCTATTAGCTCAGTGTTCGATTCCACGGCTCTAGGCCAATGAGAAACACTAAACCAAAGAATTATCGAATCACAAACAAACCAGTAGAGACGACTAGCAGGTCAGCAGCCAATGAACTGGCGTTATTTTCCTTGGAATATACAGGACTGTATAGTCTATCCTGAAGGTCACCTAACCCGCGAATTTTTCCGGTCTCTACTGATAACTAGGGGCATGCAGATTTTGCGAAAAGATTTCGAGACTAGATGGAAGTTAAAACACTTTAGCACCGTCTGTGTTTCGTGATTGGGTGAGTTTCTCCCAGGTACATATCCATTGTAACAACACCAATCACAGTGATTCAGTGCGGAAGTAAACGCGTCCTGAGTGGCTCGGTGAAATAAGGCAACGACTTCTCTCGCATGTGGCCGCCAATAACAAGGAAGAAACCACAGGTGTGGGTAAACCTTGTTGCAGTCTAATAAGTGTTCAGATCTTTTCGCGAAAAATGCCTGCCCCTACTGATAACATGAAAATATTTTATTAGTATTTTTTGTGCGTATTACAAGCATGCGCACTCAAGACGCTAACTCGTCGGGCCGCGATAGCATGTGTTATCGCGCACGCTCTTGGCGAAGAACAATATCTCGCTCAGGAATACGTCGTCGTTATCAGCACAACCAGACGCGCAGACAAGCGAACGCGAGTACGTGCTAGACTTTAAAGAAAGAAGGAAAAAAAAAGAACGTGCACCGAACTCACGTGGTGAGCTTAGTCGCGTCTAGACTAAACACGCGCCAGTACGCAGAATTGCTTCCCCACTTTATCACATTCTCGCTACACTACAATGCCGCCGCAATTGGCCTGTTTCGCCCAATGTCGCGTCCCTGTTTTCGCTACCCGTCCCGACAGCACAAAAAAAAACTGTGGGAGGGTGGAGGAGGATTTGGGAGAGGCAGGCGCGGGTTGGAGGATGACGAATTACGGGTTGGGGGGAGGGGGGAGAGGCGAAACATTGCACGCGCGGCGCAGAAACCAGGCGGTGACGTAACCCGACCGTAACTCTCGTAAACACGACCGCGAAAAAAAAAAAAAACCTCGACGGGCTGCAAGCAGAAGAGTGCTCGTCAACCCCGAACACACGAACATCCTGGAGTTCTCCCGAGACCCGCGGAACTTTTTTGAGTGTCTGCTACCAGCAGCCCGGGGGCAAACAGCGGTGGTTTGGCCAACACATCGTTTTAATTTATAATCGTCATTTATTGAGACATGAAAAAAAAAAGGGTGTGGCTGTGTCTAGGACACGGCCATGTGTTATACGTGAATACGTGTACCAGGGCGTCGCCAGCCGATGGCCAGTCGATGACCTGGGGGAGGGGGGGGGGGGGCAATTTGTGGGAAAAGTATCTTTTTCATTTGGCTACATTTTTTTGAATCTCTAGGGCTCTAGGGGAGGGGGCAACTGCCCCCTACGCCCCCCCCCCGGCGACGCCCTTGCGGTGTACGTAACAGGTAATATTTTCTATATAAGATACAAAATACGCTATTTTATACATGTTATAATCATGCGCATATAGGTCGACAATATATATTTTTGATTATATGTTTTTTTTTAACACCACATATATTCACTGTAACTATTTTACACTATTGTTTTATATATGCAATCGATAGATTATGACGCGAGCTGACGAATGAAACTTGAACGTCGTAGCTTCTCCGAGTCAAAAGTTAATACTAAATGGAAATCTCCAAACGCACCAATAAGACCACAAAATGGCGGCGCTTCCCCCTCCACCGCGCGCGATGCGTCACAGTCCTCACTTAGCGTAACGAATTCTTCGATCCTTTAGCTATCCAGTGGTGTAATTAACTTTTGGATGGAGATGATAGATATGTAGTTGCAAGACCAAACTGTATCCCCCGATTTTGTGATCATTCGTTTTTTGAATTTCCTCACAATACGGAAGCAATTTTAAAGACGTATTCACGTCAAAATTCGCATTTTCAATTACTTCTCCTGTACGTACTTGGGCAAATTACACTAGCTCATTGGCTACTTCACTCATGACGCCTGTTAACCGGGATGCTCGTCATTAGATGTTTCTTTTGTTCAGGGTTTTTCATTGGCTCAGAGTCCTACGGGGGAAATTTTGTTCTAATCAATAAAGCAGCATGACCGTGAACTCGACATTCATAAATAGAGATCCGGCAATGACGCGGATTCTTTTTGGTCGCAAGGCAGACTGCAAACACGTATACAGTTGCATTGCTATGATGACTGGATCACAAATATGTCGACATATCTCTCTGCGATTTAAGCCAGTTAACTACCACCAGCTAGCGGTGGAGCGACAGAATCACAACCCATAAAAAGAGAGATGTTAAGCAGTCATGAATAGACAAACAAAAGACAAATGAATGTGGTTAGATAATACACAACTATGAATTTCAGACTGACAACAAATTAATCCGCGAAATTTCCGGATATCTATTCGTAAACGAATAATCAGTCAACTAAACGTGTGGGCAAACCTGTTTTTCGCGAGAAAACGTTTTGTGTCAACGCATTTCTTGAAACACTATAGCTTTTCCATTAGATATGGTTGGCAGAATATATATATTTTTTTTTTTCCGTGAAAACATTCCATGTACAAGCTGACGTGTGATAACACTATAGCGTCGTCTGTATGATATGAGCTTCTTTAAAGGTACACGCCTACTTATTAGTACAAAAAGGATAAGATCATTATATGTTATTATTATCTAATACAATAAGATCTTATAATGTTTTATCAAATTTGTTATTATTAATTATATTTAATATAATGTAATGATTTAATTAATATATAATAATGTATTTATATAATTATCTATATTATATTGAGATATTATATAGATTTATTAATTTATTTATTATATTGGCCGGGCTGTTCACGACGCGTTTGTTTCCGCACGGGATGTAGGTACCTGAAATAAATACAGACAATGCCACAAAGTTTTAACACACGACTGGTCAAGAAAATCTGTTCGCGGAAAAAAAAAAAAAAGGGGGGGGGGGGGCCTAACAATTGCTTTCCTTAACAGACGGCCGCCAATTGCAATGGTGAAATCGCTGTCGCGGACGAAAACTTCTTGGAGTTTGGTAACGAGCGTTCATATATATATATATATATATATATATATATATATATATATATATATATATATATATATATATATATATATTCTCTTCGCGTGTAAAAAAAAATTACTTAATTTGGGCGCACGTCACCAGTCTGGCGAAGGTGTGAATGAGAGAAATGCCGCGTTTGACTCCTATCATGTGAAAACCCGGCACTCAAAAGAGATGATAGCGCGGTACGTCGACCGCAGAACTCCACTTGCCCCCTCCTCCTTCCCCGCCACATTTTTTCAACCAAAAAACCTTTTCATAAATTTATCCTCCTGGCGGAGAGATGTTTGTGCGAAACCAACCGAGCGCGGTAAACACGGGCACGGCGAGGCGACCGGCCGGCCATTGTCGAACACAGGCGCCATTGTCGCGCTTGATTGCGACCTTGAGGCTGTACAGCCGCGGTCAAAACGCCCTAGCGTCTGCGGCGCGCAGCCGGGCCGGCGCAAAGGCTCGGTTCGCGCACGGGGCTGGGGGGGGAACATCCCACACGACACCTGCAGGATTCGCTCTTTCTTGCTTTAACCCACACAATCATTGACCGCGAAGAATGTTACACGTGTGCATAGGGACTTGGAAAAAAAAAAAGTCGCGGGTTCAGTGACATCTGGGAAGAACTCCAGGCATATGTAGAGACCCAGAAAATTCGCGGGTTCATTTCGTGTTATGCTAAAATTCAAATAATTATACCTTAGTGCTGCTTCTGTCATTGGTTCACAGTTAATCTGGAGGACTGAAGGCCAATTAGAGGCCCTTACTCATAGAAGTGTCGAATCACAGGCCACCCAGTCGAGACGACTCACACGTCAGCAGCCAATGAACAGTTGGCATTTGCCCGAGTGTGTAGAGGATATTGGAGTCTATCCTGGAGGTCATTGAACCCGCGAATTTTCCGGGTCTCTAGGCATGTCACACCCGCCAGAAGAGCTGCGAGCCAATAGCAGAACCAGCGCTAAGGTATATAAGCATTCTAATTTCAGCCTGTCGCGAAACGAATCCGCGTAATTTTTCGGTCTCTATGTTGGTGGACTTTTATACTTGGATCAAGAGTTTATTTGTAGATACCGGAAAAAAAAAATCGCCGGTTCAATGACCTGCAGTCCACAGTTCTCTGCATTCTCGAGCTGATGTCGCCTGCTGATTGGCTGCTCACCTCATGCCTGTGATTCTGAACGTCTCCAGTTGCTGGTTTGTTACCATGTGCCAACTGCAGCCGCAGCGCTGAGGTAAGCTTCAGTGAATTCTTCCTGCGTCTATAGTTATTGGCCACGCCCTGAAGGACTGTAGGTAGGGGCATGTATACTTCGCGGAAAAGATTCCGAGACTAGGTGAAAGTTACAGCACTGTGGCATCCTCTGTGATTCGTGATTGACTGATTGGGTGAGTTTTCTTTCAGGCACATGCCGATTGTTGCAACACCAATCACAGTAATTCAGCGCGGAAGCAAACCCGTCCAGAGTGGCTCGGTCAAATAAGGCAAACGACTTCTCTCGCAGACGGCCACCAATCACAAGGAAGAAATTGCTGGGGCGGGCATACCTTGTTGCAGTCTAATAGGCGTTACAGATTTTTCGCAAAAAAGTAATGCCTGCCACTAACTATACGCCAAATGAAAAAACTCATTTAAAAAATAAAAATTTAATGAACCATATTCGACCTGGAGAGGAGAGATGTGGCAGCAACCATCGAACACATGACATCGACTAGATTACGAACACTTTTATGGGGTCTAATTTTGAAGGTCCCTCTACACACGATTTTGCAAGTGCAAGAAGGCTCCCTCAGGATGGAGGGGGTTTTCTGAGGCCGGATCAGCGTCCATGCTGCCGCTCAATAAATCCCCAATTTTTTTTTTTTTTCAGTCCTTGTTCCTAGAGATGTTACGGAATTTTTATACATTAAAAATGGGAAACCACCCCTGTTTATCATGAATTTCAGCTACGCACGCCACCAAAATGGCTGCAACTCAGGCAATATGGCGGAACACAATGTGTCCATCCTTGCACCCGTGGCGGGCCGTTGAAGGGAGGGGGCGAGCGACCAATCAGACGTCAAGGCCGTTCCTGCAGCCAGACTCGACCAATAGACGACCGAGTAACGGCCTACATCAGAGTTACCGCCAATTAAAATAACTACTTTTCACTTCTGGAACAATACTGTCAATGGGAGTTTTGTTCGAACTTTAAGTTTTTTATTAAGTCGTTCCAGTTTGCTGACTCTGTAAGTAGGGAAGTAATTTTCTGTGAACTGTATTTCTATGTGCTAGAATACTTAAGGGGGATTAGGCTCTAGTCATCTTGAATTTTTCCAATATTTTTTATAATTATAATTTTGAACTGTTTATCCCAATTTTCGGCATGTCAAGTCATAAAGCATCTCCCCCAGACCTTCTATAGATTGTTTTAACCACATATTTACTACCAGAATCTAATCTATTAGCGCCTTGAAAAATAACTTGTTGTTTCACGCGGGTGACTACAAATATGATATTCGGTACCAGTTCACCAGTGCTGACTTCAAAAAGTAGCCAAAGTAAAGTCCTATGCAATGTCAAGCCCAAATATTTAGCACGGGAGATTTATTGGAAGCGGTATCAAAAATATTTGAAATTGCAAGATGGTGAGGCTTAATCTCACATAACCTACGCTAGTCTAGGTTGGATATACTTCCCGTATTTACCTAAATTCTTCATAATTTTTTACATGTCATGTTTGGGGACCGACAAATTACGCGTTTCCAATGACTCTACCTTTGTTTATTCAGGAAAATATCACTTGTTCATTGGCTGCCAACGGGTGAAACCTCTAAACTTAGTAGCCTGTGATTCGGTAATTCTGTATGAGGGTTTCTCATTTGCCAGGAGTATTCCCTGTAAACAGCGTGCCAATAGCGGAATTAGCCTATACGTATACATGTTTGAATTGTATCCTATCTCGAAATGAATCCGCTATTTTTTTCAGCTGGTTCAAGAGAGTATAGCGACAAAATTTCCCGCAACTATTAATCAGTAGCTATGAAGAGTGGAGCATAAACTATACATTTTAATTCGATTTTTATGTCCGAGGGAAAGGGTGGGGGAAAGCCGAGAAAACCCCTCACCCCAACCCTTTACCTAAGCCGTGGATACGACAAAAAGCATACTACATTGATGGCGTGGGACGAAATAAGGACTATGGTTCTGCATAACCATCAGGTTATACTCGACTGTGCCTTACGTTGGCCTACGCGAGCCGTTGAATTGCCCTGATTGGCTGAAAATAAATGTCCGACACTTTTTTTATTCTCATCATTTATGATAGGTTACAAATGAGTCGGCTACATTGCTTCGCCCTGTATATTGTTAGCTCAAGGTCGTCAACAGACGTGGCGACAATATTTTTGGCTCGATCATCAAAGGGTAGAACATATTTGCCTGTTTGCTTTCAAATTCTTTCCTTTTGTTGGTGGGAAGTTTTTTCCCCTTAGGATTTGGAAGGGGGTTGAGGATCACCCCATACGCGTACGCCTTTGCATGGGTGCTTCAAGTATACTTTGTTACCTTGTTTATCACTATTCTACTCCAACTATTAAACACTGCAAAATTTAAGTACGCGAATATAACTCTTTTAATAACCTCCAAAAGTTTAGTCAGAAAAATCTCGCCAATTTATTCAGAATTAAGTTGAACACCCGGCCTTCAAACGCCCAGAACATCTTTGAGACAACGGCTAGCTGCTTACAAGCGAAATATTGAATTATGAATCACATATACAACAAATTCCTGATAAAGAACCAAAACTATGGGTTGTTAAATAAACTACTTAAACACCAAATCATACATACTTTCTCATTAATATAATTAATTACTAGGTTGTACTGTGCACTTAGCATTAATTAATTTTATGCAACTTAACGTATTCTATTTACTTAGTGTGATATGGTACAAAATTTTGATTTCAAATTGTAAAAACAAAAACAGTTTCAAGTTAAATAAAAACTGTAGAGCGAAAGAGGATGAGGCGGGAGTTGTATACTCGCAGCGCACTGTCGTGTTCGCTGTGATCCGCCATATTTATTTACAACTGATAAAGAGGATTGAGGTTACGTTTTACGGTGCCTACATCTACGCATTGTTGCAAAGCGAGCCGATCCAGCTAAGTATATCTGGAAATGTATTGTATTCAAATCAGCGTGCTGTGATATTAAGCATTACGAGTTATTTCAAATGTTAATAAGTGTACAGTAACTTCATAATTGTGACGTCTGAAATACTATTTTACTTCCAATTTATAAAAAGGAATTTTTAAAACAGCCTACCGTACAATTAACTTTATTACCAAATGAATAACGGTTTAAACTTAAAAAAAATTGTATTTACAATTCCTTCGAATTCGTAGCCTGGACACGTGGAAAATTATGTGAGATGAGGCAGTTCAGAGCCCCAACTAGCACGGGCAGTCTGACAAAAGCGGCATTGGGGTGCGTGGGCACGGCCACAACTGGGACCACGAGGTCGCCCCAGTCGCCGGGGCACTGACCTGTTTCCGCTTGAAGGGCGCCGCGACCTGCGACGGGCGCTCGTCCAGCAGCTTAGCCAGCCGCTCGTGGCCCGCGGGCTGGTCTCCCGCCACCAGCAGGTAGGCCCTCCAGTTGCTCGAGTCGAAGCCCCAGTGGCAGGTGCGGTTCTCCGCCGAGCGGTGCACGTGGCACACGAAGCGCTGCGGGCTGAACATGTGCCGGCACTCCACGCACTGGATGCAGCTCGAGTCGCCGTCGCGATGCAGCTCGGGCGAGTAGATGCCCTTGCACTTGCCGAAGCACTCGTGGTAGACCCTGACGGAGGCGGGCGGCGGCGAGGCGGTAACGGGGGCGGACTTGGGCGGCGGCTGGCCGGAGCGGTGCAGCAGCGCGCTGCACAGGCGCTCCGCGTCCGTCTTGGTGATGAGGCCGCAGGAAGGCGCCGTCGTCGGCAGGATGCCCGCCGCCTTGAGCACCTCCAGCTGCTCGGCGTTGCAGCGGGAGCAGTAGATCTGCAGCTCGTCGCACACCTGGTTGATCTGCTGCAGCGTGAAGTCTCGCAGCACCGAGTTCAGAACCTGCGGGAGGCAGAGCCGCCTCTCGCCGCCCACCACGAAGCACGAGATGGACTCGCCCTCCAGGGACGTCTCGGAGCGCTCGCTGCGCGACCGATCAGGCGTCGTCAGGATCGGCAGCTGCTGGATGGGGAAAGGCGGCGGGGGCGGCGTGGAAGGCGACCGCGGGTCCTGGCCGCCACCGGGGGCGGCGGCGGTGACGACCTCCTCGCCCTCCTCTTCCTCGCGCTGCTCCTTGGACGGAGGCGGCGAACCGACGTTCGCGTCCTTCCCCACCGCCGCCGCGGCCAGGAGGTTGCTGGGACCTTGGAGGCTCTTCACCGCCGTTAGCTGGTACGTCTTCAGCACCTTCTTGAGGTGCGGGCTGTACGGCTGCTGCTTCGGCGTCCCCACCGTCTCCATCATCCGCACGCACACGCGCACAAGAAGCACACACGCACGACGGCGCCGCTTTCCCCCTTCAGTCCGCGACTGCGACGCCGGACCCGCGAAGCTGAGTGCGCCGCGACCAGAGCACCCAGCCCGCAACACGTAGCATCGTCGGTGGGGCAGCAAATATATTAATTACCGTTAGAACAACTTTATTTTTCTTCAAAAAAAAAACACGACTAACGCGCACTACCCCCCGGGGCGTTCCTCCTCCCCACCCCCTCAATTCACGCAAGCGACTCCCTATCAGAAACGAAGAAAAGAAAAAAAAATGATAACTCCACACACGCGCACGCCGCCACGCGAAGCCTAGACTCACCCGTCCGCCGAGCCAAACATGTCTGGCGCGCGCTGCACGTCGTGTGTACCGGCAGTGACCGAGTGCGCCACGAAAGGACGAGAGGGGTCGAAGGGGTACGCGGCTGTTCCCAGCCGGGAGGGAGAGTTATTCGACTAACCCCCTCCTTCCGCCAAGTTCGCGACAACCCGACGCCGCCGATGATACCTGCATCTGCCACGAGGGACTTAACGTGACGGCGGAGGGAGGTAAATAAAATCAATTAATTAATTTAACAAAACAAAAAAAACCGAGAGCTTCCATGTAACGCGCGCCGACGCCGCGTAGCAGGCTCTTCGAGGGGCGCGGGGCGACTGTCGGAACAGCCGTGCGGCCTCGCCGGTGCCGCCTGGCTGCCGGGAGAGGGGGAAGTCTTACACCCGGGCTTCTCCCCGCCCCTTTTTTTCCCCCCCTACGTCGGTTGCCGCCCCTCCTTCAGCGCCTGGTTCCCCATTCCCCCTCGACGCGCCAAAGACTCGTAGTATGCGGCGGGCAGCGTCTGTGACCTTCCCGTCAAAATAGCCAGGGCCCGGGTGCAGCCAGAGAAGAGAGAGAGAAAGAGAGAGAGAGAGAGAGAGAGAGAGAGAGAGAAAAAATGAGCTCGCGGGGCACGGCTGATGTTCGGGAGAGGGGGGCGGGAATGGAGGGGAGGACTGAGACAGCGCCCGGAGAGGGGAAGCGGCCGGAGGGCCACACGCGCGGAGGGGCGGGAGTGGCCTGCCCAAAGGAGGGTGGAGGGGGAAGCGGAGTCCCCGACAATTTCCGCTCGATATGAACCGTCTGGCGGCCTGGCTGGGCAAGCCGCGGCGACCGGTCGGTCGGAGGTAACCACGAGGTCAACCGGGGAACCGAGACATACACATTCATTGTATTAAAATAATTACATATATTCAGTCTGCGGGAGAAGCGACATCCATGCATGAAGTGGTTGGCTGCCTCTTGTCTGCCGCCGTCTCGTTAGAAACTTTTTACGTAACCTGTGTACTACCTAACGCAATTCTCAAAATGTATGTTCAACGGCTGTATCTTTTGTTATTTTCGTTTTGTGTTTTTATCCTTTTTTATTATTACCTGATTGAGTGATTGCTACATTTTTTTTTTGCAGACACAGTACAATGGTATTTTTATCAAAAACAGCACATGTTTATTTGTCTTTTAAAATTATATTTTATTGAGTTATGTCTATTTAGGAGGGTTGCGTGAAAAGTTTTCGTTCTCAACATGAAGATAGCAGCACAGTTCAAATCGCAATTCGTAAATTTTCGCCATGGTGTGAGCTTGGTGCATTGTCTTGGTGAAACAAAATTATTTGTTTCTGCAAATGTGACTTTTTTTCTACATTTCTGCCTTCGGTTTGCCAAGTAATGATGCGTAATGTGCTCCGATCCTCCTACACGCCTCACATAATTAATGGAAGTCCCGTTATTGGATTTCAACGAATATAAAATTTGCAAACTCAATAACTGAGAATTTTTGAAAGTATGAGAAACAAGTTGGAACTATGTGAATTTGTGAAAACATTTTTTTTTTTTTTTAAGTGAACATTGTTTGGACCTAGATTGAAGAATTGAAGTCGAGGTAAACACCTCAATGAATGATATAATACATGGGTTAAGTCTAAAGAGTCATGCAAGTCCTTTTTTTTTTTTTTTTTTTTTGGGTGGGGGGAATGGGTTGATACGTTCAGGACTACGAAATTACTTTCGATCTCGTGTTAAGCCTTCTGAGACAACATTGTTCTGAGGAGAAATATGTACTCTCTCGGGAATAGGAATGACGAGAGAAAAAACCAAATCGCTCTCGCATTAACATAATTTAAATAGCAAATAAAGTTGTGAATGATGTTGATGGTTTGATCGGATCGGAGGATGGTTTCGAGTCCCCAGCCATCCCCGATGAAAGAGGGCCTTGGCTGGGGCTTACTAAGCGAGATGATACCACAAAGGATACCCGTTGCCTTTCCGCAGTACCCAGGCGAAGGAACAACACGACACCCAGTCCTGATCCCAGAAAGGAAAGTTCCACCCAAGTGAAAATTTTCCGATGCTGCCGAGAATCGAACCAAGGACCCTTTGCGCAGCAGACGAGAGCTCTGAAACCATTCAGCCAACAGATCAGACTCTGTATATTAGCAAGTAGTAGAGAAGACTCTAATTCTGCACGATTTAGACCACAGCCGTGCAGGATTAGAGTTTTTTTTTTACCGGATTATCGTTTGTTAATATAGTTTTAACAAGAATACAAAAAAAATAGTATATAGTACAATGCTATCTAAAAAAAAGTTGCAATAAGCTGTTCTGTACTAGAAAAAATTCAAATGACTGTTACTGTTTGAAAAAAAGTCTAAAATATCACCCTGCTGTAAGGTCAACAAACACCCGTAATTTTTTTTTTTTTTTTTTTTTAAATAATGCGATCCGGATTACAGAAAACAGTCGAACCGAACAATTATGGAATTAAGGAGCGCCAACTGTACCATTAATTTGTACACGCGTACCATTTATTTGTGCCAGCGTGCCATTTTTACGTCGCACGAGCACGACCATTTTTGCGCTCGTGCAACATCGTTTTCGTGACCGCGCACCATAAGTATTTACCCCCCGTGTACCGTTATTTCGTGCGCGCGTGCCATTATTTCGAGTGTGGTCCGCGCGCCGGCGATAGGCCACCGACGGCGATCAATATGCGGGCTGTCTCCTCTGCGAGAACAACCGCAGCGGCGCAGCGGATCGATAAACCCATTCATAGAGGCAGACGACGGGGCCGATCTCCCAGCCCGTGGGGAGGGAGGTAGGGAGGGAGGGAGGGAGGGGGGTGTGTGTGCTGGCGACTCTACAAGCCTCCTCACAGGGGCGAGGGGAGGGGGAGGTTCCGGGAAGGGACTTGGCGTGAGATCGACAGCAGGCTGCCAAAGAGCGTGAGTGTGTGCGCGCGCGTGTGTGTGTGGCTGCACACTCATCCCCTAGCAAAGCTGGTTGACGGGGGGGGGGGGGGCATGTCGGGGGGGGGGGGGGGATTTCGATGGAAGTTCCTCTCCCTCCCCCTCCCCCCACACAAACCATACCAAACCGCCACACCCACAAGACCTTGTCAGAAATGCGGCAGCGGAATTATGTAGCGGCCGCAAACCAGCTGGCGTCCACGCAGCCATTACAGTTTTTTTTTTATGTGTACCCATCTTAGCTCTCGGTATACGGCATTTGGTGGGAGTGATTTCGTGGGATGGAACGGAAGGCTCGTGGAACGGAAATGTGTAACCACGGTGCTGCATACTGTAGAGGAAGGCGCGAATCCAAAGTTCACAAAGCCAAAGGGAAACTTTATGGTATCCCTTGTTTAAAATCAGGTCACAAACCGGTGGTTAGTATTTTTTTTTTTTTTAAGGATTTTCCATTTTTATAGGAAGCAGTTTCATTATCAGTTTTTAATTTTTCTCTACAAAATCGAATTATTCGATAGTCGACGCAGCTGCTCCCAGCAACGAATTCTAGCGACGATTGCGTGAACTACGTGTGATTCGTGTCAGTAAATGTAGTTGAAAATAAATTTGCGTTAATATATATAATGCTCGAAATTGTTTTAAAGAATTCTACGTTGAATTTTGTGTTCTAGTTCGCATTATAAGTGTATTTGCAACATTAAGAACGCACGAATCTGCTCGTTACCCTGGTAAGAGTTTACACATTTGGCGAGTACTGAAAGAGTCACATCATATTAAACTTGCACTTCCGTTTCAACTATATAGCCTACTCACAGAAACCCAGGGCCCGAAGACAAATAAACAGTTTAAAAAATATATTCAAAAGACTGTAATCGTTATAGTAGCCATAACTGCAAATAGGATTTACATGTATTGCATAATATTTGTAAGGTTACCAATGGATTCTATTAGCAATTGACGTGTGCTTTCGTCTTACTATCAGGGTAAATGCATACTTAAAAAAAAATGTTGAAACTCAACCGGGCCTCGGATTCGTCTCGCGATAGGCTAAAATTCAAACACTTGTACCTTACCCCCCCTCCCCCCTCCCCCCTTCCTAAATTGCACCAAGTTCTTATGGAGTTCTCTGCGCGCAGGAGCAGAATATCTGAAAAATTGGACGCCCGTTAAAACTGCCCTTGACCGCCTTTCGTTTCAGAAATAACTATGTTAGTATTTGTTTTCAATAAGCCAATACAAACGGGAGTAAGCTGCGGTTGAATTAAACTCGAGCCACTGAAATAATACATAATTTCTCAGTGAAACAATAAGAGTTATTTGCGTTATTCGCGGGATGAACTCTATGAAATTTTGGTAGCGTTCGTAAGCATGGAAGTAATATATTGGCGTGGGAATTGGACCACACAAATATGGTGATTCAGGTTTATTAAATACTATTTAAATTTTTAAAAATATATTGAATTTACTTCTGGAAGAATTTCACAGGGAAAACCGTTATTTTTTATATATGGGCCTGGTCTATGCCAAGTCAAAATGATTTTTGCAGTAAAATTTTTCCAAAACGTTGTAGTCATTATAGTTTGGTATTTATAACTTCGCCCAAATTTCCGAAAACATTTTCTACATTGTGATTGAAATTATCTGAATCAGTTTTTTTATTTTTTTACTGACTTGGTTTGAGTGTTGAAATAAGGCGCGTGAAAAGTTTACTTTATCACTTCAGGACGTTACGCTTCCCGATTGCGTCAAACAGCGTGGCTTGACGAGGAAAAAAAAAACATGTTGATTTATTCAATCCTTCAGTAACGAATTTATGGCTTTGCCCGTCGTCCCGGGCTGGCGGCCGTCTGCAGTCGCGAGCCGTTGATCGATCCATCGATTCCCCCCGCTTCTCCCCCTCCCTAAGGTCCCCGCTCTGCGATAGCACGGGGACGTCGCGGCCGGTAAAGGTCGGCCGAAGGAGGGGAGGGGTACCCGAGGCGGTCACCCCATAGAGTCAGGCATGGGTATAGACAACTCACACAAGCTGCGCAGGAGAAAAAACAAAAACAATTGTTAGGCCAAACATTGAACAGCTTATAAGTAGGGCCATGCATATTTCGCGAAAAGATTCCGAGACTAGTTATGAGTTAAAACACTGTAGCACCGTCTGTGTTCCGTGATTGGGTGAATTTCTTTCAGGTACATGTTGATTAATAGGTACAACACCAATCAGAGTAATTCTGTGTGAAAGCAAACGCATCTTGAGTGGCTCAGTCAAGAAAGGCAACGACTTCTCTCGCTAGACGGCCGCCAATCACAAGGAAGAAACCTCTGGTGCGGGCATACCGTGTTGCAGAGGATTTCAGATTTATTCGCGAAAAATGCCTGCCCCTACTTATAAGTTATGACAGTAGTTATAACTGTGTAGAAAAAAAGGTGTCTCCCGGATTGAGACCTGCTCAAATTCCCTTTATTTTCTCATACCGGGATGAATATCACATACTTGAACACAAATTGAGTCGGTGTCTTTTGCCCATTCGCTGATGCCTGCGTTTTACCTACCGACCAGATTGCATGTGATTGGGTCATGCTAATTTTTTTGTAATTTTAATATTGGTTTCTGGTCTTTAGGGTCCAATCAGAACGCAGTTAAAGAGTTAAAACGGTAGCATTCCAGTCTCTATCGAAATATTAACGCTAATTTCGCAAAAATCTATATACTTATCACGGATGCAGTTTGCCGCGTTGTAGACGTCAGGAAATCTTGTGACACTTCGCGTGACCATGTTTAAGTGCAGTAAATTATTGATTTTTTTTAAAAAGGTTCTGATTCGAAACATAAAAAAAAAATAATGTGCGTATCACGGAGTAAGGAATTTTAAGGAGACGGCATGCTGCAACGTATTTCAAGTCACTTATTTCACCTCGCCAATGTAACACCCAAAACATTGCGTAATCGGTACTTGACAACGTATCATGATGGTTAAAAAAGTATGAATTAGAATCTTCGTCGTTAAATACAGTCACTTCCACAAAATACTGTAATTTAAAATTGTTTCTATGTAAACAATAAACTTCAGCATTGCGACATGGCGCAGACAGTGAGCTGAAAAAAAAATTGGTTGTCTGTAAAGTCGGTTTACGGACTATAGTTTAACGTGACAACGTCATAAAAAACATTGATGGAATGATTGCATACTTTTATGAATAAAATTGAATCATTTTTATTTTAATAATAAAAGAATAAATAATTGAAATTATACTAGTTATCAGATTTTTAAAATACAAGAATAATTAACCTTTATTGCCGAAATTGTTGTTGTAATAAGCAATGAAAACCACATTAACTTTTCACTTCACTTTATAAACAGTCGACGAAACAGTTCACGCGTAGATGACTTGTAATAAATTTTAAAAACTGGCGTTTAGCTATAAAGTTTAAATATAATTATAAACAAGTTTTCATATAAATAAACTGTAATCAAATATATATCATCAATTATATGAATCACCATAATTTTTTAGTCAATTGTAACATAACCTATTATTACTGCACTCGCCGACAGCGTAACGGAACAATGAGCGTAACGGGACACAGCGTAACGGGACACGTTTTAGTGCGTGCAGCCGGCGTTCATCGATTTATTAGACGTCACGTCAAAAATAGAGGCTCACCAGGTTACCGTGGAACCATTCATACGTGGACACCCTCTGATGTACCATCTGTAAAAAACGCATGTCAATGTTTATTTCACTTGAATTTTAACAGTTCCATTGGCTAGCGTAATTTCAATGATGGTCCTGTGCAAATATTATAAATGCAAAAGTGTGTTTGTCTGTCCTTCCATGTAGCGACAGAGCAACGGATAAACATGATATTTTTACTATAGGTGGTTTTTGGGCCATTTTTGAAGTAAATTTCGGTTAGTAATATCTTGATAATTTGTCCTAACTAGTATTTTTATCCGCGGTGGCATTCGTTATGACTTAATTGAAATACCGGACACATGACTACGATTGCACGTAAAATTTTTAACTTTTCAGCTCATAAATTATAATTATAACACAGATCAGAATAACAAATATTTAACTTTAATTTATAATTATAATTTCGTGTAGTTATAATATGTATCATTTAATCCAAACCAACATAAAATGTCTGTACCTTCAGTTAGAAAAACATATTCATGAATGTTGTGAATACAATTGGAAAGGCTTGTACAAAAACAAAAATAAAAAAATAAAAAGCCAATTAGAATAAACAATTTCCGAAACAATGAAAAAAAATGTTCCAATCAGGGCTTTTATTTTTGAGCAATTTTGTTAAAATTACTTATCGTTTCTTAACATTATGATAGTTCGTTAGTTCCTACTCCTTTTGCAGGCTCTATATTCTAAATTGCTTTACCCAAAGGAATATATTTTGCGCCAACAACACATTCTTCTTTGCTCTGATTGGTGCTTCCCATAATTCTTTAGGAAACAATGATAAAATATAGGTAACAATTTCTGTTCATTATCAAGTCAACAGCTTAATCGAACCTGACACGTCCCTCACCTACACTGCAATCGTAAAACACTGCCTTTGCATACATAGAGTAATATCTTAAGTACACGACTAATTCCTAATACTTATTAATTTTCAAACATAAACCCACCTTAAGGCGGCGGGTCCTGCAAGATTAAAGTGGTCTCCGAACCACCTGGTGCATACCGAGTCAGTGCTCATAATGATAAGAGACTGGAAAAAAAAATTTCGAGTTCGATGACCTCTAGGATATACTCCACACCTCGTTAATAATTGGCTGCTGACATCATTGGCTGACTTCTTAAAAGACGTCCCAACGCATACAGCCCAGAGTCCTCCAGATAAGTTGTGAGACAATAGCAGAATAAACACTTATATATAACTAATTGAAATTTAACCTATCGCAAAATGAATCCATCAAATTTTCCGATCTCTAATACACAGAAGAAAAAAAATTTCTGTGCCTTTACAAAATATCCCGTTGGAAACCAGTTGCCAATAAATAGTTTGTAAAACTACAAGGAATATATCGTAACTGTGTACAACACATTCCATATATATGTATAATTTTACATATACGAAGTAGGTTTTTCGAGATAATACTGAGTACCTACTTCTTACGAAAATTAGCGCATAAATTTTATATTTAAATCGATGTTCCATTCAAGCATAAACGAATATTAAATAATTGGAATCTGTTTTATCACGCTTATCAATGTGCGCGGTTGATACTGGAAAGTTATTCAGGGAACAATTTACAAATAACTTTAAATGATGGGGGGGGGGGGGGGGGGGGGACAACACAACGGGTAAGAATCCGAACCCAGTATTACATACTGCGAACACAATTTTATGGTGATAACAGTTGTTTTCGTGTAACTGTAGAAATTTAGAAATATCAGTAATTTTACATGAATATTTCTGTTCAAAAAATTACTTGATAGTGTAATGAGTCGTGACGGGGGTGTTAGTATCGAACCCGCGACTCCTCGCCGCCAGGGTGTCCACAAGGAAAAAAAATATTTCTTACCAACTTAGACGAGAAAAAAGTACTAGATTTGTAAAAAAGTACTAAATAATAATTTTTTTTTATGGTTTTAACAATTTAGGAAGTTATTATGCCATTGCAATGCTTGAACTTAAATATCACACCACACACACACACACACACACACACATAAATTCCATAGTTTTTAAAAATAATTACGCTTAATAATATAACATATTGGAGTTACTGTAATATTATTATATTAAAGAAAAAATTACTAGATCTGAGCGTAAATGTACTAGACCACTATAAAACTTATAAAAGTACTAGATCTAGTAGGAAAGTACTAACTGTGGACACCCTGCTCGTCGCTCGAGGGCGTCTCATACCTTTACCATATCATTAGTCTATGGGTCAGCCTTCCGCTCCCTCCCCCCTACTCCCCCCCCCAACCACCCCCGCCCTTCAGCCCGCGACCCGCTCGGAAGGGGACATCTGAAATTGTAATCGGCCGGCCGTCTTATCCATAATGCATGCGGGTTGGCCGTCGGAGGTCACCTTGGGGCGGAGGAGGCGGTGCCGGCGGCGGCGGTGGGGGCGGCGGGACACGCCGACTTCCGTCCCCGGGCCGCGGGCGCGCCGCCGCCAGGCGCCCTGCGGCGGCGGAAGCCTGATGGTTAAAAAAAACAGAGAGAAAGACCTCCAAGGCTGGATGACATAATGCAGTATGTTTCTTAAAATTTTTCAAGTCGGGGTGCATTTAAAATCCTACAAATAACTGTACGACGATACGCAAAATTTCTGGGATATATGTTATAATAGTTAAAGTCAAATATTAGGCCTACTATTAGAAAAAATAATGAAACATACCTTCAGGGTATTTTTTTTATTCAGTCTTATTTACAAACAGTAAAGAGAGACTAAAGATGATTCTAATATCGAATCGGTTAACTTTATTATCTCCACCTAGATATGAACCCCCATATGCGGTACTCTAGGAAGTATTTTAGGTGTTCCATATTCTTGTCCAGGATTATTCGAAGAGTTCGCTATCGTTCTATATGAGCGACTGTAGCGCCGTACTGAACTAAGTCAACTGTTCGAGCAAAACGTGTAAGACGGTATTCTTAGTCACAAAAAAAAGGTGTTTAGGCACTGAATATGCTACACATGTACCCTCGCCGTATTCCTAGTGCACGATAGGACAAGGCCAGTCCCTTATTTTTAGGGAACGGATTTTTGTATCTTATAAGTTGCCGACATGTTTCCAAAATCCCGCGCAAGCGCAGAGCTCACTTTTTCGTTGATTTCGTCCAGATGGCGGACCCGTGTCTGGCGCTATTAATTCGTATATATTCATTTTTGTGATCATCGGGGGACATACCAAGCGTGTTGGTGTGCCAATTGAAACTTTATGAAAGCGAAACTACCCTGTAATACATTTTGTACACTTTAATAGTTATGACAAGAAATAATCGCAACTTAAAATACACTTGAGAAAATGAGAAATGCGGTTATATTTGTGTGCGACCTTGTTGCTATCTCTAGTATTTTTACCGTAAAAATTGTATCGATGGTTGTGAAACATCCGCCAGAATGCGTTGAAACCAGTTATCTAGCCTCGCGCAGGGCACCGTTTATTAAAACGGTTGCCGATGTGTTTCCTTACTGGGATTCGGTTTGAACGACGTTCGGAAAACGGCCCGTGAGTAGAGTAACTCTATTTATTTTTTATGTCTGGACACATAATTTTTTTTTGGAACACCGCAGGGCGCATCTGAAAATCCTCTTGGACTCAGCAGTGCACCCTGGCGCACATTTCGAGAACCGCCGATGATAATGGGACGAAAACTATACTGTGCACGGGGAAAGGACGGCCGAGAAACTTCTGGACGCTGAATCGTCGAATACGAGGTCAGTGGTGACGAAGTTGGATAAACGAACGTTTATGGCCGGCGTCATTCAGAGCATATCGATATTTTGCTTGAGGAGAGGGTAGATCACAATACGCGCGTATGTGTGTACATCTGCACATATAACGTCATTTTCTGGTGCCGGGATAAACTCCACGTATACTTGTGCGAAAATTATGTCGGAGTCCATTGTCCATTAGCTGCTGGCTGCTGTAACTTCAACGTCTGTCCGGGTTGGGTGTTACTGTTTTCTTGGCCTGCAGAACTCGTCAAAACTGCTCATGATTACAGACCGAAAAAAATCGCGGGTTAGATTACCTTCAGGATAGACTATACAGTCCTGTATATACCAAGGAAAATAACGCCAGTTCATTGGCTGCTGACCTGCGAGTCATCTCTACTGGTTAGCCTGTTATTCGATACTTCTTTGGTTTAGGGTTTCTCAATTGGCCTAGAGCCGTGGAGACGAACACTGAGCTAATAGAAAAAGCAGCTTAAAGGTATAATTATGCGTGAATTCCAGCGCATCACGAAAATAATTCGCGAATTTTTCCTGTCTCTGCTCATGACACGAGAACGTATTTGAGATGCATACCTACTTATATCCTAGCCTCCATCCAAATAATACACGCGAATTTGGCGCAAGTTTCTGCGCGTACGTGGGGGTACGACGATGCGTGGAAACGCCCTGACGTGAAAAGCGCGCGCGCTCGCGGCACTGACCTGTGGAAGACGCAGCGAAGCACACGCGAGTATGCCACGCCACGCCACGCCACACCACGGGTGGTGTTCCTCGTGGCTCGCTGCCATCAAGAAGCCGTCTATGTTCTCGAACCTACGAGTATATGCGCTTATGGTGTTTGTGCATGGCGGGGTGCTGCCATAACTTATAAACACATAACTTTGAAAACACATAACTTAGAAATACTAACTTAGAAACGCGCCAGATATAATTTTATACGTCATGCCTGTTATAAATTGCGTGTTTCTAAGTAATGATATTTCTAAGCTACGTGTTTCAGCTTCGCTTGTTTCTAAGGTACCTACGTGTTTCTAAGCTATGACAGTTCATAATTGTGGTGTTCTAAGTTGTCATAATTCTATCTACGTTACGACATTTAGAAATTGCGTGGTTCGGCGTTGTGTGTTTAAAAGTTATGATCGTTTTATCTTATGAAAGTTCTAAGTTATGTGGGTTATTTGAGTATCCTAAGTTACAAATGTCTAAAGTTGTGTGTTTTTAAGTTACGTGTTTATCAAGTGTATGGCGTCTGCGATGGAAGTTCAGTTGCAGCTTCTTTCACGGAATACCAGTCCTGCGTTTCCCGAACCGCATGTGTCTTGTTGGCAAATCGTTTACCTCAAAATTCCGCACAGCACAGCCGCGCAAAACTTGGACGAGCGACACGCGCAGTTCACACAGCGTGCGGCGCAATGCCGTTGCTGCCTAAGTTGCGGTGCGTTAGAACACTCACCGCAAAGGCTGCGAAGGCAACCATGACGTCAGTCATCAGCTCCTCCATCTTTCCCACTTCTTTATACCATTCCCCTCGTTTAGAGCTTCGTGCTGACGGGTTGTCGGGTTTCGGCTTGAAGCTCCGAAATCGCTAAAGGTGCACTGAAGAAAGAAAGAAAAAAATGGTGTCTGACAAAGCAATTTTTTTTACCCTACAAAGTATTTATTTCTTTGACAGTAAGCTCTAAGAGTCTTATTGTAACACAAACGTTTGGCTGTCGCCAATATTTTCTTATTTTTGGACGACTTTATTTTGTTTTAATAACGAAAACTGTTTTGTATCGACCACAATAATGTTTTAAATTTCTTATTTTTTCCAGTGCATGGCTCATCACTAGAAGCGGGCTTTTTTTTTTTTTTTTTTTTTTTTTGCTGCATTAGACTGCAACAAGGCATGCCTTCAACGGCGGTTTCTTCCTTTCCATTGGATCGTTTTCTTCCGCATTGAATAGTTGTGATTGGTGTGCCGACAGTAGACGTGCGTCTGAGAGAAACTCAGCCAATCACGAAACACAGACGACGCTACTGTGTTTTAACTCGCAGTAAGTCTCGAAATCGTTTCGCGGAAAATGCATGATCCTACAATGTTTCGTAAAAAAAAATTTTCTCTTGCGTAAAAATCAAACGAAGTTAAAAGATACATGGCGTATGAATAGAAGCGTATTCGGGGCGTAAGTTAAATTTTGTTCGTAATTAGACAATTTTTTTAGCCTTCGGAGATCTTGGACAGTTTTTAAACGTAATTGAAACGTTTTCGCGCGATTTGATGACCCGACCAGTCGTTGGTTTTTATTGTGATTTTTTTTTCAAGTATAAACTGAGAGAACAGCACATTTTTAAGTACCCAGCTTCCGTGGAAATAAAGAAAGAATAAAATCATTTATATTTTTTGACCATGATGCAATTTACATAAAATTAATTTTAAGTTACGACCACGTTCCTAACTCTGACCAGTTAGCGAATAACGCGACTCGAAACTTCTGGTGACGACATTGGCAGTATGTAGGATATAATAAAAATGTGATACTTTTTTTTTTTTAAAAGCAAGAAATCGACAGCAACCGCTCTTGAGACAAAATAAAAATAACGACACGTAAATGGAGAAACCCCACGGGGCGCGTGAGACCAGGGCCGTAAGAGGCGAGCTCCCATAACTCACCGGCTGTGCTGGTAAATATTCATTAATGCGCCCGCATGCCCGGCGCACGAAGAGCGCGATTTTTCACAACGCTCAGAATTTTACGTTTTTATTAGAAAATCCTTAACGTATTCCCAACGTGTTCCTTATAGGGGGGGGGAGGGGGGAAATTACAAACATCAGTACACTTGCAAGGCGACCTTCCACATGCCAAAAATGGATGCTTTATGACTGCTACATCTAAAAAAAAAAGTATAATAATATGCATACGCTAATGGAAAAGCAAAATGTTTTGTATTAAAAAGTTTCCACCAATAAATTTCCTGGGCAGGGTTACAACCTTAAAAGAGTAATGACCAATAAAACGAAAAATGTTAAAATCAGGTTGGCCAAAACTTTTTTCTTTGTTCAATAAATCCACTCCCCCTTTCTACCATTGATATTATGATATTTTGGAATTCATAAACCCAAATAGCATTAGCATCAAATCTGAAAAATCAAAAATTTAATTTGAAACAACTGGAAAGTATGGTTTTCAAATATAAACTTATGAAATGCATGTGTACCTAAAGATGATTATTTATCGAGAAAATGTAGGGCTAGGATTTTTCGCAAATAAACTGAACGCCAATTAGAATGTGATATGGTATGACGCGCCAACTATTCGTCAGACGTACTGTATCAAATGCATTGCGTCAAAAGCACTTTAGTACTACAGGGTAACCTCTCAAAATTCTCTTAGAAACGCGCTAAAGTTTTAGAAGTTCATTTCGCTTAGAGGCAAAGAGGCACGTTTAATGCGCAGACGGAAACTGGAATGGATTTTTTTTTTTAAATTGTATATTTGATGTCATTACTGACTGCTACATAAATAAGAACGAAATCGACCATGGACTAAAGTCATGAACCACCTCGGCATTTTTTCAGAGAGATTTTCAAAAACACCCGAAAACAGAAAATTGGACAGCTGTACAAGGTTCCGAAAACGTGTTCTCTAGAAATCAAGTCCAATGCCTTACCATTTTTTTTTTTTTTTTTTTTTTTTAGTTTTAATAAAAATGTTTGGATCCTTGATAATTTACATCACCTACGACGTTTTCTTACCGACATCTCACAAAAATGTATCCCTAATTATTTTAATGATATCATTTTTCGACAGTGACGAGTTTTGCGATATTAGTATATACTTTGTTAAACTTAACTTCCAGACGGTAAGCATTCCATCTTATATACTTTCTCTTTTGTTTGCAATAAACCAGCCGTTCAGCTCTAACTCTAAAGGCGTATGTTAGCTTTGGGAAGCACTTGAGATCATGTCTTACATGTTTTTAGCTTATTTTTTTTCATGATGAACCAACAATCAACACACACACATACACTTTAATAAAAGCGTAGCCTGGATTTCTAAAGGATTTTATCATCCAATTATTTTATATGAAATCTTTATATATACATATATACGAGACCTTTTGTGTGTGGGTGTGTGTGTTTATATGAATTTTCTCTCTCCAAACTTTATACAATTATTACTGGATCCTAAAGTCGTTCGGATAAAAACGGTTTCACCATTTTGATGCATCTCTTTCTTGTTTCTGAACGCGAGGACGTCAAAATTTTGTGTGTGTTGTTTTCCACGCGATATTATTATATTAGGCGCCACATAGTCGTTCTTTCTTTTTCTCTCTTTCACAGAAACCTCTCCACTGTCCCACGCTCTAAAAACGTTACAAAACTACAAAATACAAACATAGAAATATAGTTATAAAAATGACATTTAAATGAAATAAAATATTCGTAATTACCAAACACGGAATATGAATACTAATCACAAAGTATTTAAATTTTTTTTCTGAATAAAATAATTAAGTATTAGAAATTATAATAATATAATAGTATATTTTAATATTTTTTTAATAATATATATTTTAAAAGAGATGGCGGAGAAATGAAAATGAAGAAGGTATGATGCAAGTACCTTGAGTGCTATCAAGAATCTGTACGGGGTGTATAATGCCTAAATATAATTTTGAAAACACGCGTTTTAACGAATTTTACTCTTCTAAATATACTGTTTAGACGAAATACGGAAACATAACTACCCATCAGCCCTCAGCGTATTCTTAAATGTTGTCCTTAAACACTCGGGTATCTCAAGCAGTTTTTAAAGCGCGTGTTTTCTTGTGCAGTTCTGGACAGCGTATGTGTGCCTGGGTAGGCGGGGCACTTAAATAGCGTGAGTTCAGTACCAAGAGAAAAAAAAAGGGGGAGTTATAGTTATAGAGCTGAAGCCTCTGTCACACTGTCAAATTTTCATCTCCTAGTATATTTGGCAAGAAAGTTTGAAGGTTGCTATAGGACGAACTATCTATAAAATAAAATAAAAATGGAAAGGTAATTACGTCACGCTATCAAAGCATAGCCTTAAACCGAATCCCCCTCAGGCTTTTCAAATTTTAACTAAATATTAAATAAAAAATAACCCATCACTGTGCAGATGAACAATGTTAACAAGCTATTATTTTAAACCATGTCTTAATATCTAGAACGATTGTAGTTTTAAATAGGATAAATACGTACTTGTTGCTTAGTAAAATTAATGTCCTGTGATCTTTTAAAGTTATGAGCTCGTCATTCAATGTTTTTCCAGATGAATTTTCTTTACATGTGACTATCATTCTAACCTCGTTATTCTCTCGTGTGTCTTTCGTGAATTTGAAGTTTCGTTGAGACGTGAACGTTTCAGCCGGGCACGTTTTTGATTTTGTAACTGCATCAAACATCCAATAACCTCCAGAAAAAGTCGTATGTAGATATGTATAATATGTTTTGATGGTAACTTAAACCATCGTACTTGACAACAAAAATAATGGCGGTGCTGGTGACGTTTTCGGTGGCGTCACAACACCGACCGCCCTGGGGACGCACCACAATACACTAACGCCGAAAAATGGCATTGGCAAAGGTTAGGTTAGGTTAGACTAGGTTAGGTTAAGTTATTTTAGGTTATATTACGCTAGGTTAGGTTAGGCTAGGTAAGGTTAGGTTTGATAGTGGTATTTCGGCGTTAAGGTACATTTAAGAAACACACACAAATTCATTCAGTTGTAATTTCGGCGTTGCGGTACACAACAGTTTTCTAGCTGTCGGCGTTGTGGTCAATTTTGACATTCGGCGTTATGGTATTTCGGCGTTGTGGTAATGACCCGATCGCCCTCATTATGAGTGACTTTATCGGACGGTGTTGGACAGTGTGACGGGGGTTTTTCGCACACACCCAGTGACGCAAGCCGGTCAATCGTAAAAAAAAATAAAGTCAATCAGGCTTTATTTTTATTTTTGTTTCTTCCCCTCTCCCCGCGTCAGGCCTTCAACACAGCGGCCCCGTGGGAGCGCGGCGTTCAGCCAGTGACCTATCCCCGCGCCCAAGGTCGCGCTGCTTCGACTGACGTGCCGGCGACAGCGCGCGGATTTTTTTTTTTTGACTTTCAAATCAGCTGCTTGTTTGCAGCTACACCTCCTCCCCTCCTTTCTATCCCTTTCCCCCCTCTCTCCAACCCCCTCTCGCTTCTTGCCATGTTGCTGCATCTCGTTCTAGAATCAGTGCATGTGCATGTACGTTATTAGTATAGACCTGCAAAATTCGCGGATTCATTCGGTAATAGGCTAGAATTCAAACACATATACCTCTTAGATAATTTTGCTATTGGTTTACTGTTCATCTGGACGAATCTCAACCAGTTATAAACCCTCAACCAAAGAAGGATCGAATCACAGACAAACCAGCTGAGACGACTTACAAGTCGGCAGCCAATGAACTTGCGCTATTTGCCCGAGTGTACAGGGGTGTGTGCAGTATATCCTGAAGGCCATCGAAACCGCGAAATTTGCAGGTCTCTACATAGTTGTTAGTAGAGACAGGAAAAATTCGCGGGTTAGGTGACCTTCAGGATATACTATACAGTCCTATGTATACTAAGGAAAATAACGCCAGTTCATTGGCTGCTGACCTGCGAGTCGTCTCTACTGGTTTGCCTGTGATTCGATACTTCTTTGGTTGAGGGTTTCTCAATTGGCCTAGAGCCGTGGAGACGAACACTGATCTAATATCAAAAGCAGCTTAAAGGTATAATTATGTGAATTCCAGCGCATCACGAAAATAATTCGCGTATTTTTCCGGTCTCTAGTTATTAGTAATTAAACTAAATAAATATGCCATATGCTTATTGTAATTAATTTATTTTATGAAGATACTCCGGCAAACATTCATGGCATTCAAAACAATTAAAAACATTACTACACATTTAAAAACAAAGTTTTAAGTTTTCACTTCTGTCGACAGTCGCCATGACTGCGCCGTATGGTTGTTTGCAGGCGTCTCGCCAAAGAAGCAAGGCCTTGTGTTGGTCCCTACACCTTGTCTGCGTGGAGAAGAAATTAAATTTGCGAAATATCCTCTAGGCCTATACGAAAAAAAAAATTCATTTCAAACGATAGTGAAATAAGATTGATATTCAAGTGGCACCCTTTCTAGAGTAACTTTTGAAGTTCTCAGAATTTATCTTGCAACGATTCCGCTGGTAAAGCTACATGATTCCGACTCACTGCTTCAAATTTTGACTGTAAGTAGGCCTATATTAAACTTCTCATCTTGGGTAGCAGCTAAGGCATGAACATCCAATTAGTTGCATTTTAGCAGAGTGCCACTTTCCTCCCCCCTTACCGCTTCACGATAGGCTTAAGGCGTAGGGTTAAAAATAATTCTCTCAGCTATTTACCATCACGCAACAGCAGTTAACAATCAGTAAGCACATCGTCTTGTTTCTCCGGCAATTATTACAGCACGAAGAGTAATGAGTTAATTTATATTCGCATCTGTCAGTGCAGCTTTATTACCCATCTTGTATCCAAAAGGCCAATAGAAATGAAGCTTGTGATATAATTACTAGCAATGTTCATTCCTAAGTGCACTCCTAATTATTTATTGTTGTTATTTTTTTCCTTTGGAGAGAAGATCACGAGATTCAAGCATTCCGGAACGAATTTCAAACTACGAGGAAGGTTTTTTTAGCCCAACAATAACAATTAAATCTATAAATAGTTGCGGTCAAGTATGCGTAGTTATTTAGTAAAAATAATGTCTGGAGTAAGGTTTAGACGATTCACCTACCGAGTTTGCTGATTAGTTGTTTTTCTTTGCCTATAACTATTTTTTTTAATAAACCTACTTGTTGCCTTAAATTTATATTATCTAAACGATAGATGTACTTAAGTAAGATTACAAAATTAGTTTAAAAAAATATATGAAACGTTTGAGCGTTTAAAGGAATATTTCTATGATATCGTGTTTTAAAATATCAAAACCATACATTTGTTAATGTAAAAAAATTGCAAATGTTTTTTCCCAACATATTGTAGGCCTACCTACAGTTTGAGATTTGTAAAGCTAATCCATTGGAGGCCTTACATTTGACGAAAGAACAACTTTTATGAGGATGAATGCTGTGATATTCTTAAGCATGCATAATTAGTCGTATTTAAGGGTATATATTGGCAAACTTTCGTTGACATGGGCCTTAGTGTGATTCATTTCAGAAACATAATGAAAATTATAGAAAATTAATGCAATTTAGTTACAGTTAGTGATGTAAGCTAAAGGTAAATTAACTGTATACTTTTATGTTTTTAAGGACACGGCGTTCTGTACTTCTACTACGTTATGAATAAAATAGAGCTCTATACTAGTAACACAGCATGACAGGTCATTGCAAAAAATGTGTGTTTTAACTCAAAGCGGATGTGGTGCGTTGTGCCTATCACTGCGGCTCTGAAATCATTGACGACATTAAACAATGAATTCATCCGCCTCGCCTAGGCTTGATTCATTAAAAATTAAAAATTAAATTATCTAACAATTCTCTTGAAAAAATACAACAGGAAAATTGTATTTCCAAAATTCTCATTCCAAATTTTTCTTTTACAAAAATACTATTTTTCAGATACATTTTAAAAACTTTCACTACACTACAAAGTTGTGTCTAGAACTCGTATGCTCTATGATGTATATCTGGCAACAGAGCACAAAGAAACAAAGACAGCGCCAATGGCAAAAATCGTGCATCGGAAATAGAGAGTAAAACTCCATTTAATAGCCCTGCCTACCAGCGCACACATACGATGGGCAGAGCTTCAGGAAAAACAGCGCGATTTGAAAACTGCTCAAGATATCCGAGTGGGGTCTGCTTACGAAAAGCATTTAAGAATTCGCCGAGGGCCAATAAGTAGTTATGTTTCCGGATTAAGTTTTTAAATTGTATTTTTAGAAGAGTTTATATGGCTAAAATGCATGTTTTCAGAGTAATTTTTAGGCATAAAACAACCGGTTGAGATTCTTGAAAGCACTTAAGGGCCTTGCATTACACCTTTATCTTAATTTCTCCGCTATATAATGTTACGGTCACCGCTCAAATTTCATGGTTGTCCTATGCACGACGAGAAGACTGCGCGCCAGTTCAGAACTTTGCGCTTAGAGGCAATACTGCACTAGAAGCACCAGATAGCGAAGCGCTTATCATCCCGCCGCACTAATGTACATACACCCCAACCAGACGACGACTTTAAATCCACATAGAAAACTAATGATAATACGCGCTATCACACAGCAAGGAAGATAAAGAATCACAACTCAGTGCTAACACTGACGCTCTTATTTCCTTTGTAAATCAGCTAACTGTGCGGTATTTATCGGCAACCTACCGAACTAAAAATTGTTAAATTTTCGAGAAAAAAAATGTTGCTACCTTGATTTTTTTTTTTTTTTTGGTCGGTGGTTTTTGGGAATGTTCACCACTATTTTTTAAAGGTTTCAAAACTTATAAATTCCATAGCCGCAGAGTATGAGTGTTGAAAATCATAACTTCAGTTTCAATTGCAAAAAAAAAAAAAAAATACGCTCACACACGTGCACACGTCTGGCAGGTGCACACAACGCAACAATGCTTAATTTCATTGCTAGGAAGATAATTCATTGTCAACAATTTTTTTTTTCTCCAGTACAATAGTTGGCAATTATACTCAATACGCCACTCCGTTAATGTACCGTTCCGTAAATTCTGAACTAAGAACGTTTGTAAAATACTTTTTTTTATTACCTTTAAGAAATTCTATGTTGTTTTTTTTAATTTAAAACTTAATTTCTGACGTTGGTATTTCTCAACCGCATATATTTTAAAAAAATTTTTTTAGTGGCCGTATTCCTATTCCGCCTGTACAATTACACCTCCACCCCTTCCCTCCTGCGCTGTAGTGCAAGATCACAGCGGAGCAGTTCTGCTTCGCAATCGCGACGCGAGCCGTCTGGCCAGCCAATGGGCGCGGAACTCGTCCCAGCTGTGGCGTCAATCCGGGGCGAGGCTGCAGCGCAGGGCCAGGCGGCACACCCCCCCTCTACTTTCTAGAAAACGGTCGTTCTCAGAGGGGCCAGCAGATGGTCGCAGCCATTACGGGGACATTTGTCTCCTGTCTCAGCTCCTTTTGACCCGCCCCTGCCGCGCCATTGTCCCTCTCGCCTACCCCCCCCCCCCCCCCAGGAGCGCCCGAAGGGGAATCCTCGCCGCGGAGGTTATTGCGCCATTTGTACCCGCGCGCGTCGGGCGAGGGGTGCCGTCGCGTCGGCCGGGGAGGACATAACAGTCGCCAGCTCAGACTGGCTCCTGCAGGGACGCCGAGCTCACCTCGCTCTTCAGCTCCCAGGCTCGGAGGAGCACCAACCTTTTCCTTCTGGAAGTAATTAATCGCCTCGCAGACGCGGCGCGACGCCGCCACAAAACTGTCGCGATCAGATACGAGGCGACTACATCGAACGACTGCTGCGAATTGGTCGCGAACAGACTGCCTGATACACACACACACACACACACACCTATACGTACGTAGGGCAGTAATCCGGGGACCTTGTTCATTAGCCGCGGTGCGAGGAACCTGCGTCATGTAACATAAAGTGAAAGTTGTGGGGGGACTATGAGTTTAGCCAGCCAGTCCGAGGCCTGTCACAAGGCACACACGAACTGAGGTCGTTGTCAATAACACAACGGACCGAGGACTTCGACGAGTCGTGTTCAATATAAGGACGTATGTGTGTTATGTGTGTTGAATTGTGCACCAACTCACACACACACACACACACACACCAGCTATGTGTAAACATCTAACCTCGGTAACGAGAAAATTTCACGTGTTCTCTCATGTTCTGCGCTTAATTAGCTACTTGAATCATGAACGTGGCTCGCCACCATCGCGCGCAGATAGCAGCGCGAAACACACGGGAATTTTTTTTAAACAATTGGTAACGGCTCCGATGAAAGCGAAAAATTCTTGAAAAAAAAAAAATCTTAAATCCTGGATCTGTATCTGATTTTCGACCAGGAATTTTTATTAAAATACTCCCCATCTTGGAAAATTCATTCATTAAATGATTAATACTATAAATTTCCCATACGCGAAGTTATACTTGTATGGCATTACTAAAATATTGGCCTGAAACATTTTAAAACACAAAACACTAAGTATATATATGTTTATATATATGTTTTTACTTAAACGACGTAAATCACTCATGGATACTTCCTAAAAACCAACTTTAACCTTGTTGAGCTGAATTAAGATTATTGTATAATATTATTATATTCTAATGTTATTAAAAACAAGTTTTTTCCAGTGACGAAGTTTGATCCACGTCAAAATATTCGTCCATGCGCTTTATAAGCGAGCAGTCCACCGCTGTGCTACGGAGCGTATTGAGGATTTAAAAGGAGAATAAGTATTGTTAGGAACGCGAGAGACCAGACCGCGATGCCAGGTTCGGAGCTGGCTGTCGGCCCTGCACGGCCACTGGCGTCACGCGCCGTGTCACGTGACGTCCACTCACGTAAGGCATGCCACGCGCGCCTGGCTGGATTACAAGGGTCGTCCATACCTCCCTCCACCCTCCTCTCCCCGCGCATCGTCCTGCCTCGGGGCTGTTATCCATCGCTGAGCGGCCTTGGGAATTCCACGGGCCGCAGCGCGGAGTGGCGTGAATGGGCGCCGCCTTTCTCGACTTTTCGGGCGTCGGGTCGGCGCCGGGATGACGCGACTCGTGACAGCCTCTCTCGTCGGTTCGAGGAGGGTGCTACAGTACTTAAGAGGGAGTCCCGTGACGTAGTCTCGCGACAGTTCCGAGAGTTACTTGAGTGAAGGGAAGTGCGACATTGGCGAAGATGGCGAGAGACCCCCCTTCGAGAGTGGCGCGACGTGAAGTTCGACTGGATCTTGAGAGTGCGGCGACTGAGTGGCGCGAGACTGTGTGTGTGGACAGGCGCGAGGTAAGGGGCGAACCACTGTTGAGCCTAGCTCCAGTGAGGAGTGCGAACTGCGGAACTTGACAGACATTGGATTACTTGAGAATAAACATTTATAAGTGCCAGTGACTTGTGATCGGACATTTTTTAAGTAAAATTATTTATTATTAATGTAAATATTAGTAATAAATAAAACTGTGAAAAAAACCTAATTGGACTATACCTTACGAACCCAGTTCTCCCCACATAGGTCGTAACAGTATTATCATTATTGTAATTCTTACATAATTTAAACATTAAGATTATCATTTACTACGACTACATCGTAATTATGAGTTTATGTGTAAATATAAAGATTTACTCAAAGACTCTCAGCAAAATACTCAATTTAGAATCGAAATTATGAACTTATTTGTACTTTAGTTATCTGCCATCTAGTGGCTACCACTAGATAACTTTGGTAAACCTATGTGTGATTTCGGGCATACCAACATTGACTATAAAAACACTATTTTCTCTTAGTAAAATATTTTTCGTTGTTAAAAGATTTATAGCAGTACAGCCATTGAATATAAATACTTAGACTTATAAAAGTCCCCAAGCCTTAAGGATTTTTCAATGTTTTGAGAATGCTACAAGTGCTGCCTGACACGAAATGTCGCCGTTACTCTGTGAGCAGGAGAATCAAGCTAAAAATTTATCTTTCTCTGTCTAATGAGCACGCGATTCTAAATAAAAAAATTCTAAGCCAAGTAGAATAAAAAAATGGGGGTTTTCTGTAAACTCGGTTTACGGACGATATTTTTACGTGATAACGTCATAAAAAAACATTGATGAAAAATTGCATACTTTTTAATTTTCAAATATTATTTACAGTTTTTGCAAATTTAATTTAAATAATTTGTTTAAATATAATCACGAACCATTAGTTAAAAAGCCTGCCTAAACCTGTTTGATATTATTGAAGATTTTCACGCACGGTGGTTGGCCGGTTCTTGCAAGCTCGGCTCAGGCGGAACGTGACAATGAGTCATGCTTTTTCGTGCGTGCAGCCGGCGTTCATCGATTTATAAGACGTTATCACGTCAAAAAATGTGAGTCTTTCAGTACTTGCCAGAGATGTGCAACATCTAACCTCGGTAAAGAGTAAATTCATGCGTTCTCATGTTGCAAATACACTTATAATACGAAACTCGTATACGAAATTTGACATACAATTCTTTAAAATAAAGCTGAGTGTGATATATATAAATTGTATTTTCAAATTCATTTCTAGACGAGAATCACAGGTAGTTTACTTCCCCGCCGCTAGAATTCGTTGCCAGAGCAGCTAAATCGACTATAGAATTATTTTTGCAACCGAAATTTTAAACTATATAATGAAACGGCTTTAATAAAAGCGAAAACATGTAATATGGTGTTGCAAACACACTTAATATACGAAACGCAGACACAGTATTTAACGTAGAATTCTTAAAAAATATGTAATATTAACCTGAAACATTTTAAAACACATGTTATACCACTAAGTTTATGTTTGTTTATTTTTTTTTGGTTAATCGACTGAAATCAGACTGTAAAAACTTCATACATAAAAACCTTAACCTTATTGAGTTGAAAAAACATTAAGATTTAACTGTAAATATTTCATAACGAAAAAAAAAGTATATTCTGTTAGAATTAGTTTAGGTATAAAATTTGCCAACAGAAAAAAATATATAATAGGTATTGTTGAAAACCTCAGACACTTAGATTTTATTTATGTGTATAGATGTACATCAGTAATTGTATGGATTTACAGTACCTCTGATAGCCATTAAGTATGATTACAATTTTTTTTGTACAATGTAACAGGTTCGCATTGCTTTTGTCTTGGCTCGTGACAATTCTGTTTACACGTGTGACGGAAATATATCGAAAGTAGATCTTATGCATATCTCCCGAGAATGTTAACTTGAGAGTGAGCCAGCAGCAGCATTGTTCATGCCAAGTGGTTATCACACCCTCGCAAACGGGTAGACATCAAATCTTGTTTCTAGCGATGTTTGTGAATGACCCGTACTAACGTGTTCCTAAAACGTTATGGTGTAAAATGAATTATGGCGTACGTGGTTGTAAAATTGAGTTTCTGCTTAGCTTTAGCAGAACGTGGTACGTTGATGTGGGCTCACTTGTATTTTATTACAACTACATGTAAAATGTTTACTAAAAATGTTTTCAGACCCAATTGCATTCAAAATCGCCACGAGCATCGTTTAAATAGACAGATTTTTGTTAGTAATAGTTAATTTTGTTTAATCAGAAGGAAAAAAAAAACTCAAGTTTTTGTAATTCTAGAAAGTCGAGCAAGGTTCGTAAGGTTAATTTTTGCACTTACGAATACATAAATAAAATAACTTCCGTAGTCCAAAGGATTGTCTCATATGATCTACAAGATCTTAAAATTTATTCATGGGTCAACATTTCATAAATGTTGTTAGAGATGGCCCTGAAACATAACGCTTACAAATTCGAAGTGCATTTTTTTATATTTATACGAATTTTTTAAAAACTTATATTATCTTCTCGGCAGTTTTTTCTAGCTACTAGTATCCATGTTGCATAAGTTTTCTTTTGTAATTAAAGTAAGTCCAAATAAGTAACATTGCTTGCAGTTGCCGGAACAGGCCGCCTAGACAACCACCACACACTTTAGCTTTGCTGGTTTGCAAAACGCCTATACAGCAGGCGCTTCTAGGTTTGCAATTTTTATGACTCCGGCAATGGGCGGCTATTCGAACGAACCACTATTTCATACTATAAACTTTGGAAGGTTTTCTTCTACCTGCAGAATTTGGCAAAAAAATTTTTTTTATATATTTTACTCGCATGAGAACAGAAATTTGGCTGAATTCTACATAATACTCTTTAGTTAGGTGCGTATGTGTGTGTGTGTGTGTGTGTGTGTGTGTGTGTCTTATAAGGAATCGTATTACAACTGTGTGTGTTATAAATTAGGCAGTTGTAGATGAATGAGATGTGAAATTTGATAGACAAACCTGTGTACCGATTTATGTTTAAACCCAGCAAAAAGGACCTCGAGTACGTATTTCTCATAAATAAGTTCGACAAAATGTCTATCAGTTTTTCTATAAGCGCAGCTCGAGTTTAATATCACGAAGGCAGGTCTCAGAATGGCTATGTTTGAAAATTAGATTCCCCTGCCGAAATATTGCCTCATACTCGGGCACACAGAAAAAATACAAACTTTTGTACTTTCACAAAAATATTCCTTTGGAAACCAGTTACCAAGAAATAGTTTGTAAGTAATTCTACAGGAAAGATATCGTAACTTTGCGCAATACATGGCTATGGCTATTTTTACATATATGAAATAAATTTTTCGAGATAATACTGAGTATTTCTTACGAAAGTGGCGCATACTTTTACATTTTAATTGATGTTTAATTTAAGCATAATTTTATAAAACCATGGAAAAGATACTCAAATATGCAACAGTTTGACTTATTTACTTATTATGTGCGTATTTAATACTAAATGGCTATTCAGGGAATTGTTTACAAATAACTTTAACTACTGGGACAACACAAATTATAAATGCTCCGGCAATAATCCAAGCCCAGTATTACTGCGAACACAATTTTGTAATGAAACAGTTGTTTTTAATGTAAGTGAACAATTTTACAAATATCTGTAAATTTGCGTGAATATTCACGCAAATTTACAGATATTTGTAAAATTGTTCACTTACATAAAAAACAATTGTTTCATTACAAAATAGTGTTCGCAGTAATACTGACTTTGTGTGTGTATATATATATATATATATATATATATATATATATATATATATATATATATAAGTATATAATTAGAGTGTAAGACTTGGCCGAATACGTTCTCTTCACTTAGGTTTTTCTTTCTTTCGTAGGGCGTTGAAGGGAAATCGTCCGTATACATCCCCCTCCCCTTTCTTTTCACAAACCGTGTTCAGCGCACCCCGCGATAAAGACAGCGCCGGCAAACAGTTCCGATGCATGATTGAGCTGTAAACTCCAGGATCGCGCGATTTGCTTCCCCTTTCCCTCCTTCCAACCCATCCCCTCCCACCGGTCCTCCTCCAGCCTCCTGCTAATCTCTCTCTCTATCTCTTTCTCACCTCCCTTCCTCGTCCTCTACCTCCACCAAGGGCCGTGCGCTTGTTTGTTTAGGACGGGGGCCACTGCAACCCTACCCCCCTCGAGGCGCGTAAGACATTACAAGAAAAATGGGTGCGTGTACTTATGTACTTACTCGCGTTAGAAGTTAAACTTACTCGACGTAGTAAAATACTAAGTAAAATTTTGCACGCAAATAATTAATCGAAATAAAACAACAAAAGGTATTAAGTTACATTATAAATACGGTTGGAAAATATAAAATTCAATTAAATTACAAATTTAATTAAACACTCAGTGTTCAATATTAATACAAACAAGTATATAAAATTTAAATGTTTAATTTAGTTAAATAGTCGAGATTATAAATACAATTTCTGTCACCTATATATATAAATGTTTTTAATTGTATGGACTAGTACACAGTATCATTCACTAAAGTATAATATTTAAAAACACACATATAATTTTTATTTGTGCGTAGCCTTTTTTTTTTTTCGTCCTGTCGAGTTTGTTTTTAATGCTGTGCGCGCTTCGTAAAAATCCACACTCATAATTTTTTTATAACGTGCCTAAAGTATAAAGTCATAAAATAACTCATCCCCGCGACCTGTAGGCGTCTGTCTGGTGCCCTTTCATTCTCGTCCTCGGAGAGACTCGCCTCCCCCCCCCCCCCTCACCTTAATGCAGCCGGTAAAAAGAAACGCTTCCTTTGCCGCGACAAAATGATCTTGTGTGAGAAATAAAATAAAAAGTTTGACTCTGAACAACCGCTGACGTAAGGTACTTTGCCACAAATATATATATATATATATATATATATATATATATATTTGTTTGAAATGTAAATACTGGCAACGAAAATAAATTCGCGTTTACATTTAACTGGTTTGAAGAACTTTCCTAAGTGGTAAAGTATTGGTGGTAATTGCTAGGGCCATGTTGTATTTTTTCGCGTGAAATTTTTCCCGATAAAAATTTGTAGTATTGCCTGTGTTTCCTGGTTGGCCTGGGTTTATTTCAGGTTCATGTGTGCTGTCAGCACACCAATCACAGCCATCCGGTGCGGAAGCACTGTCCGGCAAAATAGTGCAATGGCTTCTCTCGCAGACGGCCGCCAATCACAAGGGAACAGTGGCTAGCGCGGGCATACCTCATTGCAGTCTAATGAACGATCAGATTCTTTCACAAGAAATAAATTACCTTAGTAATTGATTTAAAGTAAAGCTTTTGTTCCAAGCTGGATTATTATGTTCGCAAACACATTTCAATGTTAAAAGAGGCCCAAAATATACAAAAGAAAAGAAATTTTACTACAAATGGCCATGCGTTTATCAAAATTTAACCGTTGATTTAAAAACTGATTTAAAAAAAATTCAAACTAAATATCCGTTGTTGAAATGTTTTGTAAAAGAATTGTTTTACAGTGTGTGCGTGTTTTTTTTAGACCCAGAACATTTGCCGAGTTCATTTATCATGGCGTAAATTCCACCTTTGTACAATCAAGAAAGTATTTAAATAAACCATTTTTATTTATTGATACTTCGTTCTGTGCCACGGGAAATACAGGGCTGCCTATGGCGAACGGCCGAGAAAATCTCTACCGTCCAGTTAGCGTCCTCGGTGAACGAGGAGGCCTCAATAAAATACGAAGCCCGTCGTTTATTGGCGCGGCAGTTCGCGGAAGTGCGGGGGAGGTTCCTTTGATGCCCAGAACCGTGTGATCTCACTGTGACGTCACCCCCCCCCCTCGCCCCCTCTTTCCCCCTAACAGCGCACGTGGTGACGGGTCCTTATCGTTGCCGTGCCGGGAGATACATCAAATACTACCTCCCGCAGCGTCGGACGCTCGCTTATTGCTTCCCGGAATCGCGTGGTCGAAGAATACAGGTCCTCCCCGCTGTGGCGTCTCGCATGCGTGTGGAGCTGTTTTTGTGCGTTCGGCGCGCTACGGCGACACACGCATTCTAGAGCGTTCTCGTCGCAGCACACTCGCTGCTCGTGAAAGGGCTGCGCACAGGTATAATAAAGTTCGTAATGAAACTCCAGGACGTGTCACTTCGCTATAGAGATAAAGATACCCGTTCTCGCAGATTAATAACAGACGAATGCGTTTGAAATGAAGCTCCGCATTTTTTTTTTTTTTTGGTAACTTTTAGGAGGAATTGTCTGAATCCATTCAGTACGCGCAATAAAATGTTCTGAAATGTTTAGTTTTATTGATGGTTATCCAGTAGAAGAAGGCATGGTTTACTGGTTGGGCATTATAAACACGAAACAAAATGTTTAGCAAATTTCAAAAAAAAAAATTCTTCAACCATCCACCCTGGTAGGTTGGCATCACTTTCACAACTTAATGGGCCATCACCTCAAAACATTGTTGCTGAAACCTGACCCTTGATATACGATAAACGGGGGAATAAACGTCTCATCAGTGCTTACTGATAAGAGCCACGGTTACTAATGACTCTCTCTCTCTGCCGACGTAATTTTTACAATTTGCTTGGATTCTGTGCGTACTATATATTATATATTGTTTAGAGTTTTGAGCAAGAGGCAAGTTCGTGATTGTTGATGTTAAAATTCTTTGTAGCTGGTGAAGTGAGTCGAGGCGATGACTCGAAAAATGGCGGAGAGGGAGAGGGGAAAGGAAAACAACGAATCAAGTACAGTCAGACAACTGTTGTACTGTTTGTACCAATTATTGTGAACCTCCATATGTACTTTATTGCTCATTATTATCATTCAAATTAAAAATTTCTGGTATGCCACACCTCAAAGTATGTGGCTAACCGAAATAAAGTAAAATAATTTTCACTGGTTTGTTTTCGTGATGGTAGCTGAAGCATTACTTCTTAAAATGAACTCCTATAAAATATTTCGCGTATCGAGAGCTAAGATGTTAGGATACAACTCCTTGACCCGTTCTGGGGACGCACCACAACGCCGAAATACCACAACGCCGAACGTACAATAACGCCGAAAACCATAACGCCGAATGCCAAATTGACTACAACGCTGACAGCTAGAAAACTGCTGTGTACCACAACGCCGAATTACCACAACGCCGAAATACATTAACGCCGAAAAATGTCATTGCAGGACTGCCACAAAGGTTAGGTTAGGTAAGGTTAGCACACAAATTCATTCAATTGTTTTTCATTTTGCTCCTGTGGCCCCCCCTCCCCGCAGCAACATTTTTCGGCGTTACTGTATTTCGGCGTTGTGGTAGACAGCAGTTTTCTAGCTGTCGGCGTTGCGGTCAATTTGGCATTCGGCGTTATGGTATTCGGCGTTATTGTACGTTCGGCGTTGTGGTATTTCGGCGTTGTGGTAACGACCCCTCGTTCTTCGTCAGCACCAGAGAGATAGTAACATAGTAACACTCAAGTGCGCAGAGCATGGATGCTGGGGAGAGGGATCGCCCGCTGGCCTATAGCAAGGCACAACCGCAGCATCTGCATGCGGTGGTTCAGGGGAAAAACACGAAAAAAAAAACTGAAACCAGGATGGCCGGACAGAGCATTAAAATCCCGGGGTCCTCTGCAACGCGAGCTTCAGCGTGTTACCTAACAACAGCGCCGCCTCGCTCCGTTTTGAGGCGTTTCCGAGGGAAGCACTGCGCGGAGGGGCGTATCTGCGATGGTGAGGCGGGATGATAGCGCGACGCTCGCCGGTGCTTCTAGCGCGGTGTCTGGCGCTGGACTGGCGCGCAGTCTTCTCGCCGTGCATGGGGCCAACATGATATCTGAGCGGTTACCATAACATTTACATGGCAGAGAAATCAAGATAAAGGTGTAATGCCAGACCCTCGAGTGCTTCCAAGAATCTCCACCGCGCGTTTTATGTCTAAAATGAGGTAACTCTGAAAACACACTCTCTCCTAAAATTACAATTTAAAAACGAAATACGGAAACGCAACTAACTTATCCGCTCACGGCATGTTCTTCAATGCCGTACGTAAACGAACCCCACTCTCGTATACTGCGAGGTTTTCAAATACCGTCGTGGTTTCTTCCGAGGCTTCGCACATCGTGTGTGTGTGGCCCGGACGGGCGGGGAAATCATTTTTTGCCGAGCTGAACGTCTCTCCCGAGCGTTGACTCTTGCAACTGCGCGGCGGGCGATGTTCCCCGAAGATACGGCGCATGCGCTTTGCGGATGCAAAATGCGAGGAATCGATTATCTTGCGGCTTTGTGTCCGCGGCGCAGGTGGACGACGCGGCAGCGTCCTCCGTGTTTCGTGATGGGGTCGGGTTGATTCCAGGCAGATGTCAATCACAACAATCATGTGCGGAAGCAAATGCGATAGTGCGATGACTTCTCTTGCAGACGGTCGCCTATCACAAGGAAGAAACCTCTGGTGCCTGGTGCGTTCAGGTTTTTTTCGCAAAAAAAATGTTTGGCTTTATTTATACGTATTTAACTTAGGACTAAAGCCTAAAATATCATCAAAACAATAGCTATAGGTAAATTCAAAGTGCATATTTAACCTTGTACAATCTGTCAACTAAAAAAAATAGTTTTTTTTTTGTTTCTTCGTCGATACAGGCCAGAATAATTTGCGCATCATTTCGTGATAGGCTAGAATTCAAACAAGTGTACCTTGGTGCTACTTCTGAGATCGGGCCGCAGTTCATCTGGAGGACTGTAAGCCAATGAGAAACCCTCAACCAAAGATGTACCCAATTGCAGACTTTCCAATTGATACGTCCCGAAAGTCAGCAGCCAATTAACGGGTAGTACTTGGACAAGTACTACCCAGGAGTCCATTGGTCTCGCGAATTTTTCCTGTTGAAACCGCGAGTTCTTTAGAGACGATAGCTACAGACCTGCAAAATGTGCTTTTTTTTATTTGGCGACAGACTATATTGGAAATTTTTGAACACTAGAAGGTCTCTTTGTCATTGGGTCATGAGTTATTTCCCACGTCCTAAAAGACGAGAAACCAATGACAAACTCCCAAAAAAAAAAAAATCTAAAATTGACAACTGCCAGGGACCACTTGCCACCGACTTGATTATGCACACTTTTATACAATATAACTTAGCGCTAGAAAACAACGCGAATATTTTTATAAATTATTTAGTTATAAGAAGGACCACGTAGTTTTTTTCGAAAACATATCTCGACCAGCTGTGGTTAAAACATTGTGGTACTGTCTATATTTCGTGGTTGGCTGGGTTTATTTCTGGTACATGTGTACTGTCAGCACACCAATCATATCCATCCAGTGCGGAAGCAAACGAGTCCTGAACGGTCCGGCCAAATGGGGTGCTGTCATAACTTAGAAACACACAACTTAGAAACACGAAACTTAGAAACATATAACTTAGAATTTTCTAAGTTATGACAGTTCTAAGTTATGACTTTCTACGTTATGACGTTTCTAAGTTGTGTGGTTCTGCGTTGCGTGTTTCTAAGTTACGACAGTTCTAAGTTGTGTGTTTCTAAGTTATAGTTCTAAGTTGTGACTTTCTACGTTATGACGTTTCTAAGTTATGTGGATTTTTCCAAGTTTTCTAAGTTATGACAGTTCTAAGTTGTGACTTTCTAAGCTATGTGGTGTTCCCCGGCCAAATAAGGCAACGGCGTCTCTCGCAGACGGCAGCCAATCACAAGGGAACGATCTCTAACGCAGTTCTTACAGCAGTCTAATGAGCGATCAGATTATTTCGCGAAAAATACATGCTCCTAGCAATAAGTGACAAAAACCTTATTTTCTACGTGTAATCCACGTGGGATTCGTGACTGTTTATCTCGATCTCCAGCGCTATCCTTCGAGAGTCCTGAGCGGACGGAGACTCAAGAGTCCTGAGCCAAAACGGCGCGTGTCTGCTGACGTCATCGCGCGACGCACTACGGAGACGTCAAGACCAAGATATCGCCCTGACAAAAGTCCTATCCGACTTCCCCCCTTCCAATCCTACTTTTTCTCACTCCTGGAAAGGGCTGACGTCATCTTGCCTGCCTCTCCCGGAAGTGGCCCGCCAAGGAACGGAGGTTTGATGGCCGGGGGAGGGGAGGGGAGGGGAGAGAAGGAGGTGGAAGGAGTCAGGATAATAGATGAAATGTAAAATAAAACAAGACCGGGAAATCTGAAATTCGGGCTTAATCTGATCAAAGAATACGATGAAAGTGGGTAGCGAAGAGGATGCGAACAGAGATGGCTGAAAGGAGATTGGGGAAAAAAAATAAAATGACGAGTACCTTCAACTAAAAGAATTTCCAAAAGTCGAAAAAAAATTTGGGTACTTCCTGCTCCTTTACAAAGTAGCAGACGATTTGTTTCTTAGAATTGAAAGTTCACCATTGATCTGAAATATGAAATTTTACATGGAAATGTTTACTTGTATATTAGGCGGAAATATAAAAAAAAAAAGTTGAGAGAAAAATTCTCGCCTAACCCTAAATAAATTAACCACAGGAGGGAATACGGATGAGATGTCTTCTTGAAAGAAACACAGGAAAATATCGTGGAGTACTGGGAAAAAGTTGGAAACGAACAGAAACAGGTACAAGTATATTTATGTCAACAATTAGACAAATTTTTCTTGACAATATATTTTTAAAGTTTGAAACCAAGAAATATGCTTTGCTTTGCTTTGCAATACCGGACTTCTGTACATGGAAACTATTATCTTCGCGCTGGTTAATAAAACACATCATATTTCAGAAACTAGACTTAGCCAACGTTTTTTCATATCGCCCCACCACATATCCAACTACTCAACATTAGCGTGGGTATTGAGTTCGAATACTAAAACAATAAAACTGTAAAATTTTTATGCTATGCCAGTAAATCTGAAACTAACTTTCTTTTATAGGGCGAATAAGGTATAAAGTGACCGTATACCAAATTATTGTTTCCCATGATCAGCACATTAACTGCGTTCAATCAGCGATAGATGGAAAATATTGCTACCAACGCAGACAGTACCACGACGCGCGCCAGGTTAGGAGCTGGCTGGCGGCCCAGCACGGCATCTGACGTCACGCGCCCTCCACTGACGTAAAGCACGCCATGCGTGCCTGGTCAGAGTACAATGGTCATCGATACCCCCCTCCTTCCACTCCCCGTCATGCCTGAGTCCATTATCAATGATCCTCATAGCGGTATGGGAATGCTGCGGGTTTCCCGAGGCCGCCGCGCGGAGTGGCGCGAATGAACACCTCCTTTCTGGACTTTTCGGGCGTCGGATCGGCCCAAGGTGACGCGACATATCCACCCCCCCCCCCTTTTTTTTCTAGTCGGTTCCAGAGAGTCTGCCAAGAGTATAACAGCAGCGACGCCGGCCTCCACGACAGTTCCGAGCGAAGAGCGAAGAGCGGAGAAGCGGAGAGAGTCTCCCCCCCCCCCCCTCGGGGAGTGATACTGGCGATACCCGTGCGATCAGTGATAGGTGAAGAGGGCAAGTGGCCCTTGCTGAGCAAACCAGACCTATCGGGAGGCGATACCTGCGAGAAGGCCTGGCGAGCCAGTCGGGTGCGACCAGCGATAGTTGGGGACTGCACTGCGGCGCGGCGTGGGTGAGTGTGCGAAGGAAGCGGACACAGGCGGACAGAAGAGCGAGCCACTGTCGAGCCAAGCTCCAGTGGAAAGTAGTAACGTTTCAATGACCAGTGTAAGACTAATTGTTGTGGACAGATATCTTGAGTGTATAGTTAAATTTATGGTGTAGACATTAGTAATAAATAAAACTGATCCAATTAATTGGGCTAAACCTTACGAACCCAGTTTTCTCCCCACATTATACTCGTAACAATATAATAGGTGTATACATGCTTTTTGTTATGTTAATTACTTAAATAATAGCATAAATTAAATATAAAGTAATTACGGTAAGTATTTGTTTGAGTTGTACATGTGCATGCCAAAAGTTATCACCGGATTAACAACTTTGTGTTGATGTGAGGGTAAAAAAATTAATGGACAGAAAGCAGTTTTATATTTTTGTTCTGACTTCTTGCTCTGCTGAGGTTAAATTGAACCGTGTATGCCATAACTTACAGCCGGGCGTATTTAATATATTTCTTTTCGAAGACACAAAAATAATTCCCATATCCAAAACAAAAAAAAATTATTTGTTTGTAATGTTTTTTATGTGTTCTGGTGTATTTTAAGACTGGCGTTCTTGACACATTTCCAGTGCGATAGTATTTATGAATATTCATTAATGTTCTCTCTCCCAACTTGTCTGACAAGTAAGGCGCGAACACGCAAGATTGCCAAACCGTAAGTTATTTATAAAAGTTCAGCGTTGAAAAATGCCTTGTCAGGCACAAGATTATTCCAGATTTTTTACTTTTACTAAACGTAAGCCGTTGGAAAATGATTGAAAGTACAAAATTTCTTAATCGACTTAATTAAAAAAGAAACTTGGAGAAAAATGAACATTGAATGAGCAACATATTAGTTATTTTACATATTTGTAAGATAACACTAAAACAATATGAGTACGAGCATCAAAATAATTTGTATAATTTATATAATTTATATATATAATTTATGTAAAGGACTTTATAATTGTTACGTGCGTTGTAGGAACATTTATAAGGTACTTCCAATCCGTTTTGTTGTCGTTGTATAAACAGTCTGCGAATTTTTTTGTATAGAGTAATATAACCATGTTTATTTCTCAGTGAATGTTGCCTACAGTTGCATTAGATGACATTAGGCACAAAATGAAGATACAAGACTACAAGCAGTAGATTAACTCAGCAAAGTTTTCAATTTTAACAAAACCTACTGTAAATTATTTATGTACAAAAATTACTTATTCGGTTTAATTCGGTTTAATTAATTATTCGGTTTAATTGAAATTATTAGCCAACAGATGTTCAAAAGGCTAGTAATATTGTTACGCAGATTTAATTCAACCAAACAATTCTTTCTAAGGCAAATACTCTTTTCATTGACTAGAATTTTTATTTTACTGCGTTCCTTAAAATATAATTTTTTTCGATTATAGTTGACTAAACAGTTACTTTGTAACAGCAACATTTGTTCATTCGTATACAATAAAAAGTTTGCTTCCAAATGGAACCAGCTTGGAATCGAATACGTCGGAAAACTGGCATACTCTAAATGACGGTAAAACTGGTTTTAAAAAGTCAAATCAAATGTTGCCCTCTCCATATAAATCGCTAAATAATTTGCCCGTTTCTGGCGGAATGCATACTCGATTCGCTCCGATACATATTTTAGCTACGGAATGCAAACTTGCATTTACGTTCTGCCAGCCTAACTTGGCAGCTGCAAACGCAAAAAAAGACGTAGTTTTTAAGTGCAATGGATGTCAACCGAAACATTACATTACATTATTAATTTAAGTTTATCAAATAAAACAATCGAAAAAGTGAAATAAAAAGAAATTTTTGCGTGGTTGCCACGTGACTTAAAAATTAAAATTTTCACTCTCACTCATTTATATAGAACGAGCTTTTTAGGTAGATTTCAAATAAATTTTACCTATTGTAGCAGTTACTATGGTGCGACTTCAGGAAAATTGTTATATAGTTTTTCGTTTCATGATCCATAGACAAAACCATCGTCAACTAAAAGTTTTTACATAATTCACAATTTTGTGTACACGATAACTGTCGCAATTTTACTCAAATCACTTCTAGACTGATACATAAAATCTGGTAGTGGAAAATCTCGGTCGAGTTCGTTCATTGACAGTTATCGACCAAAGGGGAGAAATGGGGAAGGTTTTTTTAAAAATCAGAAAATTCGTTCTAACTCCCATAATATGGAAAATATCACATCCGTTTGAACGTTTTATAACTCGTAGGAGAAATGCCAAAATCTGTTGTGTATATAAGTTTTTGGAATGAACAACCATAACTGCAAAGGGTTGAAAAAACAAGCGATGATACACAAAAAAAATCATAACTGTTCGTAGGCATAACATCAAATTTGTACAAATTATGAATTGATCTTTTAATTTTTATCTAAAACCTTTTTCTGAAACAATTTTTGATTAGGCGAACCATTGTGGCAAGGGGTTGAAAATTATGGGTTAGAATTTAAAAAAAATCTTAACTCCCTCAGTAAGTACATTATCAAATCCATTCAAATTGTTTGTAAAGGTTGTAATTTTTATCTAAAACTTTTGTCGGAAACAATTTTTGATAAGATGAACTATTATTTCAGGGGGTTGTAAAAATAAATGGGTAGAAATAAAAAAAAATCATAATTTTGCACCATGACAACTGTTAAATCCATTATATTTTACTGTGAAACCTTAAATTATTATCTACTACTTTTGTCGGAATAATTTTTTATACGACCAAACATTACTGCAAGGGGTTAAAAAAGGGGATATAATTTAAAAAATCATAACTCCTTTTTTAGGTACACTATTAAATTCATTAAAATTGTTTGTAAGTTTTATAATTATTACCTAAAACCTTTGTCTGAAACAATTTTTGATTATACAAACCATTACTTCAAGGGGTGGAAATAACAAGGGTAGAAAAACAAAATTTTATTACTTTTTTTAATACATTTACTTTAATTTCCATTATAATTTATTGTAAAACGCCTAAGCTTTATTTAAAACCAATGGCTGGAACAATTTTCGATAAATGAACTTTTACCGAAAAAACAGGGGTTGAAATAATAAAAAAGTATCAAATTCGTAGGAATTTATTAATAATTATCTTAATATTTCATTAAACCTTTATCCAAACAAATTTATACAACCGCGTATTAGTGCAAGGGATGAAAAAAAGTGTTTAAAAATCAAAAATAATTGCATGACTTCCTTACTAGGAATAGTATATTGAAATTCGTTAAGACATTCAATGATGGATGCATTAAATATTTCCTTTGCATGTAATATGAGAAAACGTTAAATCGATCTTTTTTTGACTATTGACGAACACATATGCTGTTATGTCGGCTACATTAAGTTCTTAAAATGTTCCAGGAGTTTATAGAAGTTTCCAAAAAAAAAAAAAATCCGAAAAAAATAGGTACTTCGAAATCTACCCAGCCTTTAGGCTGTGCCGAAATGAATTTTTTAACAGCATTAAGTGTTTTTCGCATAGTTTAAATCTTTTTTATAAAGCAATTAGTTGTCAAGTAGTTAAATTAAAAATTATAAACCTAAATTTTGGATTTGAAACCTCTAGCTCAAGTTTTTTTTTTTTTTTTTTTTTTTTTGCTAGTAAGTAATGTGCCCACCCAACAGATGGCGTCACGTGTAGCGCGAAACGTGGTTTCAGTTTTCCACTGTTAGAGTCGCACTTCTATGCATCCTCCCTTGTTGTACGCAGGAGAGAGTGTGAGTGGGTTGACGGGCGGCTTGAAAAGTGTGGAGATAAACCCCTCGCACGGGGTTGTAAATCAAGGGGAGCAGCTAGCTCGGAGGCGCACCGCGGCGCCCTTCGGAGGACGTTGCGTCGTCGACGCCCGCGGAAGGGTTCGACGGACGGTAATGGCTTCGTCACTCCCGTCCCCACCGTCATCTAACCCCCCCCCTCCTCTCCCCTTCGCCACCAGGCGTGACCCGGGGGGGGGGGGGGGGCGACCCCTGGCCACCGAACGCCGGCGAAGGCCGTCTCCCGATATTAGCATTTTAATTGAATCCTGCCGTGCGGGAGGACGGAGTACTGCGCCCCCGACAGGAAGGGGGTGTGTGACCTCACCGGCCTAAAACAGCTTTAAAGGGGAACCAAGGGTGGGCATTAGGTACTGCCTCTCCCACCCCCTTTTCCCTTACCCCTCACCGACTCCCCCCCCCCCCCCCCCGCCAACCCCCCAAGGACCAATTTGCCACATTTGCGAAACAGTTTAGCGAGTGCGCTCTGCAGATTGGTCGTCATTACTTTGCTCCCCACCCCCCTCTCTCACTCTCTTCCCGCAAAGCCCGCTGCTGCTGCTATTACCCATTACCTCCCCCTTCCTTTTTTTTCCCCCTTGGTGATTTGTTTGAACGGTGAATGGGAGGTCTTTAATCCGACGCGTTTCGGGACATTCGGCTATGCCGGATTAACGAACGTCGATGTAGTTTTAGCGGGAATACCAAATGTGAAATTTAATCCGTACTGTACGTACTGGAATGAAAACCGTCAATAACGGTAAACCCTGACCGAACTAAAAACGCCAGAAATAAATAGCTGAAATTAATAAAATAAAAAATTTGAACGGGAGCGCGCCAGCTCGTTTAGTGCGAGTTTACAGTCTATGTCAAAATTACAATGCCAGATTAATTACCTTTATAAAATTAAAAAAAAAAAAAAATATTCAGTTTGCTCAGTTCAATAATAAACTTTGATAGTGTGACAAGTTATATATCCAACTTGGTTTGATCAATTTTCAAAGCCATATTTGATCCAATATTACTTCTCAAACTTTGTTATCCAATTTAGTTGAGGACGAAAATTAGAGAATTGGCCAGGCAGGACTTTTAAATGCCATGAGCCCAGAGCGATCATGGCTGAATCGTCGAGTAACGGCAGTGCCTGATTGGTTAGGCAACTTGCTCATCGGCGCTGCTACGCTTGTGAATGTACACTAAACTCCAAGATTATTAAAAAGGAATACAAACATAGCATAGGGGAAGTATTGCTATGCAATTAATTTTTTTGTGAACTTGAATAGAAACGGCAGTGTTATCGGCCAAACACGACTGCAGCAAAGAAAGGAATATAATGTAAAAATGAAATATTCGGAAAAATTTAATTTCACAATATTGTAATAATTTAAGCGACACAACCCTGCAAAGAATTTTAAATGTGACTCTACTTTATTCACTAAAAAGTATAATGTTATTCGCAACACGGGGTAGTGAGGGGCGAAATCTTTAAAAATATTTAATAAATTAAACTAAATACATTTTTGAAAAAAAAAAAATAAATTCTAGGTACACATGAACCCCTTTTGGAGGATTGATTATGCACCTAATTTTTCTAATATCATTTTGAAAGCTGCTCTATTACCTACGATGAACTTATGTACCTTTTTCCTACAGATATTAGACAATAAGTGGGATAAATATTGGTTCATAGACTCATTGATCTTGATTCATGTCTGGTGTTAATGAGGAGCAAGCTTATTCACTTTTCCATTCAATTTCATCTCAACAACAGCTTGATAAACTTGACCAAGACAATCTGTTGTCATTCATTATTTGCTATTTGAGCCAATATTTAATATCATAATGGTTCAACAAAACACTATAATGAAAAATACAATAATTTATCACACAATTGTCAAATAGGTTCTAATAATTAAAAAAAATAGTAACAAAATTGGAAACTAGACTGCAGTGTGCAAATTAAATTATTTTTCAGTATATTTTCTAGTGCGAAGAATGTTTTAACTAATCGAATTAAAAAGGATTTTAAAAATTATTCAATTTTTGTTTGTTTAAAAGAAGACAGTATTTATGTATTATGAAGTAGTATTAGAATCGCATCTTATTTTTTCACTTATATTTTTATTTTATCGCATACAGACAACGCCTTTGAAACTAAAAATAAATAATATAAATCTCTGCCGATAGACCATCTCCGCGGAGCGCGGAAGAGGGGGGGGGGGATAAAAAGACCCGAAAGAATCGCTGCGACTGGTGGCTTTAAGCCGTATTTATCTTTGATAATCCTGGAATAAGTTCCCCTTTATGCGTGCGGGGTGGGGGAGGGAAGATGGGTGGGAGGGAGAAATGCCCGAGCCTGACGCCCCTGATAAGGAGCTCGTAAAAATACGGAAAATAGTTTAGAAACCTCTACCTCCCACCCTTCTTCAAGCCAAACTCACCCCTTACCCTCCTTACCAAGAACGGCCGCCCGCTTCCTGATAGTAGTTTATTATTGGGAAAAGCAGGGCCTAGGCGCCTGGATAAGTTGTAAAAAAAAAAAATCTGGCGCGACGTACCCTGAAGGCGAGAAAGAGAGCGAGCGAGAGGAGAAATAAAGGGAGGAGGGTGGAAGGTGGCGTGGAGTATTAAAATTCCCCCTCATTAATTTCCATTGTGTCAGGCGAGCCGGTGCGGTGGTGGTTAAGTTCCCCCGCACCGCCCCCTTGCAGCCATCCGTAACCGGTGAATGGGTTGTGACGGGGAGGGGGTGGGAAGGGGAAGGTGAAAGAGGGTGAAGAGGGGGGAGGTTGGCTAACCCCCCCTTCCCTCCCTGGAGTAACGCGGCCGGTGTAGATAACGGACATGTAACTCCGCGGCCGGGCGATATCTCGTTACGTCCCGCCGCGAGCGACGGTCAGCCCCTCCTCCCCCACCCCTCCCCCCCCCACACACCCAAAACTCTCGACGACTAGCGGGGTCCGGACGAAATTAATTGCTCGCGGGAATGCCAACTGCGTGCGTGCGCGTGAGAAATTTACGACGGGCGTCGGGTAGGACAACCCTCCCCCTCCACCACCCTAGCAACACATCAGGCGAGCTTAGACTTAAGGCGGGTATTATCTTAAATTATTTTGCTTGTTAATATTTCGTGTTTCTTCAAATGATTTTTAAACACTTCCATAATATAATCACATTTTATTGTTTGTAAAACGCTATTCTACCAAACAAGTCTTTATTTAAAGGTTTTTTTTTTTTATGAAACTCAAATTAAAAATTTTTGAGTCAGTCCTAGCATGTACTGGTAGCATGAAATTATCACGTCTGCGTCTACCAAAGTTCGCTCGTGTTGTACTCGGAAATGACATCACCAAGCTCACACGTCACATTGATTAACTCGACACTGAATTTTTTTAAATATTTTTTTTTCTGTAATAATAATAATAATATATTCTTGTGTGTCACACACCTATGAGAGCCTCAGATTGTGGTATTGTGAGCCTCAGATTGTAGTTGTTTTCGTTTCTGTGCCTAGTGTCATAAAAAAAATCTTTATTATCATTTTATCATTGTACACGTATTTCGAATACGTACTAAACCTGTAAGTGCGCCGCGAACTGAAAAAAAAAAGTTTGGGAACCTCTGGTCTAGTGTTTTGAAATGGAACTTCTTTGATGAGGGGGCTACAATTTCCGAGCGGTACGGAAACTCTGATCGCATGAGGGGAATACATAGTTAGGTACGTGGTGGGGTAATCGGTAGAGGAGGATAGTGCGTCAGCGGCGACGCTACTCAACGCACGCACTAGCATGCTATATGCTAGTTGTAACGGTCGGAAAGGGAAAAGGCAAGGGAGAGGTAGAACTGACGCAGCAGTGATGCTACGGAATTCTTGTAACACTGCTCTGTTTGTTAACTCCGCAGTTTTAGTAACGGCCAACGATTTACGCTACCATATTTATTGTATTTTGTTTAAAGTAGGTAAAATGTATTTATTCGTGTGGAAAATAGTTATTGATTTGTGCAAATAACTTCATAAGTTTCTTTCATTTTTATGTGACTAGTGTGATTGGGATTAGGTTAGCTAAATAGTTGTAATTTTTTTTGGTATGTCAACTCTGTGATTTTGAATTGTCAAAAGGACTTATACACTTGTGAGACAGACTTTATAAGTGTAATTTATGTTCGAGTGGAGTTTTTTTTTGTTCTTTCAATTTTTTTTTACCTGGAGATCCTTATTTAATTTATGCCTAAAAATAATAAAAAGGCCAGAAGCAGATAAGCGGTATTATCAAAGGTAACGTGGGGATAAACCTCCAAAAGAGGCGCCATAAAGTGCCGATTTACGGATGCGAAAGTATAGAGATCATACCCGCATCTTTAAAATTCTCAAATATTATCTCTTGTTCAATTTAGAAAATACTAATAATTTATCTCTATCTATACCTAATAAGCAATAAGTTTTACCTCTGTCGTGCGTGGGATCCACGCAAATATTTTTTGTTTGTTTTAAATACGGACGAACATGTGGAATGGAAAAAAAAAAAATTACAACATGTTAATTAAGATGCTGGTCATTACAAATTTTCAGTCATGTTATCACATATTTCATTTCCACGTATGATTTCGCGATTCCACCGGAATTTGATCGTAAGCATTTTCCAAAAAACTGACCCGAATATAATTTATCAGGAAAGAATATCAAAATTTCGAAATTTAAGTTCCTAGTTGGCTTGAAAAATTTGGTTTGAAAGAGTAAATATTTTTTTTTGGAAAATTTCCGGGGGCAAGACCTCTATAAATGTAGAAAGCTATAGCCCAGGGCCAGGAAGAGTCTAGGACTGCTACAGCCCTTTGGGGGGTCCTTATCGCGAGACGGCTGGCGGAGGGGAGAAGAACGACGCATGCGCGTGTGCAGTTGCCGTTTGAAGACTTCTTTACGGGCCGCCCTGGCGCCACGGCGAGTGCGCCAATGAGCGCCGCCTCTCCCCCTCCCCTCACCGGGTTGGGGGGAGGGTGGGGGGGGGGGGGGACGCACGACCGAACGCGATTCACACAGGTTTCCAGCGTTTACGGCAGTCCGGTCGGGATGTGGGGTTGAAAGGGGACCTTGCATCCCACTCCCTAACCATTCACCCCGAAGTCACTTTCTCCAGCGCAATCTAGCGTCTCTGACGGACGACCTTCAGGAGGGTCTGTAAAACCTTTGAATATATATACTGTATAGAAGTCGCCAGCCCAGGTTAAAATTTCTAATACGGTTTTGAGGTAGTTGGTTAATTCACCGCCGCAATCGCCACCATCTCTAGGGCATCGACTTGTGGTGGTCCCTAGCGGACAAGTGTCGAACTCTTCAAACACCCCTTCCCCCTCCAGTTGAACGACGTTGAGCTGCAGTGAATGATGGATGAGGGGTGCGGGGAATGACAGCGGGCGACAGCGCTGCGCTCTAACGTGTAAATAACTACTAAGACGATACAGGGCGTTACGGCAGCGCACTGCAGTGGTGAAGTTCCCAAGCTGTTCATCAAACGCTTTTGAAAAACGTAGAGTAAATCCTATCCACTCGCGACTTCTATACAGTATATATATTCAAAGGTAAAACTCACAAGAACGACGAACTGATGCAAAAGATTTAAAAAAAAAACCAATAAAAATAAATTCAACGCTCCTAAAAAGCGTCGCGATTTAGATATCGTAAATTTTCAACAACCCGTAAAGAAGAAACAAAAAAAAAAAATTCTTGCTTTTACTCGCGAACACGGAATGAGTCTAACAGCCTTCAAAGTGCCAACCTACTAAAGTGTTTTTTTTCTCTTCAAGTTTGCAGAGCGGGGAACACTAAACAGTGGATGCTAGGGGTGACTCTGGCTCATTAAATACTGTTCTCCATCGGCAATACTCACAAAATACTTCTTCCCCCTTCCTTAAGACTTCTAGCGGTGACGCTAATCCCTTGTACTGATTTAGGCTGGGTTTATAAACTCTGCAAGCAACGTAAGAGCGCGAGAAACTAAAGACGCGAACTGTTCAGAAATCAAATTTTTCGAGTAGGTACCGGTTTATAAAATACGCAAGTCTGAATAGCGCAACGCAAGTATTGTTCATCTTCCAACTTTCTTGCGTTTTGGCTTGCGTTTTCGCCGGCCATATTTGAAGAGAAGTATCCCGAGATCTTTGGTAGACGCAGACGATGTGTGCATAGAAGCTGACGAAGTTTTTTTTATATTATATACATCATTTTTACACTTTTTAAACTCACAAATTCTTTTGTTTTACTATAAATATGAATTATTAAAATAAGCCCTAAAGTTAGTGATGTTAATTTTTTTCTAAAAACGTTGTCATGTTTTTTTATTACTCGTGAAACAGTAACCATGATCATTCCAATACATTTTTCTAAACTAGCTACATGCATGTCTGGTGGTATAATCCTATAGACAGAGGTAGAGACCAGGGCCCAGGTTTCTCTTCTTCAGTTCCAGGTAAGAGAGAGTAAATAGCAAATTTGTGCTGACGGAGTACAAAAATTATTTTTTTTTTTAGGGGAGGGGGGTTACAAATCAAGGCTCTGCCTCGGGCCACGAAATGTTTGTGGGGTGGCCCTGCCTCCTCCTTCAGCTTCACATATCCCGGCTAAGGCCGCAAACACAAGTCCGCAACAACCAGTCTCTACATAGACTACATACATCTCAAGGACAATAACTTCAACTCGTTAAAACTGACACAAACTTTACTATGCATGTACCCTTAAAAAAACGCGGCAATACCAGGGGTTGCCACTGACATCCATCCGTTCTCATCGTGTAACAACTTCACATACCGACGTGACCTAACGTAAACACGAGTTGCGTAAATTCGCAAATCACAAAAAAAAAAAAAAAAAAAAAAACCCTTTTATTTTCATAAGCCCGAATCAGCATAGTGATTTTCACAATACGCAAGCGAAACGGAACTTACGTAAATCTGCCTAAGCCACTTCGGGGTGTAAATAATACTCGCTTAAAATCGTGTCTAGGGACGCCACCACCAGTTATACCACTGCAAACCACCGACAAGCTCAAACGACATCAGCCGCCTACCAAACGTCAGTTATGCGCTGTATGCCCTAACGTCCAACAGTATGCGTTAAGTCGTCATGACGTCTGCGCTGACAAATTGGCCAAGTCCCACTCGGACTTGGAATTTCTCCGATACCTGCTGCAGTGATTCACCTGAATATATTAACAGCTGCTTCACACTGAAAACAATCCTGTCACCAAACACGACGTGCAGACTCGGCGTCATGCCAATGCTGGGTGTTCCAACGGCGATCAGGCGGCATAACGACGTTCTTCTTCGGTGGGCGACCAGTCTTGACGGCAGTTAGGTTCTTTCAAACTCTTCTGCAGCCTCGCTATAATCAATGGGCCGCCTTCCGCTGACGTCGCAGCTGGTGGTGACTTTTCTCAGCATCGTCGCGGGTTGCTACTCCACAGTCTCCCTGACGGCGGCGCTCTAGCACAAGAGCTAGTGACGCGGTAAAACCTTTGAATATATATACTGTATAGAAGTCGCCAGCCCAGGTTAAAAATTCTAATACGGTTTTGAGGTAGTTGGTTAATTCACCGCCGCAATCGCCACCATCTCTAGGGCATCGACTTGTGGTGGTCCCTAGCGGACAAGTGTCGTACTCTTCAAGCACCCCTTTCCCCTCCTGTTGAACGACCTTGAGCTGCAGTGAATGATGGATGAGGGGTGCGGGTAATGACAGCGGGTGACAGTGCTGCGCTCTAACGTATAAATAACAACTAAGACGATACAGGGCGTTACGGCAGCGCACTGCAGCGGTGAAGTTCCCAAGCTGTTCATTATACGCTTATGAAAAACGTAGAGTAAATCCTATCCACTCGCGACTTCTATACAGTATATATATTCAAAGGTATAACACACATACAGGCCAATACATATAAGGGGGTCATCTAAAGGCATAATTATGTATTACATTTAAAATTTATAGGTTTGGTGACGTCTTGCAACTTGCGTGCTTTATAGACGACTGTGACTTTCTTGCGTTGGTTACGTGTTGCGCGATCGCTCCGTTACGTCCCTTGCGTAGTTTATAAACACAGCCTTTTACTCTCCGAAGGAAAAGTCTTGCAAGTCTTACAAGTATTAATTTAGTACTAACTTGCTATATTTTTGAGTAAAAAAAAATACCTATACATAAAATCTAACCTGGAGAAACTGATAAAATTAATTGAAAAATCGATAATTAATGAAGTTTATTTCAGTAACTGAAGTTTACTGAATATGATTTCCCACTGATTTCGCAGCGAATGCAACTACTCAAAGCACAAAATCCCAGTGAGATTCAGAGACTTAAAAGTCAGCTTGGACATGTATTTGTAGCTACTACTACAACTTCTGCACATGTTTATTTTCGAGTTTCTTATTTTTTAAATCATAACTCCACATGCACTTTATATTACTGCCTCACTTCTTAACTTTAAAACTTTATACCCAATAGCAAATATAAACATGTGTGTATGTATGTATATAATTAAGGTGTTTATATCCATACACATACCTAATTATAGTATATTATCTATATATATAAAAATTTAGCTTCCGTATGTATTTGGCCGCAAAACTCGGAAAGTATACGATGGTTTGGATTGAAATTTTTACAGAACATTGCATCTTAACAGAAGAGTGTTTATATGAAATAAAAGTTTGGGAAAATCCACCGGAAAAGTCGGAAAAAAAAGTTTCTATAACTAAATATCATGGTCACCCAACTTAGTTGTGACCACGCTCGACGATGCTGTACCATATTGTCGAGGTTCAAGCACATCAGGCTACTCGACCATTGTGCCTTGACGACTATAATTTACACAAATATGTATATATATATATAAATATATATTTCAAGAAAGAATAAAAAACTTTATTTAATTTGAAAGTATATTCTCTCGACTCTATTGATAAAAATACGTTTAAATTAAAAAATACATTTCGTACAATACATTTGAAAAAACTGGAAATGTGTTTTTCATATTTATTTGTTTACAATAAAAACTTCACATTTTAATTAATTTAATTACATGTTTTAAAAGTATACATTTGTTTATTTTGAGTTTATTTTGGTTAATTATAAATTTTTATTCGCTTTTAAAACTTATATATTTTTATATATTCCTTAGTAATTTTATCAATGAAACAGTCAGTATAACTTTCATAGAAGTTTTTATATAAATTGACTTAATTTTTTTTCAATACATTCTGTGTAAACAATTATGAACGGAACAATAATTACAGAACTAATATTTCATTGTATTAAGAAAATTAAATAATTCTTATCTTATAGCTTATATCTTATATGTTGACGTAAACAGAATCGAAGGTGAAACAATGACATACAAATCTATTGATTCAGTAGTGCACCAAAATGAAGCAGTGAACTTTCCAACGGAATTTCTCAATTCACTCGATGTTCCAGGATTACCACCACATATTTTGAATTTGAAAATTGGTGTGCCAATTATATTGCTTCGAAATATCTGTCAGCCTAAATTATGTAATGGTACACGATTAGTAGTTAAAAAATTAATGGATAATCTTATTGAAGCAACAATTTTGATTGGACTTCATAAAGGTGAAGACGTATTACTTCCACGAATGCCACTTATTCCGACAGATATGGCGTTCGAGTTCAAACGACTTCAATTTCCAATACGCCTTGCGTTCGCTATGACCATCAATAAAGCACAAGGACAATCTTTGCAAGTGTGCGGTTTGAATTTAGAAAATGAATGCTTCTCTCATGGACAGTTATATGTCGGGTGCTCCAGAGTCGGTAAACCATCTGATCTATATGTTTATGCAAAAAATGGGAAAACAAGGAATGTAGTCCTTCCATTAGCTTTACAATAAAAATATTTAAGCTAAACCCATTTTTATTTCTTCTATTACATTCCACAGCCATGCACAGTAAAATATTAAATTAAACAATGAATTAATATTAAACTGTGCCACAGCAAAGCGTGGCCGGGTTTAGCTAGTAAGGTTATAAAAATACACATGCGTGCATGACCGTGACGCGCGTTAGATATGAAAACTTGCAGATGGAGCTATAAGAATGTATGAAAGTACATATATGAATAAACAGGTAGCTATGCAGTTAGGCTACGCAAGTATGTGAGAACACAAGTATGTAAGTGTGCAAGCATCCAAGGTCATAATTATGCAAGAGTGCAAGTATGTAAGTGCGCAAGTATATAAGACGTACTATAGCGCAAACATGCCATCGAATGCTCCACTCATAAGCCTAATGATGTCAACGCCTCGACTTACTGCTTGTAAAAAAAAATTAAATTAAAAAACTTCCAGTTGTTTGTTAAGCTTACATTAAATTAGCTTTAAAAACAGCAGTTCGTGTACTTTTGATTAATACAAACCAATAAAAAAAAGTAAATTAAAATTGGGGTGGTTAAGACCGCTCTTGTATTACAGGACTTTAGTACGATATTCCAAGACGTTCGGGTAAGGTAGCGAAGAAGCATGTCTTGTTGGGATAGAACTGTAACCTATTTCGCGGGCCGTATTCCAAACGTGCCCAAACCGAATCCCAGCAAGGTAACAAATCGGCAACCGTTTTAACAAACGGTGCCCTGCGCGAGGCTAGAAACTGGTTTCAACGCATTCTAGCGGACGTTTCGCAACCATCGATACAATTGTTACGACAAAAGTACTAGAGATAGCAGCACCATCGCATAAAAATAGAACAGTCTGTCTATTTTTATAAATGAATTTTGAATTTGCGATTATTTCTTATTATGAATTAGAGTTTAAAAATTGTATTCCAGGATAGTTTCGCTATCATAAAGTTTAATTTGGTACACCAACACGCTTTGTACGTCCCCCTATGTTCACGAAAGTGACCATGTACGAATTAATGGTGCCAGACGCGGGTCCGACACCTGGACGAAATCAACGAAGAAGTGAGCTCTGCGCAAGCGCGGAATTTAGGCAACAGATCGGCAACGGATAGGACACCGAAATCCGTTCCCTGAAAATAAGAGACTGGACGTGACCTGTCGTGCACTAGTAATACGGTTAGGGTACAAGTGTAGCATTTTCAACACGTAAACCCTTATTTTTGTGTCTTGGAATACCGGCTAAAGAGTGTGGATGGACGCTGTCGATACCGCCTCCCTCTGCGCCTTCAATCCGAGCAGGATTGATCTCGGGGGACCCTGGCTCTCATACCACCCCCTCCCCCGAGAAAATAAACCCTCGTCCCCCACGATCGGGGCAGAGTGGTTTGGTCCGTCACTTTTATGCGCCTTTTAGCGTCTGCAGTCTCCTCCGGATTGTCCGCGAATAGGGGCGGAAAGAAAGTGAAAGATGCGCCTGGGGAGATAAAGGCAAGAACGAACGTCGTAAAAAAAGAAATACTTAGATTAAGAGAGCGAAAGTAATTGGGGAACCGAGCAAAGAAAACCAGGGGAGATAAGCCAGAATCGAGGAAATAGAGGAATATAGAAAGGATTTATGTAGAATAACAAAGCTATATAAATATAATAAGCAAGAACTTTGAAATAAGAAAACATGTAAAGAGAAGATACTACACATACATATAGCTGGAGGCACTGACAAGGAAGAAATTCAAAAAAGTTATTTATACTGTTTTTTAAAGAAATGCTGGCGAGACTTAAATTCCAGAAAAGGGTACGAGCGAGTGAAATATTTCAACTAAGAATCGCAAGAGGAAATTAAAATTTGAAATGAGGGAACGATAACCAACCAAAGAAAAATAACAGGAAGTGAAAGTGAAAAAAAAAGTTGGATGCGTACAAAGAAACTTCTTCCAGCATTAATAACAAACATTAGGCAGTTTAAAAATTAAAAGATATTGAAATGGTTCCTTTCAAGGAGACTTATTAAAAATTGCCTCATATAAATGATATCATGCTGTGGATTCTTTTCTCCAAAATTTAAACTCTACAATGCGAATCGTAGTGCTGTGCAGTTGTGTTCGAACTATTTCACGACTAACTTCAAAGCAACAGACGGCATAGAAACAAACCAACCAAAATATATTCTTCAACGATTGATTAGGTTTTGGACATTTTGATGGTTGTAGATGCTTCATATTTTTGAAGGTGGTTCAATTCAAAGGTCGAAAGGAAGTTCGTCAGTTTCCTAGGCAACTTCCACGAACCTTTGGAAAAAAAAAACTTAAGACGTGAAAAAAAAACTGCCCCAGGTTTCAATACTACGCAATCATCACCCTCCCTTTCTGGAAGCCAGCATCGTTGAAAAGGGGGAGGGGGAGGGGGGGGGAGGTGGCTGCTGTGTGAAAACTCGTGATACAAATAGGTTTGCCCACTTCATCGCCTTGTCACTGACAGATGACAAAAGCCTTGAATTTTTTTTTTTTTTTTTTTTTTCGTTTGTCTCTGCTCTCTCTGTCTCTGTTTCTCTTTCGGAACGCGCGAGACTGTTTGCTTTCCCCCCCCACCCCGGGGGAAGTATTTTCCCACCGTTCCTTCAGCCCGCGGATCTTTCAACCACCCTCTTCTCCCCCCCCCCCTTCCCTTTTCCATTACACGCCCTTCACTCCGTACCATCCATTTCCTGCAGGTTCTTGGCGAATCGTGTCACATCCAATAAAAACGACACAGAAGGATTCGCCTAACCCATCCCTCCCCCCCCCTTTTCACGCTTCTTCTCAACAGGCAATTCCCTCTTTGACGGACGAACCAGTCCACACTTCCCCTCCCCCCTTCCCTTCACCAACACACTCACACCTCGTTTAGCCGAGATTTCCTTGAGCCGCCTGTCCGGTTCGTGTCGCTCAATTTAATTTGTTGTAAAGACGAAAATCATTTGAGCAAACATTCGCTCGGGGGTCCCATTGTGAACTTGCAGCCCCCTTTCTCTCTCTCCCCCTCCCCTTCTGGAGGGGACTATTGGGGTACGACCAGAGGGGAAAGAATTGTGAGCGAAGGCAGGGTGTCATCGCTATTAATGTTATTTTCAAGAGCACAGGGCAGCGGTAACCCCCCCCCCCGGCCCCTTTATTATTTATTTTTTTCCACGACCCCTGTTAATGATGTTGCCTCCGCGGTTTCGCGAGGAGGGAGGGGGAGGTTTTATTTGCATCACCATGGCTATGCCGTCGCGGACCAACCAACTACCCCGTGGGACCGTGGCTTTAGGCGAAGGAAACTGCAACGTTACTGGTCTTTATTTATTAATTTTATTAATATTAATAATACTATTAGAATAATGAATGGTTTAATAAAACTAAATAATCATTAACCTTACAACTACACATACAGGAGTAAGAAGAATAGCAAGGATAATCTTTATGTAATTTCTATGATAACCTATTATTTATTACCATAACACATATAGGTAGTGAACATTCCATAAAATGGTTAATTCAATTACTAATAATATTAACTTGAAATTCGTTTCATGTGGTTTGATTATTCTCTGGATCAATTGCAGGAATTAAGGTTGGCACAGAAATACAAATTCAAGAGTTTATTAGTAACAATTATTAAATCCTATTGCTTCCATTCACGGTGTAGGTTGTTAAAATTATTAAAGTTATTATAATATTTGAGGGTTCCATGAAAATTATTTATTATTACCACGACTTTTAACTCAGGGTCAGCTTCGAGAAACTATTAAATCAGACCACTGGTTTTCGAATTCTACTTTCCAAACTGCAAATGTTGATGTTCTATACAATTTAACTGAATTTACTCAAAAACATATAATGTTTCTAATTGGTTGGAAATTCATGTGCGGACTGAAGGAATTAACATGTATAAATGTCCAGGATGATGTTCCAAATCACGTCCCTTACGATGCGAAAAACGTATTCGCTAAATACGTAACTGAACTGATCAAATGATGTCATAATTAATACTCACAAAAACTATGTGACGTCTGGTGAATTCTTTTAAATAAATATAATAACACTGAAGTTAATTCTTACATGTTCAATCACCAAAATAAGTGGCGTATTGGTCACAACCATACAATGAAGACGCCTTATTTTACATTATCTTACTAACAATTAGAATTTAATTAATCTCCCTGACCTGAACCGGCTGCTGATTGGCTGAAGAACATATAAAACATATGGCCTTCAGACAACAACCCGCGGCAAAGAACCAGGTAAGATATAATTAAATTTAAAAGAAAAATAATTAAGTTTAAAACCTACTTGAACCCAAAGATATTACAAACGTATTAAAAAGTTGTGCTGAAAACAAATACAACAACAAACAATATTATAGGTTAGTGTTCGAAAATAAATATCTTCAACTGTTATTATATCGTCGTACTGGAGCAATTAGTGTTTGTAAAATTTAGTCTGTAGCTGTAAACATACAAATGTGGAAAATAAACATAACATAATTCATTACTCTTAAATAAAAATAAATAATAATAATAAACAGAATTACTGTGTGGGAAGTCTTGTTACCGCACAAAACGAGTACAGAATTTATCAGGTACCTTGTTAGAAATCACAGTACATTTACAAACTTTGGAACGAAGAATTGAACATATATATATATATATGTAATTTCCAATTACTGCATCTTTGTAGATACCACGCCGTATCTTGACTTCTGAGTTGTATTAGGCCTCTCCATCTTGCAATTTCAAATATTTTGATACCGCCTGCAACAATTCTTCCGTGCTAATTTTTTTCTTTAGTTTTGACATGGCATAGGACTTGTCGATGTCAACACCTGTGAACTGGCGTGATCATCGTGACAGTTATAGTCGCCCGCGTGAAATAACAAGTTATTTCCTCGCGGCGCTTACAGACTAGAGCCTGTCAGTGAATATGTGTTTGTAGCAAGGTACAAGAAGGTCTGGGAGATATTATTAATGTCTTGACATGCCAAAAATTGGGACGAAGAGATTAAAATTAGAATTATAGCAAATAAAAGATGGAAAAATTCCATATGTCGGGACCTAACACCCCTTTATCAAAGGTTTAACACATACGTGTTTCTGAGGTCGCGTTATGGTGGAAAATGTGCCCGGGGTTCGTTAATGGCAATATGGGTACTATATCGGAAATTATCTGGCCACTCTTCCGGTGTGATCAAGTGTATGATACGGACATTCCGTCAGTCCGTGTTGATTTCGGCACAGATAATGTACATACAATTAAACTAATAGGCATTCAGTTTCCAGTGAACTACAGCTGTGGTCCTGCTGAAAGGAGAATGTTGCCAATACTGAGTTGGGCATCTACTGTGCATTAAATGCAAGGCTGCACTGTCGATTATGCAGTTGTTTATTTGGGATCGAGTCTCTTTGATGCCGGACAGGCTTATGTAGCTCTTAGTCGAGTAAAGTCACTGGATGGTCTCCAAGTAGAAGAACTTGATTGCTCTAAGATAACAAGAAAGGTTCCATGTAATGTTGACGCATTAGCTGAAATAATTAGATTAAGTGCACATTAATGACTAATTTTAAGTTTAGTGTAACAAATAAATACTTTAATCACTCATAGTTAGTATTTTTGACGTGATAACGTCTTATAAATCGATGAACGCCGGCTGCACACACGAAAAATTGTCACGTTCCGCCTGAGCCGAGCATACAACCACCGTGCGAGAAAATCTTCTAGAATATCAAACAGGTTAAGGCAGGCTTTTTAACTAATTGTTTGTGATTATATTTAAACAAATTATTTAAATTAAATTTGCAAAAAACCATAAATTATATTTGAAATTTAAAAAGTATGCAATTTTTCATCAATGTTTTCTATCACGTAAAATTATCGTCCGTAAACCGACTTTACAGACAACCCCCCTTTTTTTTTAAATTTGTTTCAATTACTCAAATTCAATTTTTTTTTAATTTTATTTTGAGACTAAAAAGAATAAAACAAATTTATAGTTAAAAAATTAATAAAACCAGCTTTTATCGCTTAATGAACTAAAAATTTTAAAAAAATTAATTTTAATTTTTTTGTTCAACAGCCAAATAATGTACCACAACTCTGTATAACTAAAAGCGTGGGGGGAATTTTTATTTTTACTTTTAGATCATTCAACGATAAAATCAGTTTTTCTAGAGTTATAAACTATAAATTTATTATTATTCCCTGAATAGAAACATAATTCGGTGAAAGTCAACTCACAAACATTAGCACTTTTCCTAAGCCATAAATTAAATAAGCTGCAATATCTCGAAAAAAAAAAAAAGTGTATATCGTACAAATTTAACACGACAGTAAAATGCATGTTTTTTATTCTTAATGGAAAAGCAGAATATATTCATCATTATTTACTCTAATTTACTTACGTATGGTTTTTGAATCTATTCTGATTTCTATAAAATATGGTATGTAAACATTTTTAAAAAATTAAAAAAAAAAAATATTTTTAACGTTGGTATAGGTAAGTTGACACAAACTAGCTCTAACACCTGATTTAAAATTAACAGTACATAATGATTTATAACTTAGGAAATTTAATCTCTGAAAAAATTATAACCCTATATAATATTTTATAACTTAAATATTTTAATCGTTGAAAAAATTAGAATTAGCCCTACTAAATGTTTTATAACTTCAAAAATTTTAATCTCTGAAAAAAATTACAAATCATTGTACAAAACCTTTTTAATGACGAAGCTAGCTACTATATCTTTAAAGAAAATTTTGTGTTATAAGTCATGCTATGGCAACATCATATAAACATTAATGCACAAATAAACCAAATATTAAAAAATAAAAATCTTACCAGCAAAAATTTATGATTTTATGCAAATCTATATGTATTAATTCCATGTAATGTTATAATTTATTTATTTGATCAAACATTTTATTTGATTATTTTTTTCTTCCTTTGCTGTAAAGAGAACGCTTTTCCAGTCTATGTTCGTAGCTACGCCCGCATAACCAAGAGGGCTCACGCGACAGACCTGTTTCACAAGAGAAGTGACGAAATATCCTTTCAAGCGGTAGTAAAACACAGGGAATGGAGGAAAAGTTTATTAACAATCTCACTGAACAGGTTTTTTTTTCTTTCCCCCTTTTAATCTTAGGACAAAGGTAGTGGAAATATCATCAGTTCCCGACTCACCAGCCCACGCATGCGCTGTCCACTCGTCCGGCGCCTTTTGTTTCTGCTTTTTGTGACGAGAGCACGCGTGTTTTGAGAGGGTGGGAAGGGAAGAAGTGGGGTTAGCTGCGGAGGAGGGGAATTAGCCAACTGATCGGGCAGGCTCGATACACGGCGGAGCTTGGAGAGGGGGAGGGGGCAGGGGAGAAAGTCTTTGTGTTTTATCTTCCGGCTCGTCACTCAGCCAACCTCCCGTGGAAAGAAAGAGGGAAAGTGGCCGGGCGGAGGGGGAGGGGAAAACGATGGGTCTGGGAGTGTTTTCGGGACGGCGGAGAAAGAGGAAGGGACAAGGAGAGAATGACACTCGTGTGTTTTATGTGCATGCGTCATAAAGTCGGGCGCTCGGCTTCACTTTGCGCCGGCCGGGGGTGTTCGTTGGGAGGAAAATGTTGAGGGGTGGGGGGTGGGGTTTGAGTGTAGGGGGTTTGGGTTGGGGGTGTTGGGGTTAGACAGCACACCAGAGGGGTTTCAGGGGGTGGAAGCGGGATGTCGGTTGTCTGCCCGTCTACCTCCTGTGCCGGATTATTTTATAGGGGGAAGAATAATGTACAGACCTACCCCCACCCTTCTCGCTACCTTCCCCGCCACTACCACCGTTTTTCCCTCTCTGCAGCTCCACCGTTCCCTGCGCACCCATTTCTCGGTTTTAGGACCGCCGATACGGACGGGTGGCGGCGCGGCGGGTGGGTGGGAGTTTGACGACCGACGCCATTGGCGGGAACGAACTCAAAACTCTGCAGCCTAGGATTTTATGGTTCCCCCCCCCCCCTTCCCTTTTTTTTTTAAAAAAAAAACCCTCTCCACCTCTTTCCCCTCCCCCTCTAACAGCCAACTCCACCGCGCCGTCCTGATCGCACCACCGCAGCGCCTCAATGAGTCGCGGCCCGGCAGGAACAGTGGCGCTGCCGAGCGGCGGGCGCTGGAAGCTGCCGCGCCGCCGCTCCTCTGCAGTGTTGCCAGGCGGGCGAGCACTCCCGAACTCTTCCCGTGATTCGTTACCGGGTGCGGCGTACGGTTCCGCGCGACAGTGCAGTCGTAGTACTCAGTATTTTAATTATTATTCCAAAAATATCGAAGAAATAAAGTTGTTATATATAAATTAAATAACTTACACGGCACGAACAAGCACTCGAAAGTAAGTATACGTTACGCGTGCACGGAAATGCCATGTTACTTGCACGGGAAGTCAGCCCAGGGGTATCTGGCAACACTGCTCTTACTACCGTCGCTTCCCGCAGCGCTATTGGTGGGCGAGGTGAAGAGGGGAGAGGTGGGGGAGTTTAAACACCTCTCAATAAACTTATTATTCAGGCATCGCGGAATGCACCGGCGCAATTCCTTTTATATGCAAACTTTTAATGGATCGTATTTCGGCAGAACGAGCTTCCTAATTTCTGCGCATTTGAATATTCACGACTTATTTTCGTCGAAGGGAAGCGTGGCTATTCAAAGACTGAAGTTGCCAGCGTCACTTTCTGCTTATTGCGCGATATTCTTTCCTAGCTTTAAGATACCTCTTTTTTTAAGGTAATCTTCGTAATTAGTTTTCCTTTTTTTTTTTTTTGTGCAAGCCTTAATTTCTACCCATTGAACACGATTGCATTTTTAAAAGGAGTTTAAATGTTGAGATAAAGTAAACTTTGTTATTTTTTTTTTAGTTTGCAGTTTATTAGCATAATTTTAATTTCATTATATCCATTTCAACTTAATTATATCTAATCGAAATTTCAGCTTGAACAGATAAAGGGAAATATAGGGAACTAATAAGGCTATAGAAATAATTCCAAATCAATGAAACCAGACTGCAAACACGTGAAAAATTGCCTCTCTGAAATAACTAAAGTACATATTTAAGCTATTTTAACACTGAAGTTTAATGCATCAATAGTGGATTATTGTGGTTTCCAGTACATTACGTTGCCACAGACACTGAATACGGGTGCGTCCCACTGATTCGTCAGTTGTTGGCCCCTGACTGATGAAATAGTCAGAAAGTTATTTGTACTCACTGGCGTCAGTAATCTTCTCACGGACTTATTCTCATAAATTAAAAAAAAAATATTAAAAAAAAATCATCAGCAGCGGTAACACAGCTTACAGTTTGTTTCCTGTTAAACTGAATAGTTTTCGAACTCTTGCTTGAAAAATAAACTATCAATATTCTCCCGCCACATAAAAAAACTAACATTGCAGCGAGTCTAATAACTTATAGGTCTATGTAAGCAACAAACGTAAAAATTATTCTATTATGACAAAATTCACTACACACGCAGAAACGAAAGCGGACTGATTTAATTTTCCAACCAATTAAACATACTGGATGCTCCAGAACTCAACGTCAAGCCGACAACAGCTGCTAACAAAATTAACTACGGTTGTGAATCAAAAATCAGAATTAAGAAAACGTGTCATAGTTTTTTAGATATAGGCATTTAAAAAAAAATTAAAATCCCCACCCTGCATCAAATTGTCCCCATGCATATTATCTTTGCGCCACGGACTCGGCAGCAATTCTAGGAGGAACAGATTAGCAAAGAGCAATGAAAATGGATACAACATAGGCGCATGAAAACAGAATTCATACAGCGTTACGATCAGTGAGTCAGTGATGAGCGCGCGCGCGTGTGTATATAGGAATATATGTATATAATTGGGTTATGCTTGATTACTTAACAGACATTCGTAGTGACAGTATCCAACAGTTTGGCGTAGGGAGGATATTTTAAAACTTTTAAAAAAATGCATATAATCAAACACTATGACACCATTTTAATTTTGGTTTTTTGATTTAGAACCGTAATTGATTTGCCTTAACACTGTTTTCAGCTTAACGTTTAGTTATGGGACCTTAGGGAAGGGAGTCTTAAAGCTAAATTACAGAGGCCTAACTAATCTTGCGTTTAAAACCATCAGACACATGTCGGTGCCTTACCCGGACTCGAACTCAGCACTTATTTGCACAGAAGTTGGCGCTTCAAGCAACTGCGACACGAAAGTTGGCCCCAACCAGTTTTAAAAATTCACTTCAAATAAAAAAATGTTTGTTATGGTAACACCTATTATTATGTGTTCCTACCGTATTAAGGGTTTACTTGACAATATTTAAATTATTCAGAATTTTACAAAATTCATTTAATACACAATATGCTTTTAGGTATAAGTAATACGGGAGTCAAGACGTGTAATGTTTATTAACATATCCGAGGTTGGAAACGTAAAATTCATACTTAACATACTTAACTCTATCGAGAATGCCAAAAAAATAGGCAGTATTACATTGTATAAAACGCCTGAAATGTTTGCTACACTTCGCACGCTGACGTCAACATACCAGCGACGATATTCTGGCTGTTCAAAATGGGTCATGTATTATGCAGGGGTGCCCACAAGGGGGGGGGTAACGACGCAGACTGCGTCATTAAAATTTCAGGGGGGGGGGGGGTGTTAAAAGACGAGAAAAATGTATATATTATTTACATACTTATAGCTTCTAATGTTAAAATACGTTTCTGGTGCTTTGATAATTGAAAGGGATCTTGTAAATCAAATTGGCAACCCCGCACTTTCCTCAACAAAAGCAGGTTGGCATCTGTCGGTTCAGGATGGAAATATTACCTGATATGACCAAAATTATTATTAGAAAACCAGTTTTAATTAATGCAAAATGTGACATAATATCATACTTAAAAAGTATAATATTATAAAATAATTGAGTAAATCATTAAGAAAATGGCATAAAAAATTTCGGGGGGGGGGGTGGCGCATCATTAGGTTGGGGGGAGGGGGTGAGTCATAGTGTTTTTGGGGGGGGGGGGGGCACCTCTGTATTATGTATAGCTTTCGTAAAATCTGCCGCAACGCTGCAGCATGTGAGCGAATACCATCACCACCAATGACGTCGTCAAAGCTAGGTCGTTTGTAAACCGACTTAAACGTTGAATTATGTCGGCCCAGGAAATCTTTGGGCAACGCATACACTGTACAGCTGGCCATTAGGAACCACTCTCCTTGTAAGTGTTCCCTGTGCGCGCGCAGTTTTGCCTTCAGTTCGGACTGACAGGCCGAACTGAGACGGTTCCGTCCATCTCGGCTTCTCCCCACGCAACTACAGTTCGGACTGTCGCGTCGCGTCTGTTCTCGATCGTTAGAGACCGGAAAAAATTGCGGGTTCAATGACATTCAGGATAGACTCCAATATCCACTACACACTCGGGCAAATGCCAACTGTTCATTGGCTGCTGACTTGTGAGTCATCTCGATTGTGTGGCCTGTGATTCGACGCTTTTATGAGTGATGGGTCTCTAATTGGCCCTCAGTCCTCCATATTAACAGTGAACCAATGGAAGAAGCAGCACTAAGGTATAATTATTTGAATTTTAGCATAACACGAAATGAATCCGCGAATTTTTCAGGTCTCTATCAATCGTGATTCCAGCTCGACACGATGTTTTGACTTGAATACGTCTTTAAAATTTGCTTCCATTGAGGGAGGCAATTAAAAAAAAACGAATGATAACAAAATCGGGGGATACAGTTTGGTGTTGCAACTACATATCTATCATCTCCATCCAAAATTTAAATACACCACTGGATAGCTGAAGGATCAAATAATTCGTTACGCTAAGTGAGGATTGTGACTAATCGCGCGCGGTGGAGGGGAAAGCGCCGCCATTTTGAGGTCATTTTGCTACGTTTAGATATCCATTTAGTATAACTTTTGACTCGGAGAATCTACGACGTTCGTTTTAAGTTTCAATCGTCAGCTCCCGTCAAAATCTATCGACTGCATATATAAACCATTAGTGTAAAATAGTTACAGTGAATGTATATGTTGTTAAAATAAAAAAAATAGCGTATTTTATATTTTGTATATGAAATATCACCTGTTACGTACACGTATTCACGTACAACACACAGGCGTGCCCATGACACAGCCACACCCCAATTATTTTTTTTTGTACGTATGTAAACCGAATGAATACCCGGCCGGTGTATCGGCCATCTCCCACACACGTCAGTTCCGCCTGACAGGCGCTACTGTGGGAATTCCCACAGTCCAACAGTTCCGATGATCTGCCGTCATAGAGCCCTGTACACTGTATTTATTTTTGTAAATGGAACAGACACATTCATGCAAAATTACAGATATTTGTAAATTTGTATATTTACATTAAAAAAAATTGTATCGCTACAAAAACCATCAGACACAGTTCGCAGTAATACTGGGTTCAGGATTATTATACCCCTGGCATTTCTGGTGTGTGTAGTCCTAGTACCTCCAATAGTAAACCGTTCCCTGAATAGCTTTCCAGCATTAACTGCGCATATAAACAAGCGCGGTAAAACAAAATAAAGTAAAATTTTTGGATATTATATTATATTTTCCAAAGTTAAAAAAAAATCTATGCTTGAATGAAACGTCATTTAATATATAAAATTATGAGCCAATTTTCGCAGAATACTCAGTATTACTTAGAAAAAAACATATTTAATATATGCAAAAATAAACTTAGCCATGTATATATTCTATATACATGTATTGTATAATATATTGTATATATTATAAACTATTTCTTGGCAACGGGTTTCCAAGAAAATCTTTTTAAAGTTACTTTTTTTTTTTTTGCTGTGTGCACTTCAGTTCTGGCTGACAGGCCAGGTCGATCGGAAGGCAGACCTGTGCGTGTACAAGTCCCCCAGACAAAATGTTTGCTCGTGCCACCAGATCTACACGACAGTGGTGCCAATAGCAAGCGGCACGGACACCCGTGTTCGCTGACCGGCGGACTGCTGGAAAGTAATACACTAGTCCGGTGCATCACACTGAGGCTCATCGGCTTTCACGGACATTGTCCGAATCAGTAGCTGCGGCGTCTACAGTTGTCACCACTCTGTCCGGATGAGCTTCCACGACAGCCTCTACGCGGGTCTGCTCTGAATGTGGAACTGCGAAAACTGCAGTCGGGTTTAACTGACAAAACTGTTAAAAACTGTGAGGGACACCACAGATCCTTTCTGCGAACGACTTCGTTGAGGATTGACTAGGAGGGCTAAGAATCCAGCGTAAATAGAAGTTTGGAAGGAAAATAAACGTTGATGACTAAAATAAAAACTTATCACGTTAATAAGTTGATTTTTTTTTGTATTTTGTAAGTTACTGAAATATATTTGATAAATTCTATAACGGGTAAGATTTAAATATTTTTTCGTGCAGAGTTAATTTTTTTATAGAACTTATTTCACAACTGATTTATTTTTAATCAGTTTTCCAGTCACATTTCACTTATTTGCAGAAGTTTTGATAGTTTTATGTATATGTAAAGGGTAAATATGTTTTTTTAAAACCTATTACAGGTCAAGAAGGATAGATAAATTATAATTTATATTCTAGTGTAAACTGGAAGACGTGAGCGACAGCTATAGAGACTTTCTTTTCGAGTTTGCGAGATGGAGATACAACTCGTCTGTAGTCTGAACGAAAACCGAATGTTTTCTGCGGAGACGGGCACTGCTTTGCATTTTACTCTGTTGTCTAACGCGCTCTGAACGCAGCACCATTCTTCGCCGCTTTGCGGAGCAGAGTCGAGGGTCGGAGGTCCCCGAGCAGGCAGGGCGATGGAGCGATAAGTTCGACCCGAGGCGACGACGTCCTTCGGCGAGGCTCCTCGGCCGACACGAGGCGTCAGGATCTGTGCCGATCAGACCGAGCGAGTCCTGCTTCCACGGGTCGGCGATACCTTTGAATATATATACTGTATAGAAGTCGCCAGCCCAGGTTAAAATTTCTAATACGGTTTGAGGTAGTTGGTTAATTCACCGCCGCAATCGCCACCATCTCTAGGGCATCGACTGGTGGTGGTCCCTAGCGGACAAGTGTCGATCTCTTCAAACACCTCTTCCCCCTCCCGTTGAACGAACTTGAGCTGCAGTGAATGATTGGTGGGGGGTGCGGGGAATGACAGCGGGCGACAGAGCTGCGCTCTAACGTGTAAATAACAACTAAGACGATACAGGGCGTTACGGCAGCGCACTGCAGCGGTGAAGTTCCCAAGCTGCTCATCATACGCTTCTGAAAAACGTAGAGTAAATCCTATTCACTCGCGACTTCTATACAGTATATATATTCAAAGGTGATACGTACGTCCCGGCATCGCGTCGTGAAGGTGGGGTCGACTGGCCGGGCGCACACCGGCTCTTAAGGGCGACACCGGCACGCGCATCGCGCAGCTCTTCGCCTTTACGCGCCACGCCGGCGAACCGGCGCGCCTTCTTCTCTGGTCTGCAACGCGTCTCCGTGGGACTTTAAGCGGCGACGCTTTCATTTTAAGCTGTAATTTTAATGATAAAGGCTCCCAGCACTTCCCTATAACATTTACAATATTGTTAAGCGTTTTGTGTGTGTGTGTGTGTGTGTGTTAGGTTGTGATGGGGGAAGGGGGGGGGGGGGGGGGTAGAGAGGGCACAGCCATCCACACACTGGGTTCTGGTGCCGTGACCACTTCAGTTGGGTTATTGAAATATTGCACAGCGTATTTTAAGAAATCTGAAATCATTGTGGAAAGTTTAAACAAAATCGAAGAAGCCATTTTCAAAAATTTTTAATGTGAGGTGGAATGACCATGTTTAGTCAATCCAAATTTGGTAAGGGAAAAAAAAAATCTCATTTATCTCGGTCTACTGACGCAGTTAGATTTCGAAATTCATAATTATTTCCGGAACATTCTGGAAACTTCTGAAATTTTCTAAAAAAAAATTATATTTTGGGAACTTCATATGTAACCCACCATATATGTTCTTTAATGTTAAAGTTAATATTCCAAGTGATAGGTATACATTTTTGCATAATCCATGCAACCAACTTGTTTCGAATGTTATTTTATTCAATGATTTCCGCAATGTTATTAAAAATCCTTTTCAATCAACAGTATTTTGGTACTACTCTTAGGAGGTAGGCCTATGGTTAAATTTAAATGGTCACAATATTTTGCATGTTAAGTGAGTTAAAGGGATTTTTGAGTTCTTCAAAAAAAAAACTTTCACACTGGCTACGTTTTACACACTCGACCGAAATCTTCCATCGCTTTGTTCATGTATAAGTCTAAAAAGTAATTTACGCAAAGTGACGGCGGTTATCGTGTCCATGACGAAGTGATGCAGACAAACGTTCGAGTTGACCATGGTTTTTTGGGTCTAGGGGACCATCATGAAACGAAGTAGTGTCCCTGCAATAGGTGGAAATTCTTTCGAAATCAACCTAAAAGCTGTGGTGAGAACCAATCGGGACTCTACACATGCATCCAAGTACACTCTTCAGAGGGGAAAAACAAGACAAACGCAGACGTGTCAGCGCTGTCCCGTTGTTCGCCGACTGAGGCTGATGCTGGACCAGTTCGGGATGTCGACGGACAACCCTCCACCCCCCTTCCCCACAGATTACCCGCGCGGCACGGCCTCTTCACACGATCACCATCGAGCGCGCGTGCACCGGCCCTTTCGGTGCGACTGGAATCCTCTTAGCGAGTCCGGCCGGGCCGAGGGATTAATCCTTAAACATCACAAGCGCCCGTGATGGACAGGTATTAGCGCCCGCGCGGTGTTTCACGCCCCCCCCCCCCTCCTTCCCGGAGCTTCGGGAGGCCTCGATGGGCGGCCGGGCATGAAGGAAAAAAAAAACAAAAAACTACCAACACGCCGTCGGCTCGCTCTCATTTCCCGTGAGCCCGAGCAGGCGACAGACTGTTCCGGATATCGACGATTTATCACGTTGGTAAGAGTCTAGGTTCGGTCAAAGGCTTCCGTGGCCTGCGTACGTTGAAACGATTAAGAGCCCGACGTTTCGGTACTGCAGCCATCCTCAAAGGCGATTAAAAACGCCTTTAATTCTCCCCGATGTGGCTTCGAACCAGAAGTTAAGAAGCAGACACGTTACTGAGGCGGGAAACTGAGATGAGAGATAAGATGACGAACGTCAGGGCTGGCTCCAGGGCCCGGCGTCGACCTCTTTTATTCTCTTTCATTTTTCTTGATTATCATGTTTTCTGTGAAAAAAAAAAAAAAAACCTGGAAATTAATGAGAAAAGTAACATTTAAATTGTAACTAATGCTAAGTGAGGGTCAATACCTTTCGAGCTCAATAGGGTTTCAATGTTTGCGTATTGGAAAAAAAAAACTTTCAAAGATTTTACTACTGCCTCATTTGATGACGCGATTGCAACAGAGTTTGATCGGTAACATTTTAAATAAACTAACCCGAGTATAATTTATCAGAAAAGAATATTTAAATTTTGTAACACAAATTAGCAAAACCATAATCGAAATTTTAGTTCCATCTTGGCTTAAAAAAAAAAATTGTATCAAAGAGTTTAATTTTCAAAATTTCCAGGGTGTAGCCCTCGAACGTACTTTTCTCTGGGAATATTTATTCCCCCCCCCCCTTTTTTTTTCCTGGCCACAGGTAAGGCCCTTTCTGGTAAGATATTAGGGCCCCTCAAAATTAAATGGCCCTGGACCCGCAAAATATGGGCCACCACTGACGAAGGTCTTACATTTATTCCAAATGTTTGGCATTTATTCAATTAAATGAAGTTATTATTCCTGTAAGTTTAATTCAGTACACACGCGCACACAGGGTTGAGTCTGAATTCGACCGAAAAACTTCTGCTATTGTGTACCTTGTCAGTAGAAGGAATATTTTCTACAAGTTCAGATTTTTTTTTGGAGTCCTGAAGGCGTTTATCTTCTCATCGACGTTGCTATCAATTAGTCAACTACATTACCTTAATAACACAGCGTACGTACTTCATTCTCACTTCGCCTTATCACGATACTTTTTGGTTCGGATGTGTTACGCCAGATACATACACGATTGACTGTGGCACGCTCGAATAAATTTCTTCCAACAGTTCACGGTTGATCTTCTTCAGATCGCCAAATGTCGTGGCCCAATCAGCTGTTACCACCCGCAGAGCTCACTCGCGACTGACGCTTGCTATGCACGCGCCGGCACGTGTGTATTTAGGGCGCACTGTCCAGTTTCGCCTGGGCAAGCGCGTGCGTGCACCAAAATTTAAACCTGGGAAAATTGTAGTTGCAGTCTGGCTCGCGCAAAGTGTGTTCATTCCACAGCTACATAGTACAACACGACCCGAAGGGTGCTGCTACTGCTGCTGCCTTCAGTGGTCTCGTCTCTTTGTCAACGGCAAGAGGGATCACTTCAGGGGGTTCTCCGGCACTGGCTTCATTAAGTTCCGCTCACGTTCTCTGGATTATTCTTCTACATCACCAACAGACTATCACTAGAGACCCGGAAATTTCGCGGATTCTTCTGGCCTCAGGATAGAATTCAAAGTCATAGGTGTGGTCGACCCATGTTTACTTTCCCATTGGTTGATTTCTTAGCGAGAACATTTTTATCCTTGTTATTTGGCACTACCTGATTCGCTTACCTCTCTCCTAGCTGGGCATCATTGGATCACGGTCTTAGAGGGGTGTGTCCAAACAACTGCGTGCCAATCATGAACACAGTGCGAGAGTGTGAAGGTTTGCATTCTAGCTTGCGACTAAATGAATCCGCGAAATTTCCGGGTCTCTATCACTATACAGTTTGAGTCCTTATTCGACCGACACCTGTAGTGCAGATTCATGACAAAGAAATGAAAACATACGTACGACTCACGTTCTTAAGTGCTTCCCAGTGCTAGTACAAATTCGAAGTTGGGACTGAACAATTTTTTTTTAACATTTAAAATAGTAGAGAAAGTTTTTAATAACGAATATTAAGTGTCTGCAAAGTTTTAACTGCGCAAATTTGCATAATTTTAATTAATCTTCAAGCGGCGTGTACAGCTAAAATACTTGCGAAAATTTATCTTACAGAAGCAAAGGTATGCTTTTACAAAAATATTGATTTTACATGCTCGTCAAGATTGCAGTTACGTATGTAACCCCCTTTAGAGGCGATACCACGCTGGAAGCAACTGCGAGCGTCGCACTTATCATCCCGCCTCACTAACATACATAAAAACACCCCTGACTAGGCGTGCCCCATAAGCAAAAGTTAAAACAAAAACCTTATCTGGCCGAAAAAAATGAACTCAATTCCTTCCGTAATTGAATTGCAAACAATTTAGTCCAAAACGACAAATAAAATATTTTAATAACAATAACCTGTACGTAACATTTAAATCATGAAAATTTCTGTTTTGTTTTCAAACCATAAATAGCTGCAAGATAAAAAAAAAAGATCCCAGTATTCCAAAACAAGAAATGATACGGAATGCCCCCCCCCCCCCCCCGGTCAAGTAAGTTTATATTTTAAATAATAAACAGATTCAGTGGTCGATGTAAATTAGATATGGTTAAAAAGTGACATGATGGAATGCAGTGGGCCGTAACAAATGCCTGTTTATATTGTAGATGAGTGTAATGGCTCTGAAAAAAAAAAACGTACAGGAGGGACAGGAAAACATAGCAACTAAAATTGTCTCCTATTTTAAATACCATTCATAGCGCTTGGTCATTGAAGGGTTAAATGCGTTTAATGCCTTGATGTACACAATAAAGAATGCGAACTCGCACCTAATTTACGTCACGTAATTCGTGAAACATTCTTTCGCTACGGTATGTAGCTGGGCGAAAATATATCGTGATGGCCTACGCCAACGAATTAAAGCACTTTACATTTGGTCGAGGAGAAATGCAAAATTCCAGTCAACTCGTTCCTGGTCGGGGGACGTGCATATGCGCCAGCAATGTCCGAGCACTCATTTTGTTTGAAATTCCACAAGGGATACGCATTTTTCTACGTGAAAATTATAGCACAGAACTAAAGTTTCGGATGTAATTATATTATGTTAATATCTGTTGTAAACATGTCGAGTTGTGAGGATAAACAGATGAAGAACCGAAGAAACGCAGGTACAAGGTTGTCACTATTTACAATCATTATGTCCACGGTGAAGATTTAGAGGATATTGCAGGAAAGCACATTCGCAGCCATGTAGTTTTAATTACAAACTTGCCCTTGCTTAGACTGGACAAATATCATATACTCGAGATTCACATTAAGCAAGAGCACTTGATACACAACACACTCAATACATATGCCACATCTCGAAGATGTGGACACACAATGTTGCATGAGCGAAGATACAAATGCAAGACTGTTTGTACTAAGCTTAGCGAGAAAGAGTTACCATATAAATTTATTAATTCACCTAAGCTGTGGTCAGAAACAGTCCCACCAATTTGTGCGGTTATGTTATACTCACTTAATCTATTCAACGCTTCTGTATTTAAGGTTTTAGGACTCACTGTTATAACAACACAGCCTCCAGACTTAAAATAAATCTAACTATTAAAAATATCGTAAGAAACATCAATTTCAGTTGTAACTTACAAAGAATAAAATGGCTTTTTATTGTGAAAATTGGAGGGAAAAAATTAGTTTTTAAACCTGTGCTACTTCCCTCCCCCTTCCGCTATACATCATGACCGGAAAACCACCGGGTCATGAGGAGCCCCGCCGGGAGTCGAACCCCGGACCGTTTTAAGATGTTTATCTTGTACATACGCCATCGCTGGATGCTCTGTACATCACACGGAACCTACCTCAACGACGGACGAAAAGAGAACAACGTAAACCCCACAGTAAACAAGCCAAACTATGTAAGCCGATGTCAAAAATTCAAAAACACAGACAGCACAGAAAATTCCGCGGAAGGAAGTATGTCAGAAAAATGATATTACTGCACAGACGGACTTAGTGGGCTGACAACGACAGGACAGCTGCTGCAAGAACAGTAAATAAAAAGACAAAAATAACGACCTTGGACGTACTCAATGATGATACTAAAGAGGTAATGTGGAAAACACAACGATAACACAGGGAAATGCACGTGCGAACCCCGCGATGCGACAAAGCAGATGTCCTGGACACCACAACGACCATAGCTCAGACGAACAGAGTGGGCTTGCCTAAAGGCCGGTCCACACGCAACGTTTTGTACACAGTTTTGACTACGCAGGCAAAACTGTGCAAACAAAAGGTTGCAGTTTAGCCGTGTCCACACAACACAGTTTGCAGCCACGTTTTATCCTATCAGTTGCGAAAATTCCTTACTTTAGTTAATTCTTTCCGGTATACCGACCTAAAAGAATTAATGTTTTTTTTTTTTTTATCTCTGTTAGCCGCGATGTCAACCTCTTTGTATTTTTGCACAAGTGTTTCATATGCTTGACTTTTTTGTCCCTATCGCTATATTCTTTTGATTTGACCCGCCACAAACACGGAAATGACTTGTACAGACCAATGAACTCTGTTATAAATTCACGTGAACACTGTCGCAAATCGGTCATCGTTAAACAACTTACACTGTTCCGGCACAAATACCGAGGGAGAACTGAGCCCCGTGTACGGAGAAGACGGAGGAAGTGTCCACACACTACAAGTCTGTGCAGGTCGACTAAACTGCGCGGACATAAATGCTCTTGGCCACAGTTTTTCTTCTCGTGTTCCGTCTCCGCGCAGTTCGCAAACCTGCGCAGTTTTCCTGTCTACACGCTACGTCTTGTCTACAACGATGTGACCTGCGCAGGTAAATCGTTGTTGAAAACTTTGCGTGTGGACAGTTGCGAGATGCGTCCCGTCCTTATGGAACAGTGAGGTGGGATGATAAGTACGACGCTCGATGGTGTGTCTAGCGCGATATCGCCTCTAAGTGCAAGGCTCTGAACTGGCGCGCAGTCTTCTCATCGTGCATAGGACAACTATGAAATTCGAGCGGTAACCGTAACATTAGATGGCGGTGAAATGAAGATAAAGACGTAATGCGAGGCCTTTTGGTGTTTTAAAGAATCTTAACCGGACGTTTGCCTAAATATCATTCTGAAAAAACACGTATTACTCTTTTTTACTCTTATAAATATACAGTTTAAAAACAAACTGCGGAAACATAACTACCCACACACCCTCAGCGCATTCTTAAATGCTTTCTGTAAACAGGCACCACTCGGATATATTGAGCAGGTTTTCGAATCGCGTGACTTCTCCTGAAGCTCTACACACCGTATGGGTGCATTGGCGGATTCAGACAATTTTTCCCCGAGGGTGGAGGCTGAGGGGGGGGGGGGGGAATTCGAAAAATAAATCTTACATTACGATTGACACTATCACACCGACATATGGACCGTATGCATCGTGGTGGCTTCTCACATAGTAAGTTAGTGATATTTTGCAAATTTTTCCATAAAATTGTGACTTACTTGACGAATCTAAACGGGTTCGAGATTTTTGTGCCTCCTCAAACGGCATTAGCCAGCTATAAAGGTTGTTTACATTTATATTTAGTAAATCCATTTTATTGTAAAAAATTTTCAACTGAAATCAGTAACTTTTAACACTTTTTTTTACTTTCATATGTATTTAAAGCAATAATATATCATGTTTCGTACCTACGATCGGCATGTATTCGCATATATTTGTTGAAACATACTTTTAAACCTCTTAAAAAAATTATTAGTTTATTAAATTTCTTAAAATCAGTCAATTCGAATTGAAAATTATTTCACAAGTCTTCAGAAATTATTTAAATTTTGTATCAAATATAAATTTTTTAAAAAAAGGTATATCAAAATGGCGAAGTCGCTTGAACTCGTAAGTATACGCGAGCCGTACACATTCAGTATTCGTTTACTCGCATACTTGCACATTTGCTTCACTCGCAGTTCGGACAACCCTTGTGTTGTCACTTCCAGGGACAAGTACGTGTAATTACGAGGACCAATCATATAAAAATCGGAATTTGGTTCATTCGACTGGAGCAGAGACATGAGCGGGGGGAGGGAGCGGTGGAGCCGTGAGTGGGGAGGGGGGATACACACGCAATCGGCCCTCACACTCACGTGAGTCATGTCAGTGTTGCTGTGACGGCACCAGCGTCAGTTGCGGGGAAGCCTTCTTTTCATCTTTTCACAGACGAGAGAGCCAAACGACCGATCGTGCATCTTCGGTTTTTTTTTTTTTTTGTTCATTGTAAAAGGTTAGGTTAGCTACATTATAAATACTTTAAAATATTGTGGACGGTTGATTTGGTTAGGATGGCTACATTAAAGATACTGTGAAATCATGTAAACGGTTTCCTAGCCCTGGATAGCTACATATTAAAAAGTTATTTGCTAAGCAACCATAAAATGATTTTACAGTATTTTTAATGTAGCTATACTTACCTAATATAACCAACCATCCACAATGTTTTAAAGAATTTATAATGTAGCTAACCAATCCTAATCGACCGCAAAATTTAATGTTTATACAAAGAGATAGAACGGAAAAAAAAAAGCGAGCATGAACTTCGGGGAACTTCGGGTGTTGGCTCTCTCGTCTGTGAAATGAAGGCTTCCCTCAGTTGCGTGACGAGTTGTTATTCTTTTCCTCGCCAGCGAAGGTGTGAAGCCGAGCTGAAATTTTTGGAAGATACTCCGAGCACAGTTCGGCGTTGCTACGCCGGGTAAAATTGGGCCCAGAAGTTTCCGAAATGGTCGTGACGAGGCGGGAAATCAAAGCCATAAAACGGCGCCAGGCGACCAGCTGCAATGCCGAACGTGAGATTGTGGAAAGTCCACCGAGGGAAGTCATCGGGAGAGGGGGAAGATTCTGAAGACGACGCTGCGGTCGAAAAGTACGTGCGCAATTGGCAACCATCTTTTTTTTTTCATGAAAGGATCAAAAAACTTCTTAACCGACGGAGAAAATATGTATTTCCGTTGAAGGAAACTATGTAGAAAAAAAAAACAAAGGCATTACATTTGTATTTTCGTAAATCACCAATAAATCCGTATGTTAAAAAAATTTGCTGTGTATATTTGAATGACCGACCCTGGTAAGATAGTATTTGTGCACGGCCTCTAGGCCACCGCGAACACGCCAGCACGCCCGCGGTCAGTTCGCCGCGGGGGGGGGGGGGGGGGCTACCCCCACCCCCTGCCCAAAGGGCCCGGTCCTGCAGCTGATGCCCTAGCGGCCGGTATCGACAGGCGAGGAATGTCCCGAGCGCACTGAGCGACGAGGGCTGACTGGGGCTAGACCAGGGGGGTGGGGGGGGGGGGAGAGAGGGGCGCGTCTGCAGCGTGCTATCGAGCTGCAGTCGATAACGCCGGTAACCTTCCCCCTCCCACCCTCCCCTTCTGCTTCGCCCGTACGCCGCTATCCGCGACCCGGACACAATGTTGCCGGATCTACTGAAGATGTGCGACCGGTCTGATCAATCGCCCTTTCCACCACAGCGATCCGGGATTCGAACCCAGAATTTTTTTAAAAAAAAAAAACCTTCGTGGATAAACTTGGCAGACGTTTTCAAAACATTGCACCTTTTTTTTTTTTAAATATTATTTTATATAAGTGTAACGACCTAAGTTCTATGTATTCGGTATTTGGTGGAAGTAACTTTCGCGAATGGGCCGGAAGTCGAATGGAACCAACGTTCGCAAAGCCAAAGGAAAACTTATGGCATTAATTTTTTAATGAATGTTTACTAGATGGACAGTATTTAAAAAAAAAATCCTTGACGAAAATCAGGACCAAAGGCAGGGTTTTGTATTTTTTTTTTCTCGAATTTTTTACACTTTTATCGGAGCCGTTTGATTATACAGTTCAAATTTCGTTTCTGAAAATCGAAAGATTCCATAGTCGAAGTAGCTGCTCCTGCAACGAATTCTAGCGGCGGTTGCGGAAACTACGTGTGATTCGCGTCCAGAAATGTAGTTGAAAACACAATTTGCATATATTTGTCAGGCCCGGAATTATTTTGAAGTATTCTATGTTAAATTTCGTGTCCGAATTTCGTATTATTTGCCATATGAAAACAGATGAATTTGCTCGTTACCGAATTTAGATGTTACACATCTATGGCGAGTATTGAAAGACTCCCTTACATTGTTTTTTTTTTTTGCTTTTTTTTACCTGCACGAGTAAACGTAGCAGACTTGTGAAAACATTGTACTTACCCTTTTTTTTTTACAAGGCTTAAGCTGTTGCGTAGCATTCAAGCAACACGTTCGATCAGTTCCCAATTTATAATTTTTGTCAACGGCTAATTGCTGCAGATAGTTACATTTCATAGGTAAATATTAGACTGCTTATGTTGTGACTGACCCATATTTTATACGGAGAAAATAAAAGCCAGCCAATGATAAACCCGCAGTCGAAGTAGTATCCAGTCACAGGACTTACAGTGGAAGGGCCCCATTCACTCTCAGTTTATCTGCCAGTTTACATGTCTCCTCGTCTGAAGAATAAACCGAACTTATCATTTGTGGCCACAGCAACGTTTTTCGTCCAGTTTCTCCAGTTTTTTTTCCTCCTCCGTCAGTTATATTATGTCAGTTCTCCTTGTTGGTGTCGCGGAAAGTGTGCGGCTTGAGTGACCAAAGAACAAGACCATCATTTTTTGCTTTTTTTTTTTTGGCAGCTGCTTCGGCTCTGGAGGAGGAGGAGGAGGAGGAGGAGGAGGAGGAGGAGGAGGAGGAGGAGGAGGGGGGGAAAAAAACAAAAAGCAGCGCATTGAAAGGAGGGATGGTTCTCCTCTCTCCCTTTTCGAAGGCGGCCATCGCGTTAAGTCCCACGCAGCTGACGGGACTGAGCGATCACCTGAGCGACCTGTCAGCTGACCGGAGGTAGCCGAGGTCTCGCCGGACAGAACCACAGAACAAGAAGCGAGATAGAGAGCACACCCGGGACCAGCGTCAGCGAAGACAGTACTCAATGGCGAGCGAGAGCTGAGGGAGACACCAGGAGGGAAAATATTTTGAAGCGATACCACGCTAGAAATACCCAGCGAGAGTCGCGCTTATAATCCCGCCTGACTTACATAGATACATCCCCATGCATACGAGCCACGTCAAGTTTTTTTTTTGACGTGACAACGACTAATAAATCGATGAACGCCGGCTGCACGCACGAAAAAGTGTCCCGTAACGCACTTTGTCCCGTTACGCGGTGTCCCGTTACGCTCATTGTACGCTTGCGCCGCATCTATCTCTCTTCCACTCGATTGGAACAACAATCGAGTTGATTTTTTCGAGGCACATTAAACTTGAAACACTCCCATTCGTTTCCTACTTTTCCCATCATCGTGCTATCCTTAACAGAATAACACAGATTGGAAGAAGTTAAATAGCAAACATGTATAAAAGTTATAGTTCAAATAATCTGTTCGTTAAAGTAATAAACATATTTGAATTAATGAGTGCAAATAAAAGTAAATTTATCAATTAAATTGTAGATTTTATTTCACTCCTTCTTTGTATCGATACAAAATAGTGATACTTCAATAAAAATGATTCAATTTTATTCATAAAAGTATGCAATCATTTCATCAATGTTTTGTTATGACGTTGTCACGTTAAACTATCGTCCGTAAACCGACTTTACAGACAACCAATTTTTTAGATTTTTTAAGCTATACTTTATTAGGAACGTTATGAATAAAATTATAAGTGAATTTTTTACGATGCGCGCGCGTGCACAATGCAATACAATTTTCGCAGTATGGAAAAAAAGAAGCTACAAACAAGTAAAAATTATATATGTGCTTTTAAATCTTATAGATTAGTGGATGATATTGAATACTGCTTCATATAATTAAAAAATATATATTTATTGTGAATATTAGTGATGCAAATTGTGTCTATAAACCATATTAAGAGTATGTTTTAAAATATATTTGTACAAGTGAGACTTTGTTCCCGCAGGTCAGGTTGTTTATAAGTTTACAGTGTCGTTAATTATTTGGAAGCAAAATTAAAGTTAGTTTTTTTTATTAATATAGTGGATGTAAAAAGTCACGCAGAGCATGAAAATTACGAAGATATGCGAGGGGTACGTTCGAGGCATTTTTCTAGGATTCGAATTCGAGATTCGGACTCAAGAAAATAATTGGGATCTGACCCATCACTAGAAATCATATATCGACAGTAACTGCTGCCCTGTTGTGAAGATCAATTATGCAGCGTGTCATCAAGAAGCGCCGGTATCCTTATTCGAGGGGTGGGAACGTGGACTGACTGCCGAGAGACTGTCGTTGCGAGACGCTGGGTTATAACTGCGCGACGCTGGGTTATAACTGCGAGACGCTGGGTTATAACTGCGTGACGCTGGGTTATAACTGCGCGATGCTGCGGAGAGCTCCTGGCAGGGGCGTAGCCAGGGGGGGGGGGTTTAGGGGTTCAAACACCCCCCCCCCCCCCAGCCTTAGCAACAAATATTTAATTAATTTCTTATTCATCACTCAAACAAATTTCATATTAACATTAATAAAAAATTTTACCATTACAATATTTAAATTTAAGTAGGCCTACCGAAAACTGCTAAAAAAGCACTATTTTACACCTTCAAATCCAAATTTTCCCGGGGGAGGACCCCCGGCCCCGCGCTTTAATACAGGGGGGAGGGGGCCATGCTTCATAACACCCCCCATACACAAATCCTGGCTACGCCTCTGGCTCCTGGTAGCGAAGAGGACTTGCGACGTGGCAAGCAACACGTGCGACCAGTGTTCCGTGGGATGCAGTGAGTGTTTGTGGAGCCGTAACGTTAACTCACGCTGTCACGCGCTTGTGTGCGTGGCAGCACTTCTAACCTTTATGCCGCGCCGTCTCGCCGTCTCGTTTATTTTTTTGTGCTTCTCGACGTCCGTGCTCTTAATTTTCTCCGTTGGCTTCTTCTACGCATCTTTATCGGAGTTTGGACGAGCATTTTTTTTTTTACAGATAAGGAGCGTTATAGCTCATTTCGAGTCTCTTAATAATTGTTAAAAATTTTCACCTTAAATTTAGGTATATACCTATTATACATGGTTTTAAAGGCAACCTTTAAAAAAATTGATTGTCTGTAAAGTCGGTTTACGGACGATAGTTTAACGTGACAACGTCATAACAAAACATCGATGAAATGATTGCATACTTTTATGAGTAAAATTGAATCATTTTTATTGAATTATCACTATTTTGTATGGATACAAAAAGGAGTGAAATGAAATCTACAATTTAATTGATAAATTTACTTTTATTTGCACTCATTAATTCAAATATGTTTATTACTTTAACGAACAGAATATTTTAACTATAACTTTTATACATGTTTAACTTCTTCCAATCTGTGTTATTTTGTTAAGGAAAAGTAGGAAACGAATGGGAGTGTTTCAAGTTTAATGTGCCTCGAAAAAGTCAAATCGATGGTTGTTCCAATCGAGTAGAAGAGAGATAGATGCGGCGCAAGCGTACAATGAGCGTAACGGGACAAAGCGTAACGGAACAATGAGTCATCCTTTTTCGTGCGTGCAGCCGGCGTTCATCGATTTATTATACGTTGTCACGTCAAAAACTTGAGAAACTTCCAGTGGGTGTTAACTATGTTCAAAACGGAATACAGAAGTTGGAAGCCTGTGTCCTACACCAGCCCTTTTCCATTTTCATTTGTCTTGTGTGTCTATTTTTCTGTCAAATACATGCACATTCATGGGAAAAGGAAGAACCTCATTGCATTGGCATGTTCTTTGAATGATTCATGCAATGGATAATTTTGACTTAATACAATTTTCTTTGGACGTACCCCATTGAAGTTTTGCACTGTTTGCCATGAAAAAAAAATATTTTTAAGATTCAAAATTCAAAATTCAGTATGTTTGTGCCTGATGACGGGAACAGATGCCAGTTCCTGAAACGTAGATACTGTTTAGTCATAGGAAACCTAGTCAGTGTTGTCCATAATACCTGTTTAGTTTCATCGTTGGGTCCATCTGTTCGACATCAGCTGATTTAGGCTTGTTCTCTGTCAATGTGTTTTCATTTTTTTGTAGTCTTTAATTTTTTACATGACAAACAGTGCAAAAGTGCAATGGCGTCTGTCCAAAAAAATGTATTAAATCAAATGTTATTGGCATGTAATTTGAAGTGCTCATTACTATTCTATTTCAAGTAAGTTTTCATGATGTTGTATTAAAAAACTTTTAATGATTTTATTGTCTCTTATTTTGACACGATTTCACCTGCGAATTTGATAGTTTGCATTTAAAAAATAATCTGAGTATAATTTCTCCGGAGAAAATGTCACAATATTTTAAGATGATTAGACAAAACCACTATCGGAATTTAAGATGATGTTTGGCTTAAGAAAAGGTTGTTTTTAAGTGTTTATTCATCAAATTTCCCGGGGGTAGGGCTCCGAAACCTCTCCCTTTTCTCTGGTGGCAATTACACACACCCGGGCCCCTCTCCGAAACATTAGGGGCCCAGCAAAAGTAAATTTTCCATAGCCCTGCAAAGTCTTCGCCGCCACTGAACGTCGTCCATACGGAGATCCAGGAAGGCTGTCTACGAAACCACAAAGAAAACCTCGTTTATTTAGAAGTGCATCCTGCTTTGAAAACGCCGTAAATGTACTGTATAATTTCTCACACTACACATGTGAATAAGGTTTCATACGGGGAGAAGTGTAAAAGTTCTACGTTTGTTTCTAGCTGTCCGCTCCCAAACCATCAGGGTTTACGACCCCATTTCTCAAAGGACTCGCCCGCTCTGTTTGTGGACCAGTGGGCGTCTATTCTCGGAGGCGTGGGAGGGGAGGTGAGACCGTCTGCAGGAGGAGAGACGTCTAGCCAGTGAGCACTCATTCACGTCTACACTAATAACAAAACTGCTAGAGGTAAAACGTCTGTACGTTGGATGAAATCGTATAAATAAAACCTTTGAGCGAGTCTGTAAGGGTTCGTCAGTGATGCGTAGCTATAACGGGCTTATTAATGTGTTTTCATGTTGGAAAAACACTTATAAAAAAAACTCGGACATGAAATATAACGTAGAGTTCTTTTAAATAATGCTGAGCGTGATAAATATATACGAAAATTATGTTTTCGACTGCATTTCTGGACGCTAATCACACGTAGTTTACGTTCCCGCTGCTATAATTCGCTACCGGAGCAGCTACTTCGACTACCGAACTATTTTATTAGCAGACAGAAATTTTGAACTTTCCTGAAATGGCTCTGATAAAAGCGAAAAAGACTTGAAAAAATTTTTAACCTGATTTTCGACAAGGAATATTATTAAAATAATGCCCATATTGTTAAAATATATTAAACCATTAATATTATAACGTTTCCTTTTGTATTTGTAAACTTCTTGTTCGAATACTTGGTGATCAAAAGATGAGTCAACAGTTTGCAAACACAAATAAACTGCGATATATGTCCCACAAAATATAATGTGGATGACATCGCGGAACCACCGCAGAATCTCACTTAGTCCGTCCTAGTGACGTCATGATAACCTGCAACCCACCTTCGAGTCGATCAACCATTCATGACCATTTTCCTTTGCAACGTGCGCTTCGGCATTCAGACGCCCGCCGGCTCCTCCCCTTCCCTCGTTCCCCTTAAAGTCCCCTCCCGCACTCCCTTGTGACGTCCGCGTGACGTAGGCGCCTCCTTCCAGGCCTACTGAGTGCGACACTAGCGCCATCTGGATTTTTTATATATAGGGCTGTCATTATTTTGCTCGTTCTGTTCTGTTCCGGGAGCGATCGCCGTGAGGGGTGATTCGGCGTCGCGCCGTGTTACGCATGGCTAGCAGGTGTTCTCTGGTCGGTGTCTTACATTTTTTTTTCTTTCTTGATAATTCTGTAGTTTGGCTTGCCTCCTTTTGGCCTCATAAAGTAATGTTTGCTGGACACCGAATTTGTTTCGTAATTTTCTGGTTTGCATTGCCAGTGCATTTCTTTGATTTTGTTTTTTTTTTTTTGCATTCGACCCATTTTCCGTTGGGGCGTTTGCCGTTTTTCTCCGCCGCACCTCTCACTTCCGGACAGACAGCATTCTATTTGCAATTGCTTGATTTAAATAACGTTAGCACATAACATTTGTATATTCGCTATTTGTATTGTTCATCAGTACCTGTTTACGTAATTCCTTCTTTCGTAATTCTTGTTATGTGTTGCCGCTCTACATTCATATGGGGCTTGATTTAAAGAATAAAAAAGTTGTGTATTTTTGTATTTCTGATATTTACGCTTATTTCTTTAGGGGTTGCACAACACGTCTGGCACTCTGCCTGTCCCTTTACAAGGGCCATTGTTTTTTTTTATGTTTCTAATTGTTAACGTCATTGAGGTAAAGTGAGGTGGATTTCCCCTTCCCTTCACGATACTCCACCTTTAGGCCCGGTGCACACGTGCGGACATTGTCCGCGCGGTGCCGTTGCGGCGCCGGAGATGCGTTCTCGGAAGGCTTGACTGATAAGAAGTAATGCACACACAGCTGCGGCGCCGCACGTCCAACTACGTTCCTTAGTACATTAGTGTCAATCGAGCAGTGCACACGTGCGGTATGCTGCCGCAAAGTGAGATGGCAGCATCACGTGAATTTGAAGACATATTAGATGTTGAACTCTTCATCGCAGAAGTTAAAAGTTATCCAGAGATATGGAACGTAGCCGTTGAAGAATCCATGACCGTAATAAAAAAAGATGTGCGTGGATCAACATGTGCCGTAAATTTTGCGAATCGTTTGACGAAAAGGATGACAAGGAAAAAAACTTGTTGCAAATCTGCCTCTCAGGAGCATTGAGTCGGTGAACGGATGCACCCAATGTTTCCTAGTTGTATCCAATAAACATTTGTATACTAGGTACACAAAGAATACCCGTTTACGTTTGTACACATCCATCTCGTAAGTCGGCATCGTTCAGACTGTGCGGTATTTGTCCGTACTGTGTGAATGTGTTTCTGCGGCAACGTTGCGGCGCCGCAGCGGCGCCGTGCGGACAATGTCCGCACGTGTGCACCGGGCCTTAAATGGAGAAAAGTAGCGCAAAGGTAAGACACTAAACCCGTATTCCGGACGTCTTGGGAGGTTCGAGTCCCAATACAACAATCCTTATTTCGGTTTTCTACGATTTCCCTAAAACACTCCCAGGAAACAGTATTGGATTACAATAGGTTATGGTAATATGCCGGAAAAATTCGCGTATTCATTTTGCTATAGACTACAGTTCAAACAAGTATTCCTTTGTACCGCTTCTGCGAATGGTCTACATTTTATCTGGAGTACTGTAAGCCAATGAGAAACCAAAAAACCAAGAAAGTGTCGAATCACTGACAAACCAGTTGAGACGTCTCACAAGTCAGCAGCCAATAACAGCGGATATTTACCCGAGTATGCAGAGGACTGTGCAGTCTATCCTAGTCAACAAACGGTCCCTAGTTATGGGCTCATGGCTAGGGCCATGTGATTTTCGCGAAAAGATTTTCCGACCAGCTGTGTGCTAAAACTCTATAGCATTTTCTGTGTCTCGTGGTTGGCTGGGTTTATTCCAGGTGCATGTCTACTGTCGGCGCACCAATCACAAGGGAACAGTCTAACGAGCGAGCAGATTATTTCGCGAAAAACGCATGCCCCTAATCATGGCTTATTCCTTTCCCGATATCCGTGGTACAGGCATGCTTTTGTGCATGGGCGTAGATCCCGGGGGGCAGGGGGACCAGAGGGGCCCGGGCCCCCCTGGAATGATGAAGTCCCTCACAGAGGGGGCCCGCTTGAGCCTTCCAAATCGTGACTGTGAAACGGGGTTCATAAACGTAAACGTCAAAACTATATTTTATGGAAAACTTTCCGTATATATTTCAAAGTTAACTGCTTTTTGCGTGCATATGGGACAACATACGGGCAGCGTGCAACATGCAAGCACCCTATCCAGAGATGAGATGTTTTGGTTAAAACCCACATGCAACTCTCTGGCCCTGAGTATTACAGATTTACGCCGTTGCTGTTTTGTGCTGGCGTTTATGATAATGACCTCGTCGACCAGAAAATAAGCGCAAATAAAATAAAATTGAAAAATAATTAATACATTTCTCACACCAGTCTCGTGACCCTGGTGGCCTGCCCGATAGCTGCAGCAAACCAGTTCGCGCAACACTCAAAAAACAATCTTCCGTTTCGCATCGTTCCGTTTTTATTTCAACGACGCGGCCTTGCGATCGTTACGCTGTTCCCTCCCCCTCCCACCTCTTATCCCACCCCTCTCTCCCCCTTCCCCCGCCATCACCACGAGGGCCGCAGGTGCTCGCCATCTTCGTAACCCGCGATTATGATCCGTTTACGAGGCGCTTTCATTGGGCCATTTCCCGGCCTTTGAGCGTCGTCGCGCGTCGTGGAAGGAAGGCAGACGTCGTATTTGTTCTGCCGCTTTACGGCGTCTTTTCCAGCAGTAGGATATGGAACAGACGGGGGAGGGGAGCGAGGTCGTTATACCTCTGGTACTTCTCTGCACATGCCGTTAACAGTCCGAATGGCGATCGCTTTTAACTGCGGGGGGCGGGAGAGAGAGAGAGAGACAGAAGGATAAAGTGTTATAAGGAAAAGGTTTGTGGGAGGGTGGAGAAGGGTAGACAGCTAAAATGAGAAGGCAAACAAGCGTGAAAACATCCGAACACGGCCGTAAATTATAATGTTTTTTTTTTTTTTTCCGCGCGTCCGCGGGTCTCGCAGCCCCTGTCGGAGAGCGAGGACATGGCCGGGCACTAGCGGATCTCCTCCAAGTTTTAAGTCGAAGTTAACGAGCTGTTGGCAGTCGTTTCTCTCTTCCCTGACCGCCCCTCCCCCCCCCCCCCCTGCCCTCATCCGGCGCGTGGCCGACGCGACGACGGGAGACGCCCGCTAACATATCGTTAACGCCGGCCCAGCACCGCGCTGCGAAAACGTCCGAAGCCCTGACAGTCGAGTGTTCCGCTTCTCCCGACTCGGTTTTCAAACGCACTTAGTTGAACACCCGAAGAACGAGGTTGCCCTGTTTGTTAACAACCTCACGAGTTGTAAATTGGTGCTAAACACACAACAACGTAAAATAAACTACCGCAAATAGCTGTTGATTACAATAGGCCCGGAAATTTTGTGAATTCTTTGGTGCCAGGATAATATCCACAGTCCTATGTATACCGTACCCACACGCTTTACTATTGGCTGATTTGTTGGTGTAGAACCTTCCCTTATTTTGAGTGGGCCATTGTGATTCGGTCTGCCTACTGCTAACTGATAGCTGACTGGCCCACAGTCGTAGAGGGGAGTGGCGGAACAATTGTGAGCCTATCATCAAAGCAATGGTAAAGGTACAGATGTTTCGGGCCTAGAGTTATAAGTAAAGACCTGCTAAGTTCGAGTTATTATTTTCCGACAGTCCATATTCCAATGTTTGTACACTTGAAGGACCACGAATTTTTTTACCACGCCTTGAAGGACACGGAAAACTCCAAAACTAAAAAAAACGCTGGCCAAATCTTAAGCTACCCGGAGAGAAGGTGAAATGTAGCAGCAGCCAATCAACAATTGACATCGACTTTATGCACTCGTTTATGGAGTTATAAACTGGCACTAGAAAATAACGTGAAATGCGCAGGTTTCTAGTTATGATATAATGTTTCTGGGACTGTAAAACAAGATTTGAACAATGATTGGACTAAAAAGTAATATAAAACTAAAAAATATACATGTGAGTGACTCTTTCAGTGCTCGCCAGAAATGTGTAGCATCTAACTTCGGTAACGAGCAAATTCATGTGTTTTCATGTTGCAAATAATGTCGAGCGTGATAAAAATATATGAGCAAATTGAGTTTTCAACTGCATTTCTTGAGACGCCTATCACACGTAGTTTCCGCACCTGCCACTAGAATTCGTTGCTGGAGCTGCTACGTCGACTATTGAATCAATTAGATTAGCAGACCGAAATTTCAAACTACATGATGAAACGGCTCCGATAAAAGCGAAAAAGAATTTGAAAAAAAAAAAAAAAAAACCAAACCCCGGCTTTTGACCTGATTTTCAACAAGAAATTATTTTAAAATACCGCCCATATTGTTAAAATTCATTAAACAGTTGATACCATAAAGTTTCACTTTGTCTTTGTGATCTTTGGTTCGTGACATCCACCACAGATGGCAGCACTGCGGAAACACATTTCCGTTCCATGCAACGTCCGTTACATTTACGAAATAACTCCTACCAAATGCCGTATACCCAGAGCTAGGTTGTTAGTTAAACACAAACAAAAATAAATTCTAGAATCATGAACGGTACTTGAGTCTCGCAACGGTAAATAAAGTCACGATTTTACGTCACAAAGCTGCCTTGTAAACAGGGTTAGGGCGACGGGATCTCTAGACACTTGGCTGCCCAGCTTCGTGTTCATGAATCTAAGTGATGGGAGTTGCTCTCAAGGTCACACCCGAGCGTGACGCGCTAACGTTAACGCCCACAGAGGACTCCTGATTCAGGGCTTTGGTTGAATTATTATTTTGGAGAGGTAAACCAGAGCGTGTGGGAGGGACGTTGCAGCGTGACTATCGTATGACAGTGGTTCTCAAAACCTTTGAAGTCAGGGTGCATTAAAAATCTTACAAATAATTGTAATCGCACCATACAAAAATTTCTGAGAAAAAATGTTAATGCTATAAAAAATTAAATGAAAAGTATTTTTAAGATTATTCAGGCTATTTTTTTTACAAACAGTAAAGAGCGACTTCAGCGCCTTACAGTTCACAAAAGTTGTATACCCTCGGTACCCATTTACCAAACGACACTTTAAAAGCAAACACATTATGTTTGTTTACGTATAGAACGATAAAAAATAATTCTACAGTGTATTGACGCCTTAAGTGCATTTGTTTTTCGACGTCGGTCCGTTTACAGTAGCGCGCGGGACGGAAGCACGGGGGAAATGCGCGGGGCTGATATATTTTCAGGGGCTCGTAATATTCCACAAACCAAACTCTCCCGCAAATTTAGTTTTTCACATAGGATCTATTACATATGTATGTGTTTACATTTACGTTATGTTTATGTATGACGGTTGGTATGTTTGCGTAACCGAGCGGAGTTCTTGGACGGTTGAACTGTGGCCACCCGTAAAAAAAAAAAAAAAAAAAACACATCGCAATTGTTCATTGGGAGTCTTTAGATAAGTGAACGTTTGCGATCTTCACAAACACTGCGCAGTTCGTCTCTTCTCTTTCTTTTTTTCTTTCTTTTCTCGAGAACGTGTTGGTAAGCGTGTGTGCTTGCTGCCTGCTTGCGCAACGCTCGCTTGCAAACGGTGACCGAGCTGTGATAAAAACCTTCTTCACCATCCGCCACCCCGATCCCTGAGAGAACAGGAGCCAATCCCCAGCTACCCCCTCTTCGCCGACGTCTATTCCTTATAGCGCATAATGATGGAAAGAGGAGGAAGGGTGACATTTTGCATACCCAGGCCTCATAAAAATAAAGAAAGAAAGCACCGACTGCAGCGTCAGCTCATACATTTCCCCCCCCCCCGGTTCCTTCCGTTGCTCCTCGTCCTTTATCTTAAAAAAAAAAATATCTGCCCCCCCCCCCTTTTTTTTTTATCCTACCGCGGGCTATAAAATCCTATTCCTCAATAGAGGAACAGAATTACGTTACGTGAGCAGGGTACGTGGGATGGAGATTGCCGAGCACAGAGAAAAGGAAGAAGGTATATGAGCGTTGGGTTTTGGTGGGATGAAGGAGCGACGAGAAGGGGTTGGAGAAGGGGGGGGGGGAAAGCAATAATTTAGGGAGTTTATGAAGTGGATCAAATGAGGTCGGACGCGGGTGTCTGGAGGGAAGGTCCGAGGGGAGGGGGGGGGGGGAGGGAGGGGAGAACTGGTTTTCGACGCCGTCTGGACCGGGCGATAACAGTCTTGTTCCACGCCGACAGCTGGCCGCGATGGAAGGGTCCCTCGGGGGGCCTGCGCCGGCGAAGGCCCGTGAAGGGAACCCGGTTGGTCTCCGTCGACGGGCGGGAGAGGGGGGGGGGACACGCGGAACTGCGGGAGTCTCCCCCCGCGCGACGGCGCACGTCCTTGCGGGGGAACTGCGGTTCTAAAAATACACCAGAGCGCGCGGCGCGGCATCTGCGAGAAGCGCGCGAGAAGAAGAGCTGGCCCAGAACCGCCGCTGACACCTCTACCGTGGAACGCGAGACCCGGATTTTGTAAACCAAGCAACACGTCTGTAAAGTCGGTTTACGGACGATAGTTTAACGTGACAACGTCATAACAAAACATTGATGAAATGATTGCATACTTCTATGAATAAAATTGAATCATTTTTATCGAATTATCACTTGGATACAAAGAAGGAGTGAAATGAAATCTACAATTTAATTGATAAATTTACTTTTTATTTGCACTCATTAATTCAAATATGTTATTTACTTTAACGAACAGATTATTTTAACTATAACTTTCATACATGTTTGCTATTTAACTTCTTCCAATCTGTGTTATTCTGTTAAGGATAGGACGATTACAGGAAAAGTAGGAAACGAATGGGAGTGTTTCAAGTTTAATGTGCCTCGAAAAAGTCAAATCGATGGTTGTTCCAATCGAGTGGAACAGACTTAGATGCGGCGCAAGCGTACAATGAGCGTAACGGGACACAGCGTAACGGGAAATGTGCGTAACGGGACACTTTTTCTTGCGTGCAGCCGGCGTTTATCGATTTATTAGACGTTGTCACGTCAAAAAAAAAACGCGAAGACGCAGAAGCGCAACACGTGATCGATGCGAGAAACTCACGAGATTCGAAAAATTTCCACGAACATACGCCATTGCTTTGTTTTTTTACTAGACGCAATACTTACAGTTACCACAGTAATGGAACAAGAAAAATAAACACTCAATCACGCCGGAATCAGCCGATGTCAAATGTATGAATGCACAGACAGCACAGAGAATTCCGCGGAAGTAATCAGTCAGAGAAAATATCACTGCACAGCAAACACAGTGGGCTGACAACGACGAAAAAGTTGTTACAAGAACAAAAAACAATACAGACAAACAACAGCCTTGGGCAACGCAGCGACAGCACATCTTTATTTTCCATTCCTGTAGTTACTCTGTGACATACGGTAAAAAAAATCAGCAATGGCGTTTTCCCATAACATTTTTTAAACGAATCTTCCTCCATTGCAATAATAATTCAAAGAACGGAGAAAATCACGGTCGCTGAAATTGCAAAACAGTAGAAAACGAATTTCACCCCGACCTTCTTTCGATAATTCATATTTATCGTTAGAACATACGCGATTGTTAATGTGATTTTAAAAATTTTGTTTTCTCTTACTGTGCGAAAGTTTAACACGTGAAAACTTGGTGTAGATAATAATAACATCGTGGCCTTCTATGCACATGACATCTGCGCATTAAATTTTTTTTGGAACACTCCACTTCAAACATGGAATGCAGAAACGCAAGCCGGAACGCAAGAAGTTGAAAGTTGGGTGATGCTTGCGTTGCGTTTTTGCGTCTAAGTTTTGTGTTTTCTGGGTTACTGCGTTCCTTGCGTTTTTTTTTTTTTTTAAAGTCGGCGTTAAAATAGTAGAATCTTGGGTCAGCCTAAAAACATTATTGTATATTTTCCTTAAACCTGATTCAGAATCTTCAGCCTTTTCTGAGCCCACCACCTCACTAATTAGTAATATCGTTAAACGTTGTGCGGTAACAAACAACTTATTTTCATATTTTCGTATATTTAAAATTTACCCTTAAGGAGGACCCCATGAATTAGAGAAATGAATCTTTCAAGTTTAATAATCAATTCTACTGACTACTTAATAACGTAATTATAAGTTTCCTAAGATAATTTTAAGTATCAGGAAATTAATTTTAGTATCAAAATTTTCAAAATGTAAACATTTAACACATATTTAACCCTTTCAGTTTAACATTGTCAATTACTAATATACCATTTTATTTTTTTAAATTTTTAACTAAACTATTTTTTATATTTTATGTAATCATAATCTTAAGTTATTATATTACATCAAATTATAATGAAATTTATTTATTTCATAGTCATTGGGTTTGATGTTGACTAGAATGTACACCTTGACCCCCACACATTCAAGGTTTGTTAAACTCCGTGTATCAACTGGGATATAAATAGCGGACAAATATATGTATAGCCGTTGTTTACTTGCTGACTGCCAATAATACAAGGTAACCAAGAGAATGCACCGGAACATTTAAACGCCATGTAAGTAGAGTTATTGGGGGTGTATCGGTGCAAGCAGATATCGGCAGTCATGAGGGGGTTAAGGTTGGTTCACGGCAAGTAGTCTTTATCTCCACAGCGAAACTACGTAGTTGTAAAGAAGGAAAGAAAAAGAAAAAAAAACACGAGCGGGAGGGTGTACGTAGTTGGCCGGGGACGACCAATACGGCCTCGAGCTCAGGTCGGACTGCCCTCCCTCCCCCTCCTTGCCCGGGGTGCTGGAGGAGGGGGGGAGTGCGAGACACTGTAGGCAGCGGGTGGGGGGAGTGAGCGGGACCGCGGGGCTAACTCGGCCGGGTAAAGCGTCTCCAGGGAGCGCCCCGACGGTGAACGACCGGCGTCGGCGGAGCTCCACAAGGCAGTTTAAGGACCCGGTCACGGCTGCCGGCACACCCTCCCCCACAATCCTCCTCTCCTCAACCGACCCCACGAGGATCCCTAGGGGGGGGGGGGGAAGGTGAGGGGAGGAAATACTCGCGACGTAGTAGTAGACGCGGGTTCCTTCCCTTATCCTCCTCAACCGTTCTCCGGAGATAACCCCAGTCTTCGGTCGGAGGGGAGAAAGGGGGGGGGATGCTTCACCCCTCTTTCTCCTCTTTCGCCGAGGACGAAGAAGCGCGTGGGAAAAAAAAAAGAGGAGAGTGGTGAGGGGAGGAGGTATAAATGGATTACCCACTGTCTGCCGACGCGTCGGAAGTGTCTCGAATGGTATTCATTTCGGCGGTTGCGTTGCTGATTAGCACGAAGGATCTGATCTTTTTTTATAATCACCCGTGTTTATAATTCCTTCCACCACATTCCCCATCCCTCCTGTCCAACCATGGACATGTTCGACACGCATCACGTGCGAAACAATATGCTAGCCGGAGCAGAGCCCAAACATCGGGTAAGACCCGTGACAGTTTGTGAGCACCGAATTACGGGGCCTGCGTACCCAGGGGTGTATTTGTTTAGAGAGGCGGAACGATAAGTGCGACTCTAGCGCGGTGACGCCTCTAAGCACAAGCTCTATCTTAACGTCTTGCATAAGGAAACTATACGATTCAAGCTGAACCCATTACATTATATGGCGGAGAATTGGAGATAAAGGTGTAATACAAGTTCCTTGGGTGCCTTCAAAACTCTGCACAGGATGTTTCATGCCTAATACATATTTTGATAACACGCATTTTAGCCATTTTAACTCTTCTAAAAATTCGTTTTAAAACGAATCCGGAAACAGAACTACTCATCCGCCATTAGCGTATTCTTAAATGATTTTCTTTAACGGACACCTCTCTGATATCTTCAGCAGTTTTGGAATCGCGTGGCTTCTTGTGGTAGGCGCCATTATAAACACTAGCTGCTTATAGCAACGAACGAATACGAATAATAAAAATAAAAAAATCTATTGACTGAAAGAAGTTTCCGATGAATCATCGACACCGTTTAGTTAAAATGATTTTTTGGAAGTGATAATTTATGCTCATACTATATATGTACACACACACACACATACACACACACATACACACACACACCTGCAACACAGCGCAGCGACTAGCCAATACACCTCACAGGAATAAAATGGGGTGTGGATGTGTCATGGACACGGCCGTGTGTTGTACGTGAATACGTGTGTACGTAACAGGTAATGTTTTCAATACAAAATATAAAATACGCTATTTTTTTTATTTTAACACCATATATATTCACTGTAACTATTTTACACTAATGTTTTTTATACGTAATCGATAGATTGTAACCCAAACGAACGTCGTAGCTTCACCGAGTCAAAAGTTATACAAAATGGAAATCTCGAAACGCAGAAAAATGACCTCAAAATGGCGGCGCTTCCCCCTCCACCGCGCGCGATGCGTCACAGTCCTCACTTAGCGTAACGAATTCTTAGATCCTTTAGATATCCAGCGGTGTAATTAAATTTTGAGATGGAGATGATAGATATGTAGCTGCAACACCAAAACTGCGTATCCCCCGATTTTGTTTCTCATTCGTTTTTTTTTTATTTGTCTCCCACTATGGAAGAAATTTTAAAGATGTATTCACGTCAAAAAAAAATTGTGGATGTACGCGGAGGCCCATTATGGAAGCTACTTCCAGTGCAGGTGTTATCTTAGCTCCTCTCACCATTATACAGTCATGCTCGTGGGTCACCACGCATACAAATTAACGCAGTAAACATTGGATTTATGTGCGCGCGCTGGCTTACGCGCTCCCCGGCAACTGTTCCGCTCGGATGGCGGGCCGTGGGTCGAGGTTCAAGGCCTCTCTCTCTCGAGGAGGTGGAGGAGGAGAGATGGAGGAGGAGGTGAGGTTGGAGGAGGCGAGGTTGGAGGAGGTGAAGGCAGGACTGAGAGCGGCTCCAAGACGCGCGGCCAACACAAATGCGACAAGGCGCGTGGCTGACGTCCACTTCCAAGGGGCACTCATCTGAATGCGGCCACGGTGCTCCGCGGATGTGTGACGGCGGCAGTGTCGCCAACGTCTGGAAACCAACAGCCTGTGTCGAGCATGGTTTTCACCATATAGTTTCCTGCTCCAATACTTTGTTGAGCCTTTCCTCTCCAGGGATTGGAGAGCCAGATGTGGCAAACTAATGAAATAGGAGTTTTAAAGATGGCAAACCTGATTATAATTCTTGAGTTCAAATGGTAAACAAATACAACCTTAAAAAATCTATCTATAAATAATTATTCATAATAAAACTGTAACGGAGTCGTGTCTGTATATGAAATGCATTAAAAAAACAACACACACATGAATGCGAGACCGCCTAAGCGCGTTATAAGTGAAACTCACACATATGGCGGTATAAGAATGTGCGCAAGTATGCGAGTGCGCACGTGTGCTATAATGATAAATATGCCATAGATCGCCCCATTCCTGAGCCCCCTCTGCCCTTCTCAGCCATCGAGGGCCCCACTCATTGATAACTGCACTTTTCGTTGCCCTCTGAGCGTCTCACTTACGTTACGCTCTAATGAAGTCATCGCCTCGAACCACCCTACCGGCTGCAAACATGTTTCACTTCAAAATAATTCATATTTCGCATTATAACAACTGATACTGAAGCCAGAACAACAGTATTGATTCTTTTTAACTGTCTGTTGATTCGTTACAAAATCACGCAAAAAAAAAACATTAAATGAATTTTGATTAAATTAAGCAAAAAAGTAATACATGTCGTAAAGTAACTTTAAGGACTTTTTCATCCTGATAGGTTACATAGTTCCCGCAGGTGCATGACCTTGTTTCTGCCCTTATCACTCTTGTTCAAGGCGAACGAGCGTGGGCCACAGTCAGTCAAGAATTTGTTCCTGAAAATAACAGTAGATACTGAACAAAACATAATGAAATATTATACTATCAAAAAAATTAATCCAAATTTCAGTCTTTCAGCTATGCATGTGACATGGTTTTCTTACGTGGGTTTTGAATGGTTGTTGAAAAGGCGTTATTGTCACAAGTGCCACAATAATTTCTTGCCTAACTATTTTTAATTTTCTTTTGTTATTTATACTAGGCTACCCTTGTCTCATTTTTTTTTAAAATTCAGGAACCCAACCATAAAAAAAACCTAGATTTTTAATCAATTTAACTAAGTAACAAATTTGTAGGCCTACTCTGGGGGATTTGTCCTTCAACCTGACAACAACAGTCGTGGTCGAAGTTTTTTAGTGTAGCAAAGATTTTAGTGTTTCTCTGGTGTCGAGTGTCTTGTGTTTTAAAAGCCTAACAGATTCAACACAGACTGCTCCCAGCGCTGAAAATAAGGAACCTACAGGTTTTCGGCATGAAATAGACATTTTAAGAAGTGGGCACTCAAGTCGATTAATTTTTGTTTTGTACGTGCTATATTATGAATGGGCTTAATCATTTGTTTCACATGGTCGGCGCAAGTAAGCGATACATTTTGAAAAGTGATGAAAATTTACACACTGAACACGACTCATTTAAACTAGAATAAGAGCTATACGCACAAAGAAAGAGTCTCAGGACGTGTTCGAATTGACCAATTTGGATTTTTGGAATTTGTAATTTGGTGCAGATGTCATTCGTTATTTGCTCCTTTCACTAACTCCGACGAGGTTATTATGAAAGTTTTAAAACTAAGTTTATTTCCTAGTTTTCCTAGTTTTCATTGAAATTATCAAGGAAATTATGATATTTGTTTTGGTCGCCACATGCAATTTATAAGTTCAGAAGTAAGTAATCTATAGACGCGTGTTTTTATTAGTTTTATAGTTCAAAACCAAACAAGCCAATCCGTTATTTTTTTATTTTTTTATTGTTTTGTTAGATAAAATACGATTTACGTCACAATCTCCAAATACACCAAATTCTGTCACTGGTTCAAATGTAAAATAGTATATATATATATATAAATGAAACATTTGAAAACTTCATACTTTTTACGCTGAATTAATTTTAATGTAATGATTCTTGCAGTGAATACCATTTGGTGCAATCATATGTTATGCATATTTCCAACGTTATAACCATATTCACATTTTTATAAATTTAAAATGAATGAAATCGGCTTATTAGTAAATAAGCCTCATGATTCCCGGTTCGTATCCCGGTATTGAAGTTTTTTATAATTTAATTATTTGATTTTTTTTTAATGAATTTTTATACTGCAGTTTAAGAAAAGATAATTTTTTGACTTGCTATTTAACTAATTTCTGTAATAATTTGTAACACATAGCTCAGTCCGTTGGTCCGTTAACTTTTTCTTTACAGTTTATTTTCCTTTGATGCCGGTAGTATTAACTTGTCGACAAATATTAGAGATTAATCGAAATTTAAATATCAATTTGAGCTGAAACGGAGAACCTACTATGATCTATTTTCGGTATGTGCCATTATTGTTTTAGACTCGTACCATTGTTTCGTAATGCGTGCCATTATTTTCAAAGGTTCGTACCATTGTATTGCAGTGGACTCGAGGTCTCGCGCTTCGCGCATGCGCGGCGCGGCCGGCAGAAGCCGACAAAGACCGGGAGCAGAATGACTAACAGGCGTGGCTTGGGTGCGCGTAGGAGGGGGTGGGGGGAGGGGAGACATGCGCCGATGCAAGCGCAGGTGTGCGCAGCGCTCGGGACAGGGCGTGTCGCAAGAATGTATACCCTTCCGTCACATCGAGCGAATTTACGCATTGTATGTAGGCTTAAATATACACTGTTTAAATCGACCGCTGTAAAAAAAAATTCACTGCCCGTAAAATGGTATATAACGAACGTGTTCACGCCGATATATTAGGGTAGTTCCAAGACTTGTGACCCCCCGCCTACCTGGGCGGAAAAACCACGTGATTATTAATTGTTCAAGATATCAGAGTGGTGTCTGTTTTCGAAAAGCATTTGAGAAGATGGCGGATGAGTAGTTCTGTTTTCGTATTTTGGTTTATGAACTGTAATTTTAGAAGAGTGAAATTGACTCAAACTCGTGTTTTTATAATAATGTTTTAGGCATGAAACATCTGGTAAAGGTCCGTGAAAAGCACTCAGTGGAGTTCCATTACACCTTCATCTACATTTCTACATATGTCGTATAATGCTAAGGTTGCCGCTCAAATCTCACACACGACATCCACAGCCTTGCGCTTAGAGGCGATTCTGCGCTAGAAGCATCAGCGAGCGTCGCTCTTAACATCCCACTTCACTAACACTTCTGACTGTACGGACCCCTTAACGCCTTATAATAGTTCTATACTTAAAATATAAGACTTTTAAAATAGTTTTATTCTAGTGTGTGGGCATAATAATAGGATATGGCGTAACAGCAACATTTTGCCGTTTCCAACGATGTAACATTTTAGCCTCGCTCGGCGCATGCTGACAAGTCACTATAGGCTCGCGACGAATCTACTTAGGCGAATAACGGAATAAGGCCCGTTCTACAACGACACGGAAACGGAGACGGATCTCACGGAACAGAGTTTCCACAATAGCTGTAGATGGAGACGGTCCCGTACGGATTAGCTCGGCGATGCTGAGCTCTTCCGTTTACACTGCTCCGTGCGGCCAATAGAAGCCGAGCATTTGGCTGCGGTGGTAGCCATGTTTATTTATGTTCTAAATTAGTTATAAATTGTTTTAAGTACAAGGATCTCTAGTGTTATGTTATAACTTTGTTGTTTGTTTTCATTATATATGCAAGTTCTGCCCGTTCTCGAAGCTTAATATGTATTTTTGACGTGACAACGTCTAATAAATCGATGAACGCCGGCTGCACGCATGAAAAAGTGTCCCGTTACGCACATTGTCCCGTTACGCTCGTTGTACGCTTGCGCTGCATCTATCTCTCTTCCACTCGATTGGAACAACCATCGATTTGACCATTTTTTCGAGGCACATTAAACTTGAAACACTCCCAATCGTTTCCTACTTTTCCTATCATCGTCCTATTGTTAACAGAATAACACAGATTGGAAGAAGTTAAATAGCAAACATGTATAAAAGTTATAGTTAAAATAATCACTTCGTTAAAGTAATGAACATATTTGAATTAATGAGTGCAAATAAAAGTAAATTTATCAATTAAATTGTAGATTTGATTTCAATCCTTCTTTGTATCCATACAAAATAGTGATAATTCAATAAAAAGATTCAATTTTATTCATAAAAGTATGCAATCATTTCATCAATGTTTTGTTATGACGTCACGTTAAACTATCGTCCGTAAATCGACTTTACAAACAACCAATTTTTTAATTAAATTAATATTTCATAACCTTGAAATGCAATCGCATTTGTTATGCTTGTGTGCAATGTGGACGCAGCAGACGCGGTAATGAAATTTTCCGGGATATCCGCCTCCGTCACATGCCATTGTAGAACGGGCCTGCCACTGAGTGCTTCCGAAAACGTTCATTTAAACGTGAAACAGCTGAAGTTGTTCGTCTACTCGTCGGTGGAACAAATTAAAAAAAACTCGGGAGCGCTTGCATTTGAGCGTGTTTTCACTCGCCCAACGAGTGCCGACTGCACATGGTGACTAAAACACGCTTACTCGCTTGCTAGAGGTTTCGCGTGATGTTTTATTATCATTCGTGAATCACGATGTTTTCTAGTTGTTTTTTTATTTCTTTGTGTAAAAATGGAATGAAACAATAACAGTATTGATTGATTTTGTTTCAAAAAATTACATCAGCCATTCATCGTCTGACACAATACTATCTAGTGGGAGTATTCTTCATGTTTACGTGCTGTTTAGTTAGCCACGCTGGTCTGTCAAAATTTAGTGAAGTAAGGTGAAACCAAAGGCGTATTTACTGTGAACGTAATTCATTCATTACATTCCATAGTAAAATATTTCAGCTCGTTATTTCTGTAACATCAGTGACTGTAAACGTTATATCTTTTTTTTTTTTTTAATTACATGTCTTCAGTCTCGTTCATTTAGGGGAAGGTAAAACTTGTAAAAATCTGGCAACATACGCCTATTTTCAGTGATTTAAAGATGCTGAACAAAGCCATAACATTATTTCGAACCCTCCTGAATGTTGCAACAAAATAATATGGCATTACGGCAAAGAAAGAATAGAAAGTAGACACGTCTACGATGTTTTAGGCCGGTTTCACACTATGTGATTAGACAGGAGCGAGTTTCTAATTGGCGATATTGTCTAGATCAATTGTTTAAATGTTGTTTTTTTTTGATAAATTTAAGTGATAAAATATATTTAGTAAAAAAAAACGCTGCGAAAGTTTTAGGCGCAGCGGTAGAAGTGCACAGTGTGACACCAGCCTTAGAAATTTGCACACTGCAATTTAAAGGTTCATATTGCATGCCTCACTGAAATTTTTTGGATGTATCACTGGGTGAAACCATTGAATATTATATATATTCAATGGTGAAACCGACAATAACTGAAGCGAATTGATGTATATCTTTCGCAGAAAATAGCATCCATTCATTAATAAGTAGCTATGTCATACAAATTTTTTGTTCAGGAGTAAAATGCATGCGTATCATGCACTGCGGTTATATTCGTGCCATGTTCAAGTAGCTGTAAGAGATCTGTACAAAATGTTTCGAAAACAAAGTGAATAAAGTTTTGGCCCTCCGTATTGCGCTGAGTGGACGACCAGGAAGAAGGGGGGAGTGTTGGGAAAGGAGGGAGGGAGGGGGTTGACACAACCAGGAAGTGTTGGTGTGACGGCTGGGTGAAAAAAGTTGGAAATAGTTGTTGGTGAAGAAGGGGGGGGGGGAGGGGAAGACATTGAGTTACCTTGGCGTGCAAGTGGAATCAGAGTTTGGCCTGGGGAGGCACCTTTACGAAACGTGAAAGGGAGGGGGAAAAAGGGGGGGGGGGAAATAATATAAAAAAAATGATGCCTTCAACTGCAGGACACCACAGGAGACGCCGGAAGATTGGTACACATGGAGCATTGTAACGCGCGCCAGACCTAACTCGCGTTATTGCTCGTCGCCGGTCGTTGTTTATCGCGCGTTTTCGTGGAGGATGTACCCTCCACCAAGGAGCAGGCTGGTCAAACTGATGTTGGTTTACTCGTTGATGAAGTTGAAAGAGACGTGTACTGTGGGATTTGGAATCCTCGGAGCACAGGTATAGAAATTTGAAGTCGTGTTGGGTAGAGGTGGCTGAGTGAGATATTTGGAAGTGCGGACTCGATGAAAAGAAGAAATCTTTGGGTAAGTACTATAAATATAATTTTTTAGTAGGAACGTTTTTAATACAACATAAAAATTTTAATTTAATATTTATTTAACATGGAAGAATAGCTCAACAGGTAAACAGGTTCGTAGGTGCATAGTTAAATTTATAATCAATCATACATACATATAGTAACGTATTTTCACATCCAAATTATTCGATCTTGCCACGGTAACATCCCTTCGTTCGAAAAGTAATCTGCTAATTTATCTCGCACTGTCTCAGTAGACATACTGCCCTGAGGTAAATTTCTATTTTCAATGCTTATCAATGGTGTTTCATGTAGTATTTACTCATAATTATACCCGTCCGCAACCATAACGTATGTTAAACTCTCTCTTTAACCTGTCCTCATTGAAAAAAAATCATTCAAAAACGTACTACAGCTTCTTCTTTCAGTTATGGAAAATCATGGACGTTAATTAATTAGCATAATAACCGCGTTACCATTGGCCTAATAAAGGGCGAAAAGGCACTTTCACCGAAAATAGCCTATAGTACCTAAAACCAATTGTTCAAAAGCATTAACACGATTTATCAAAGTCTAACACGGTGTATACTTAGGGCTGATTATTATTTTATTAATTTGCTGTTGGCCATAACCTGTTATACTCACACAGGAATAATTACTTGTCTTAAAGATGGATGGAGTTTGTGTGGCTTTTATGTGATTATAAAGCAACGATTAATGTGAAAATTAAGGATTGTCTATTTGATTTTGATCTTGTAATTCATTTTCTTTAATTTGGAATACAAATAAATGAAGAAGATACATTTTATTATTTGCCAATGAAGCCATACAATCTTGAACCTATCTAATCTTATATCTTGTAGAAAAGGCAATAAATTATATATTTTTTAAGCTTGAATAACTAATTTGCTATGGCCAACACGATCGGTCCACATATAAAACAATTGCTACAGTGGCCTAACATGATGTATTTAGCTGTCTTATTGCAGTGTCTTAAATCCCACACTGTATTTTTTTTGTAAATGGAACAGAAATATTCATGTAAAATAATATATATTTGTAAATTTTAACATTTACATTAAAACAACTATATCACTACAACATATTGCTCGTAGTGATACTGGGTTCGGATTCTTACCCGGGCATTTATGTTTATGTTGTCCCAGTACCTCCAATGGTTAATATTATTTGTAAACCGTTCCTTGAATAGCATTCCAGTATTCATCGCGCACAAAATAAACTATATACATAAAACAAAATAAAGACAAACTGTTGAATATTCAAATATATATTCCATGGTTTCGAAAACTTATGCTTGAATGAGAAATCAATTAAAATATAAAATATTACGCCAATTTTCGTATTCAGTAATATCTCGTAAAACGTACTTCATATATGCAAAAATAACAGTCATGTGTTGTACAAAGTTACATCTTTCTTGTAGTATTACAAACTTTTTCTTGGCAACTGGTTTCCAAAGGAATTGTTTGTAAAAGTACAGATAATTTATTTTTCTGTGCACACATTTAGTGAATCGACAGCTATAATAAATAATAGCTATAGTAATAAGTTACAAGTAATACATCATAAATCTATGTATGCTAAAGACAGAACTCGATAATTATTTTTTCAGTCATGTGTGGTTACCAATGCAAACTCCAAGTCAGATTCAAGGTTATAATGTAATATGCGCCTCGTATACTGGCGACAGACGACTTGCACACCCGAGTTGAACAACTCACTTGATAAATGGCTACACACGTACAATAAATTGCTGCATACACGCGTCTCACTTGGCCAAGGTCATTTGCGCGCTACATCTAAATGCTAATTGCGCGCTGCGAAAGATAGATAAAGCAAAATAATTACAAAGTTCCTGTCACAGCAGCCCAGGTTTAAATAATTTAAGCGAATACGACACAGTTAACCCTGACAAATTACATTGATACGCTGAGGAAAGATTTGTATTATCCCGAAAAAAAAAATTTTTTTTTGGATTGGTTGCTGAAAAATTAAAATTATTTGAACGCCGTAGTATGAAATCACATATTTTACTTTTGCTATTCTTGTCAAATTGTTTAATTGATTTAACAAAATATTTTGTTTATTAAAAAATTCTAATTAATTGTCAGGTTATTTTGTGATATTTTCAGCCTTAGTTTTGCACCAGCTGGTGAAGTTGAAAACTGGTCTGTTTTTCTCGCAATTCGCTTGCCATCAGTTATTTATTGGTAGTTGACGTCTCGAAAAAGTAGTTTATCTCCCTTGAAGATGGCTGCAACAAAGCATGCCGGAACGTCAAGCACACCTTCAATCGCGTGGCTTCAAACCAGAAGCCGAGAAGTAGTTAGAGACTCTTGAGACGAAAACCTGCGATCAAGAGCTATTATAAAAAAATATTGAATAAAAATATAAATAAGCAATATTTTTAATGTTTCACTTAATCTCGTATGTAAAAAATGAACGTTTGTGTGTTCGTGTTCTGTGCGTTCGTGTATCGTTCATCCGACCTGAAGAAATTTTGCGCAGTTGAACTTTGAAACACGAGGAAGGTCGATTTCTAGGTAAGATTTCGTTAAACCAAACCCTTAAAGCAGAACTGAAGGCGCGCGAGTAGTGTCCGATAATTACCAATAGGTATTGCACGACAGTTTCTCTGTTCTATGATCAGAGTAATAATGGTGGCTCGCGGTGGCTCGGGAGATATCAGACCACAACAGCGCATTGACGTCACCATTGACAAGAACTGTTCGGGGTTCGAACACGAGCGTCGATACAGGCACGGCTTCGCCGCGGTACCGAGTCACGTGACAGGCATCGCTCGCGTGCAGAGTGCAGAGGCAGTGCTCTGCGCGGGATCCTGAGGAGTTCAGCCGGCGACACACGCCAGATTGTGCACAGTTTTACGATGAACACGGAGCAAGTGGCAGCTGTGTGGCACCTAACGAGGAAGCGAAAAAAAATCGCAGGAAGAAAGTACGGGCAAATCCTTCGCTACAAACGCGCGACGTAAAGAAGGGCCGAACAAATCCACTGTTGTCTTGCCAACTTTTTTTTTTCTTTTCGAGTTTTTCTGTTGCTGTATTCCTCGCACGATGCACAACATTCCAAATGGCTGGGCGTTTTTCAGTTTCTATTAAGCACTCCAGTGTCACTGTGTTCCGTAATGAGTTCCGCTCAACACCACCACGCAGCACACGCAGCACACGCAGTCACAACAGAACTGACACAAGGCTACGCTGCGCTGGTCGCGCCGTTTCTGTTGCACGTGCGCGGCCTGCCATTGAATCATTGGACAAACATCCGGTCGCCTGCGCGCCGCGCCAGTTCCCGACGGTCGCCGCGACAAGACGCGCGTTCTCACGTGTGACGTAAGGTTTCTAAGGCGGTGGACACACCAAGGCGAGCACGAACGCGAGCGCGGGCGCGGGCGCGAACAACGCAACATGAAGGACTGAATGCAGCATCACACACCGCCGAGCGAGCAGTTCGCGCGGTCAGGACGCGCGAGCTGCGAGCTGACCGCACATGCTGGGTTGTTCGCGCGGCCAGTGTGCAGTTGTGAGCAGTTTGGACGAAAACGTGGATTCTGAAATCACCGAACGACTTATATAACTTGTAAAAGTGAATGAAGTGCTGTACAATATGTCTATGAAAGGATACAAAAACAACAGAGTAACAAACAATAAATGGGATGAAATAGGAATCATACTAAGAATGCCAGGTAATTATTTAATTATTATAGGTAGTTATAGAAATAACAACAAAATTGGTACACATAACTACAAGGTTTTTGCAACTGAACGTACTAAGCGATGTAGGAACTTTGTTAGTTATCATTATTAGCATTAAAAAAGTAAACAAATCTGTCGTGAATCTCAAATGCATAATTTGCAGGCCTTCTAGGAAATATGTTCTGATTTTGAAAGGCCCCAAACTCGCCAATTACAGGCTCTAAAATATGTTCTAGACGTCTTTCACCTTGTTCCCGCGACTGCCTCTGTTCGCTTGGTGTGTACTGGGTTCGATCGCCAGTCGTTCGCGCCCGCGCTATCGTTCGTGCTCGCCTTGGTGTGTCCACCGCCTAGTGCGCGGGCGGCCTAAAGCCGAGGCCACACAGAGAGCTACGCCATGTTCGCTGCTCCAGGTGGCCAGGCAAGACAGTCTGCTCCCCGAAGTCGGAGAGACGCATGCCGTGGGATTCCAGTGATGATTCCGACCATGATAAAAAATTCTGCTGGCTCTTAAAGTATGTGAACGTAAAAAAAAAAAAAAAAGCTTCATGAATTTAATATTTAAAAAAAAAAATAATTTGAATATTTTCATTTGATGAAGCAGTTGCTAGTGAGGACGAAAACCAAATTTATGCAATTTTTTTTCCAGGATAAATTCAACTAAGTTTGATAGCATCCCCTTGGAATAAAATACCAGGCATTGTCCTACATATCCTGCAGTCTGTATTCTTCCATAGATTTATTCCATAAACTTGGATATTTGCGTAATAACTTTCCCGTCGACTTGACAATTCGAAGCACAAATACTGAGAGAAATTAAACTTCATAAAAAAAAAAAACGCAGAAGCACAGCACGATTCCGCGCGAAAACAGGTGTCTTTTTTTATCTTGCGCATGCACGATGTCAGCAACGTCTTCAGAAAAAATTAAATTAATAGCCGAGAACCAAAACACCTGGCGACGTCGCCCAACATGGCGAAAACACAGAATTTGTGCGGCCAGTGTGACACCTGAGATTAAGTTGGCTGTGTTTCACCCGCGTAGCGTACATCGCGAACTTTAGCGAGCATAGCTCCTGTTTGGCCGTAGTTTTAGGAGTTTCTGCTCTCTCTCCCTCTCCCCCTCTCTCTCTCTCTCTCCATCTCTCTTTCTCCCTCTCTCTCTTTGCGCAGACGCCTTCTCCCCGCGGGCCGTCCCAGGACCAAAGTTTGTTGTTTTCGCAGCCCCCCCATCCCCCCCCATTCCAGGTACAAGTTTCGGTCGGAAAGGCCGGCTCGCTATATGACAGGAAGGATGGGGAAGGGGGGGAAGGGGGCGAAGAGTCGTGTCGCGCCGCAGAGCTTCCGGCGCCGAGCCCCGCAGAATGAAGAGTCATTGGTCGCGATTCCGCCGCCCTGCCGCGCCGGAAGGAAGTCGGCGGTATTTCATTTTATTTTATTTTATTAAAAAAAAAAAAAAAGAAACAACATAATTTGTGGCTGTTGTTTTCGCCGCTTTTACTGCCCTGCGCGGAGCGCCAGGGACAAGTGAAATACGCACTGCGTTGCAGAGATTTGTAAGCAAAGCCTTTTACGTGAACTGCGTGTAATGAATTGATATTCCCCCACCCCCTACCCGCCCTTCTTCCACACTCCCGTCAGCGAAAGTGGCCCCATTTGACGGTATTCCATGGGGAGGGGGGGAGGGGGGAAATAAACGGGCGAGTCTGCAGTCTATTCGGCTGCCTTTTTTTTTTTTTTTCCTTTCCGCAGTGAAATGGGGATGAGACCTCGCTAAGACGGGCTTACGACAACGCAGTTCTATTCCCTTGATATGGCTATTTATATATAAAAAAAGAATTGGTGGGGGCAAGTAGCTGGAGACTTTTATGACGTCACGAACTGGCTGGAAGAGCAGCAGGTCCGCGGAGGGGGAGGAGAGGGGGTTGGCCATTTGCTCTTCTCTCGCCTTCTGTCTCCAGAGGAAGGTCTTCCCTCTTGTCACGAAAAACAAACTGCTGAGTGAAGAGGACAAACTACTTTCTCCCCAATTCACTCATTTTCTCATTTTTCTCCGATCATTATTCTTACTTCTCCCATTTCTTGTGTGTTCGAACAGACTCGAACGTATAGTACGCCAAGCAAACGATCGTACATCGTATTAAATAAGTTAAAATGATAACCGTTTTTTTTTTCTTTAAATTATTTTTCAGCATCAATTGCACAAATATTACACAACTGAGTTTCCGATAAATCATACATAGGTATACAGGCTAAGTCCGATTTCGACCGACAAACTTCAACTGCAGGTTCACCACGACAAAATAAGTTGAAAACCTCTAATATGACTTATGGTCTAAAGTTCTTCCCAAAACTGGTATTCATTTTTGAAATTGGAGATGAACAACAATTTCATTGTAAATGATAGAGAAAGTATTTGAGATTGAACACTAAGCGTATGGAGCATGTTTATTAAATTAAGTTCTACAACCAATACAACTCATTTTTTCTGGGCGCTAATCACACGTAGTTTCCGCACTCGCCGCTAGATTTGCTGCCGGAGCAGCTGCGTCGACAATTAAATCATGCGTTTTTCAAACTATATATTATGAAACGGCTCCGATAAAAGCGAAAAAGACTTGATATAAATTTAGGTAATAAATATTTTACGAATGAAAAATGGCATATGTTATAAACATACTTATGGAATAAGATTATATACATGTATAACTTTTTATTGGGACTTTGTCGAAAAACAATTATGCCTTAATGTTATACAAGAATATTTATTCAAAACTATTTTTTTTATTAAATAACTCGTAAGAATTTTATTTTTTTCTGAGGTATTCTTACTTTATAAATGTGTAACGTAACCAAACGGAAACGTTAGGGCGGCGAGCAACGGGCGGTCAACACACTGCTGACTTTATGACTTGACAGATGTAGGCTACTACGTTGTTATATACAGAGTTTAAACTTAAAAAAAAAAAGTTTGCGTGGATTCCAAGCGTGACAGACGAGAAACTTCTTTATTTGGTATATTAAAAAAAAACTAGGTCTACCTATTGTAGCCATACCATGGTGCAACTTTTGGACAATTTTTATATAGTTTTTCGTTCCATGGTCCACTGACCCCGAAACCATCGTCAAATCAAAAGTGTGTGTGTGTGTGTGTGTGTGTGTGTGTGTGTGTGTATATATATATATAACGATTTTGTGGCCACTTTAAATGTCACAATTTTTCACAAATCAGTTCCAAACTGATACATAAAATATAGAAGTGGGAAATCTCGGTCCAGTTCGTTTATCCGACAAAAGAGGTAGAAATGGGGAAGGTTTATTTTTTAAAACAGAAACATCGTTCTAACTCCCGCAAATGGAACATATCACATCCGTTTGAATGTTTTATAACTCGTAGGAGAAATGCCAAAATCTTTTGTCTGAATAAGATTTTGATACGACCAACCATAACTGCAAAGGGTTGAAAAGGTAAGGGTTGGAGGACAAAAACAAATCTTAACTCCCTTCGTAGGCACATCAAATTCGTACGACTTTTGTTTTAGTCTTATAATTTTTATCTAAAACTTTTATTTGAAACAATTTTTGTTTAGACGAACCATTGCTGCAAGTTCTTTAAAAAATAAAGGGGTAGAATTTACATTTAAAAAATTCATAACTCCCTTATTAGGTACACTCACTATCAAATCCATTCAAATTGTTTGTAAATCTAATACTTTTTTGTGGATTTTTGTCTGAAACAATTTGTGATAATCAAACCATTACTACAGTGGAGGAAATAAAAAGGGTAGAAATAGAAATACAAAATGTAATTTCTTTTTTTAATAGATATATACTATCAAGTTTATTATAATTTATTATAAAACGCATAAAACTTATCTGAAACCTTTGGCTGAAAAATGTTTTGATGAAACGAACTATCACTGTAGAAACAGGGGTTGAAATTAAAAAAATATATATAACTTTCTTGGTATCAAATTCGTTGGATATTATTACTAACCATCTTAATGTTACCTTAAACCTTTGTCCAAAAAATTCTTCGATCACGTGCAAGGGATGAAAAATGGTGCTTAAAGATAAAAAAATAATTGCATAACTACCTTAGTAGGCATTATGTGAAATTCGTTAAGACTTTCAATGCTGGATGCAACATTCAAAATATTTTCACTGCATGCAATATGAGAAAAATTAAAACGATTTTTTTTTAAATATTGGCGTACATATAGGATGTTATGAAGGCTTTATAGGAGTTTCCAAAATATTTCCAGAAGAATAAGTAGCTCGAACTCTATCTACGCCTGTAGGCTGTGCCGAAAGAGATTTTTTAAAAATATTATTAGGTAGAGGAGACTTAATTCTCTTTGGCAGAGGTCTCAGAAAAAAAATATATATATGCAAGTATGCGAGCGTTAATTTATGCCTTTGTTCATGCAAGTTTGAAAGATAAAGAATGCGAGTGTGTACGTAAGCGAGTGTACATATACAAGTATGTACGTATCCAAATATGCACTTGTACACGTGTGCAAGTATGCAAGTGTGTACGCATGCAAGTTTTCAAGTATGCAAGTGTGTAAGTATGCAAGTGTGTAAGTATTCAAGTGTGCGAGTATGAAAGTGTGCATGTATGACAAGTAGGCAAGTGTGTAAGTATGCAAGTAAGCAAGTGCGTAAGTATGCAAGTATGCAAGTATGCTGCGTCATTTCAACCTCTCCACTGCTGTCTCCTCATGTACCGGTTCCCCCACCACGTACGTAACTATTCCCTTCATGCGATCGGAATTTTCGTAATGCTCGATAATTTTAGCCCCCTAGCAAAGAAGTACATATCACTTCAGAAATCCTCTGAAATTATATTCCCTTACAATCGTGATTATGATATTTAAAAAAAAATATATATATATATATATAATGAACATAATTCCCACACCCACAAAGTTCTATTGCAAGCATTTCATAAAATGTTCTCATATCCCAACTTTTTTATACTTTTTCATTATGTTTTGATTTTATATATGTAATTAGTTAGCTAAACCTTTTTAATAAAAATATTTTTATGAATGTGTTATTTAATTGAAGTATTTTTACATTTGTTTAGTTAAATAGCTTGACTACGAAAAAAAACTGAATGAGCTTAACAGTATTTAGATACTAAATTCGGTAGAAATGTTTCTTGTATCTTAGATAAAGAAATGAAAATTGTGTTACCTAATAACTGTACAAAAATGTTTGAAAAATGTGATTTAAAAATTATGAAAGATAAATTAATTAACTTCGCTTATAAGGAGAAAAACTAAATTAAAGAAGGAAATGCGAAAAACAACGTTGTATTTTCACAAGCGTTATAACAATTGGTTGTTAATATTTTTTTTTTTAATTTTGCAAATAACATGCAGTTAGTACCAACATACTTTTAGCGATTATGGTGCATGTTAAAAGAAAGTTATAGGAAAACGAATAACAAATGTACAGGTTAAAAGTTACAACAACATATTAAATATGTTAAATATTATAAATTTTAAATTTTATCGTATTCAAGTTTTTCCTTATGAGGTACTATATACAATAGTAATCATTTTTTCGTAGGTATACCTTGATTGATGTTCATAATCAGACCTCAAATAAGAGACCAAGCGCCAGTCCTCTGGCTGTCTGCAGCACAAAGTTGTATCTCCCTCTCCCTTCCCCCGGTTACATGCATATCGAACCAGTGCGAAATGAATAATGCTAGTCGGAGTTCCATCACGTCAAAAAAAAAAAAAGGGGGGGCGGAGGGTTGACATCAGACAGGAGTGGTCTGTGCGTACACACCAGGAACAAAGGCAGGTATGAAAAGCCGAGCCATCATCCTCCCCCCCCCCCTTCCCACGCGCGGGCTTGGTACGCACGGCTGGTCGCCATGACGACCGCGGGGCGCGACGTAAGAACCGAGGGCGGGACTGGAGTGGAACTCGAGAGCCCGTGGAATTGAAATGCTTCGTGGAGACTTTCCCTCCTTCCCTGGCGCCGGGCGGGAGAGACTAGACTGCTGCGCGCCCGCCCCAGACGCCCGGCGTCTGAAGAGCCCCCCAAGAGGCGTCCCTGCTCCCCTTTGTCCGGGGGCGGGTGAAGCTCTACAAGGGCCGAGGGAGGGGGTTACCTCCCCCCCCCTCCACCCTCTCCGGAGCGACGCGGGCTGTCTGACGGCGAGCAGGCGTCAACAAGGCACAGACAGTTTATGCAGATCGCTCAACAAGTGGTGCAATATTTTTTTTTTTTTTTATGGCTGCGAAAAGAAAAGGGCGCATAATTCAAATATTTATTTCAAAGTTGTAGTGATTTTCATGAACAGGGACGATAATGGACCATAAAAATGTTTTTATCCTTCACATATTTACAGGTATTGCGAATTATGGGTCGCATATTTCGGCCCGAAATTTCAAACCATCTGTAAACGAACTGAACGTCAGAATTTTCTTAAAAAGCATTTTTTTTTTTTTTTAATTTTTTCGGTCCAAAAAGGATCGATAGCCCATGCTCTTGCAATACATAAACACACACAGAGAAAAACACGCACAGAAAACACACAAACAAACTAAAAACACACACATAAAATACACAAACCAAAACACACACAAACACACGCACATTCAAACACATACAGAGCGAGAGAGTGACGGGGGGAATAGGACATATCCTGCCGTCTATGTTCCTTTAATAAATAGCACTTCACTAACCTACTTCACTGAAATCAAACCAAGAAGCACATACTTGGAAAATGTCATCTTTAAAAATAATTACTTTCCAGTTACTGTAGAAAACAGCTGTGATTGTACTTATGTGCTGTTCAGTTGCTTGCACTTGTGTTCTTTTACAAAAAAAAATAGCGCGAAATCGGGAGAATAAAAATAGATGGATGGGGGAAAAAAGGAGAGGGGAGGGTGATATGTTGATAATACTAAAAATAATTAATTACAACAAGACTTCGCAGCCACTTGCCTGAGGTTTCTCGGCTCGCGGTTTATAACCTTAGTCAAAAGTGAAGCGCTCAGTACGAGACTGATGTTGGCGACTGCATTGTCAATGAAACGTTGGTGAACTATATTATTCACTTTTAACGCGCTAAAAGCCACAGTCAAGACCCTCATACACGAATCTAATTGGCCCACGCTGAATATAATTGTCCTTAATCGCCAGCCCTCGCTGTCTAAAGACTATCTCTGAGTTATTACGTCATAGGTGGTGAACTGTGCGGAATGGCCTCCGTAGCGTAGTCGGCAACGCGACGGACTACGGTCCGGGGGCTCTGAGTTCGAATCCCGTATATGACATGGATGTAATTTGTGATGTCCACCAACAACTACAAATACAATTTCACAATGACGCGGGGTTACATGAAAAAAAAAAAGAATGACACATTGGTGACTGTCAAACTTGCCAGTGTGCTACCAATCTTAAAAATAAATGATATTTGCCGCGGGCCGCGAGGAGACGGGAGAGTGCGCGGGTTCGAGTCCCAGTGACAGCAGCAGTCCTTCATATCTGCGGCTACACTTGTTGAATATAGTTTTAATGAGTTCAGTTCAGTATCATAATATATATTAATACGATAAGAACTCAATTTTTTTCAAGCATAAACCACGCTGTTAAGCCGTATAAATTTGCTATCATTATATATACATATATAATTTATTGGGTTAAAAACAGTTATTACTGAATAATTTCCTTAACAAATTTTAATATTATTATTGAATATTATAAAACTATAACTGTATATTTGTCTGTTTGTTTGTTCGAGCATCGCGCAATAAATACTGGACCGATTTTGATGAAACATCATGTGTTAAAAAGATTAAATGGTTTAAAAGATTTAAAACTGGTGTAATATTTTATCTCGCTGCGATAGCGGGAGCCGGAGATATAACATTAAAACCACATTTTTTTTCCCATTTCTACCAACAGCCACTTCTGCCAATTCTACTGCATACCACGTACATAATATCATTTATTTATTCTATCACAAAAGCTATTTCACGATTGGTTATAACTTTTTTAATTGCATGATGTGATAGTTAAAGGAAAAAAAAATCACCGTGCGATTATTTGAACGGGTAGATACACTAGGTTTTATTAACAATAATATTACCTTTAAAATATCCATGCCTTACCCGGGACCCGAGCCCAGATCCCCTCACACCGCAAGGCCGGCGAGCACTAGGGGGTCGGCATGCGGGGGCGAGGAATGCAGGTTATGAAGCCACGCGTGCTTGCTCAACTAGCGTCGGAGGGGGGCGGGGGATGGGGCAGTCCGTGGCTGCTGGGAAGGGGAGAGACTGCGTTCCGTAACACGCACCAACCACTTGCCTTCCCACCAAGTAAACGCTAGAGCAGAGCAGTGGCGTATCTAGAATACGTTCAGCAGATAGGTACGCAATTTTTATTAATTTTTTTGTTATATTTATTGTCACAATATTCTGCATTTTTTTAAATTAATTTTTTTGGTGCATGTTCATTCACGGCTTCAACTTCTGTGACAGCTGCAGGTCCATTCGGGACTATTTCTTCTATGATGGTTGCAGGTCCGGTCACGTATTCCACTTCTATGACGTTTGCAATCCAATTAACGTCTTAGGCAACTACGATGGCTTGCATACTAACATATGCACGCTCTTCGCAGAAAACGACGCATCTTATGTTTCCGTGGGGAATTGGGGGAGGGCTATTCTGCAGTGGCTTGTTACAGCCCTCTTGCGGAACGGAGGTGGAAGTTCAAAGTTGTACGATCGTGTCCACCGAGGGCCCTTCTTAAAAAATACTGCAACCTTTTGGTTAAGGACGAGTTGCTCGCGTTCTTTCATGGATCCTCGAGGCATTTTAAAGGGCTTGTGGTGTTGTCTTCTAGTAATGATGTAACAATAGTCTGATTGATGTCTCGTTAGCCAACTGCTGTATACAACCAAGGTCTATAGATATGTTTATAGATCTTGATCTACATCGTTTTATGTTCGTCTATATCTGTCAAAAAAGTGTGAACATTTAAATTTACTGAAAATTGAGTACAAAAAAATTGTTAATGCAAACAAATGTCTGCCGAAAAAGCATTCAGTAACGCCTAAAGATTTAGTATACTCTTTCAGGATATTTTTACACTAAATTTAGCCTTGAAATTAAAGGATTCTTTGGTCAAGGCTGCCTTGTTAAATTGCACATTCTAATGATTAAATAACAGCAATATTCTTAATACATCTTCAGCTACATTTTTTGCAGACGTCACGAAAAACGGGAATTCATGATAATCGTCAGCGCAGGCATACACTGTTAACAATTACAGTGCGCACTAGCCATACTGAGGTTCTTCATCTGTCGAACCACGAGTCTTTGATGTCCAAGCATTTACCGACATCTCACGAGAAATGTCGAGAAACATCGAGCCACCTCGAGCGATAACGAGTCTTGTCGTTCGCTCTCAGTGGCGGATAGATAAATTTTGAAATTTCAGGAAGGGATTAAAAAAAAAATAGGATATAAGAATTTTTGTATTCAAAACTCTTGCGTCAACAACAGCAATCGAAAGCCATTTCAGTGTCAAATTGTACGGAAACTTGTGCTGCGTGGTTAAGTATGCCTTAAAAAAAACTTGGCAGGGTCCTAAATTCTTGCTTCCTCTCGAATTTATGTTTGCACTCGGATAACTCGTGATCGTTATTTGTAGGGTTGTAGAGCTTTGAAGTCGACCATTTGTTATGCCCTGCCACAAAGCTTTTACCAGACTTAATCAGCCCGAAATAATTTCGCACCGACATTTTCTTTAACTACGCTTCTTGTGCAGAACACGATTAGAGGGACACGTTAAACATTAGAATATAAACCCCCTCCCTTTTTTTCTTTTTGTTTCTCACCGAATCTGACTCTTTTTGGTGTTGGTCTTTTACAGCCTTGCCTGTAACCTGCAGCTGGAGCCCGGAATCACCGCCTCAAAAAGGAAAGACAAATAAAAGCCTGCAATTAAGCGCAAAACCCACATTACGAACACATTTTGAATTTTTAAGGCACTGTTTTAACGGCTTTAAACAAACCCGCCGTTATAACTTATATTGCTGGCGAGGAACGAGACAGTGGTTTTCCGACGATAAAAAAGAATACAGGGGAAGGGAGGCACTATTAGAAGTGTCTGCATTAACTCCCCTTCCCTGCCTCTCAGGAGCTGTGATGCTGAGTGATGTAGGAGGGAGAGGGGGGCGGAACAAAGTAAGGGCGAGTTTATTGCCTAGCCGGTGTCTGTTATGATTTCCAAATAAAAAGCCGTGGAGATAATGGCGCTTATACTGCCACGACATTTACGAGAAACGGTCGTAAAACGGTCCCCAGCTACCTGGTGCACCCCTGTGGCGTGTGGGCAGCGGGGGAGGGGGAGCCCAGATATTCGCCCTGCGATTAGGGCTGATAGTCCAGGAAACAAAGACCAAAAAGAGGCACAAACCTAAAAAAAAACATTTTCCCAAAGCTGAATTTTTGTACAGTGTTAGAGTCGACTATTCTCAATAACATACCAAGAGTTTACCGCTGTACACCTTGTGCGACACACCGAAAAAAAAGAAGCAGCAAATACCTTTATGACAGCGTCTTACAGCCATTCATTAAAATGTTTCCCATAAACGCAGTTTCTAACGTAGACTTTCACTAAGACCATCAAAATAAAACAGAAACGTTACTATACAAAACAAATTAAAAATATTTCAAAAGTCGAATACTCAAGATGGAATAAAAATCGTTTAAATTATGTTTATTCATCAGTCCTGGAAATAAAATTACTATTTACATGCAAATGAAGGGCCCAACGTGAAAATCATCTTGGTAAATGTTTTTTTGCCTATTCCTTAAGTTTTAAGGCGGTATAATTTTAAAGAGTCTAGCGCAATTAGTTAAATCGCTAGAGCAGCCAAAGCGCCGGAGTGTGTACCGTCATGTGGCGGTGCTCCTGTCGCAGCAAGCCCGCGCGACGCCGACTGTTGCGTTACTCGCGAACCTGGTGGCCAAGTTCACAAGTTAGTATATTTGAGTTAAATTAACGCATGTAAAATAATAATAAATAGATTTTCTGTTGTGAAAGATTTTTAATAAGTCTTAATAAAATTGAAATTAACTTATTGTTTTTTAGACCTTGTGAACAGGAACACCTTAACATCCAAGTTAAATAATTATATATATATATATATATATATATATATATATATATATATATATATTTATATATATATATATATATATATATATATATATATATATATAAATTCCCAAGGCTGCTCAGCGATAGATAACGTCACCGTGGCAGGACGATGCGCGGGTTACGGGGGGTGGAGGGAGGTAGCGACGACCCTTGTCTACATATATATATAATATATATAATATATAATATATAATATATATAATATATATAGTTAAAAGCACAGGACCGCGATTCGCGCCAGGTTCGGAGCTGGCTGGTGGCCCTGCCTGGTGTCACTTGCCGTCCACTGACGTAAGGCATGCCACGCGTGCCTGGCCGGATTACAAGGGTCGTCGCTACCTCCCTCCACCCCCCGTACCCCGCGCATCGTCATGCCTCGGCGCCGTTATCTATCGCTGAGCATCCTTGGTGAATTCCGCGGGCCGCCGCGCGGAGTAGCGCGAATTGACGCTGCTTTTCTGGACTGTTCGGACGTCGGACATAGCTTCGTTTTGGAGCGACGGCGAGTGTAGCGATCTTCAGTCGACGGGTCTCCGAAGGCTTCTTTCAGCTGGAACTCTCACCTCCCTGACACAGCTCGCTGGGGTCTATGTATACTCGGTCAAGTCGCCCAGAAGCACAAGGAAAAACCTTCTCTAACCTACCATGACCGAGTAGCAAGAAATCCATTTCCAGGTCACATGACACAAGCAACACTTTTTTTTTCGGCAAGCGAGGCTTTTTTTTCCTCTGTAGCAATTTTTTTTTGTTGAGGGCTTGCCAGTTGCCTACCTCCCAGAGATGACGCACAGCACTAGCCACATTACAAATAATTCAGGCCAAAATAAAGACAAAAACTAAGAAAATATTTGGGGGGGAGGGGGGGCAATAGGCACAACAAGCATTTGTGTGGATCAATGCTAGAAATGATAATTTAGGACTCAACTGCACGTTTTCGGTGATACGCACAAGGCCTACAGCGGTAAACTATAGGTATGTTATTAAGCATAGTAGAATATACCACTGTGCAAAATTTAAGCTTTGGAAAAATTTTTTAGAGGTTCAAAACTTTTTTTCCTGGGCTATGAACAAGTAGCTCACTGCCAACTTATTGGTTTGACATAACTGCCTTTCTTTACAGTCAACCACTTGCAGATAGTTCCTGCAAATAATAGAAAAAAAATCAGTGATAAAAATATATAGTCAACTATATTATTTGTTTTACAAATGGATAAAAAAAAAATATTTTGGCCTAAATTAAATTAAATTGCCTTTATTCGTTACAAATTTTTTTATCAAGAAACTATATCTTACCACCCACTGCTTTGCTCACGCGCTAATTTCAGGATAGTGCTGATATTGTGACAGTGTAAGAAAAAATGTGATCAATTCCCGACGTTCTGAACTAAAGCAAAACACATAATTAATGTCAGTTGTGTGTGTATGCTTTCATTAACAACAAAACCATTCATGGTAGGAATGTAAAAATTGTTAATATGCAAGCTTATTTTTAATGTAGATTACTTTTCAGAATTGTTTATCTCACACTGGAGTGGTTCCAAATATATAGGTATTTAACAACCATACAATCAAACAGGGCCGGTGCAAGATAACTTGGCGCCCTAGGCGAAAAACCTTAATTCTCCCCCCCCCACAACCGGACACCCCAAAAAAAAAATTTTCCCTGCCTCAAAATACATCACGTAAGCCTACGATTTTGTCAACAATCAAATGTAAGCAGGCTTGTGTTTTTTTTTTTTTAACTTATTACAAATCATAAACAGGTCATCGTGGACTTTAAATAATTACTTATATCAATATAAACATTCCAAACTGTTACAAAAATCCATGTTCATCTAGTTTCAATAATCGTTAAACATATTATATCAGCTGTTATGTGTCGTGCTGCGCCGCCCCCAGCTACTTGGCGCCCTGGGCGGTTGCCTAGTTCGCCTATATGGACGCGCCGGCCCTGCAATCAAACCTCGATTTTTTACTCCGTAAAATAATGAACATAAAAAAAAAAACAAATAGTTTTTCATTTTCAATTAGTATTATGCCAACTTTGACATTGCATGTTCAATGTTAGTTTGTATAACCTTTATGAAATCAAACCATACCATTTTTATACACTCTATCCTAATATTGAGAAAGAGAGAGAGCATTAGAGAGAGAGAGCTTGAGCTTTATATGCTTTTAAAAAATAAACTTGATAACTATTGGCTAATTAAAAACAAATACTTTCATATTTTAAAGTTAATTATTACAGATAGACATAGGCTATGTTTTATTTAATAATTATGGTGCCAAATTATATAGCAATATTCCTAAATAAAATGGGAGGGAAACAACCAAATTGATGACATTTTTGTACCTAAACGCTGATGACTTATCCGTTACAGACTCAATTACCATGTCATATCGGCACTGCTGCCCGAGAAGTCAGTTTGAAATATGCTATCTATATATACATATATACAAATACATGTATCAAGAGAACATAGTTTTCGGATCTTAACCAGTCACTCTGTAATCATCTTTGCTATCATATCTGCACAGTATTGATAAAATAATTGAAAAAAAAAAGTAGATACTAGAAAAAGAATAATAGAACTTGCTCTGTGTGTGAGCATGTACTTGTGCGAAGTCGGATACTACAGCTAATTAGGGATACAATATTAATACAATAGCATATTATTTTTAATGTAGATTAAATTAGTATCAAATTTCTTATTTCCTTATAAGTGGGATCAGAGACAATAGACTTCCAAAATACCAACCATACAACCTTTCAAAATAATATTTTTACTCAGGGGTGGAATTAGAAAAGAAAAACAGGCTTGTCTATTTCCATTGTATGAAAAAATTCATACGTTCCTATTTTGTTGATTCTGTGATATGCTTAGCCCTAATAAACCCAAATATATGTGTGTTTTCCTCATCAGGAGTAAAGTTTTGAAAACTTTATAATTTATTTTTAACTAGTGCAAACTTTAATCTAGTAGCTCTCAATATTAATAAAACAAAAATTATTTATTTCGCAAGGAAATACATATTACACTATAAATTTGAAAATGTTGTAATACCCAAAAAACCTTTCTTCAAAATATAGCTCATTTTAGATGCAAAATTATATTTTCACCAAGTAAAGCATATAATTTCTAGTTCAAGAAGAACTCTAGCCTTAATTATATTCTACTTACCCTGATTCTATTCTATCACTAATCAGGTCAAAATTAGAACACTGCTCAGTAATTTGAAATTTAATTAATTCAACTGATTAAAAGAAATTTGGAATTAAAATAAACTAGAAAATATTTTCAATTTGATACATTTACCTCCACATAAATTAGCTTCTCTTTCTGAACATACAGGATATCTAGATGCAATTTTAATCAAAAATGGTTAGTTTTAAAATCAATTGCAAATACATTCTCTACATCACTGGACTCTAAATTCCACAATTTCACAGTCTGTCAGCTACCTTATGCACGTACTATAACAGGAATAATATAATTTAGAGATTAATTTCTAATTTAATAAACTCTACAATCTGGCCAGTAAACTTGTTAAGTAAATTTTTTCATAATTTCTATTACCTCTAGTTATTTATTTACGCTCCTTAGTTTCTCAAACATTTTTCCACTTTGTTTTAAAATTTTAATTCTTAATATAGATTGCACTAGGGTAGGGGGAAGCCGGGGGAAGGGCTGGGAGGCCTCTCAACTGAGGGGGTAGAAGGGGGCCTCTCTGATGTCCCAATCCAGCCAAACCTTTGGGACTGAAGATGCTAATCTTTTTCCCCCACTCCAAGAGAAGTGTAGATTTTTATCTTACTCTTTGTCTTTGTTTTATTGAAAATTAACGTGTCAACTATTCTGTCATGTTGTGTTTTGTATTTATTTTGCGTTATTGGGTTTGATGTGTGTGTTTGTTCTAACTGTTTATATGTATTTTTTGGTCAATTCAAGTGAGAGGTTCACTCACCTTACGTGTGTTGGCCATTTGTGGATGTGCCTACCTGTTGAAGATTCCCTTCAGGTAGTGTTTTAGAGCTTGCCTGCTCTCGGTAACGACAAAGGAGAGTGTCGTACCCACTGCTAAATCCCCTCGGCTGTTGGTGGGCATGTGACAATTAATAAATAAATAATATTTCATTCATTTTCAGTTACCTCCTGCTTTAGCGAATCCCTATATAATTAAAGCTTTTATAAAACCAACAAACACCCTTTAAACACTAAAAAAAAAACCAGAAAATGGTAAAAAAAATAAAACAGAAAATTTTGTGAGTGTGTGCTGACCATGCCTAGTTTCATAGCATCCAGTTTAATAAAGCCGTAGTTACGAATTTTCCACATGAAGTTAAATTTTGAACATTTTAAATACTATGAGGTGGAATCAAAACAAATCAGAGAATAAAATATGTTACGTAAATTTTTATGCATGTAATTTTTGCGAAATTTATTACTTTCTGCTTTTGATAATCTCATTAGGAACTTACTCATTTTCACCCCCTAAGCAATGTACATATATTTGGAAAAAATATGAAAGAAAAGAACTACGTGACTCTTTACAGACATCAGTAAAGTTTCTTATATTAAACTTCTTATGATTAGAATTTTATAAATTGGTAAATCGGAGTTTGTAGTATTCAAGGTATGTTTTTTTTATAAATACACAGTATCTTAACTTCATGTTGATTAGCTTTGGAAATAATTTTATTGTGTAGTCGAATACAAAATGGATAATCATACTATGCAATTTTATGAGCAAGCGCTAGTTAAAAATGCTGGCGGATGTTAATAAAATTTTGTGCTGAGTGTTGTCATTTTAGTTGCTTTTAAGAAAATTTGTACTTTTTATCCATTTTATTGAGATATTTGATTTTTAATTAGGATAACATATGGCTTTTACATTTTGTTGTTACATAGCGTATTAATATGCATTTTAGAGTCAAGTAGTGTACTGAACCAAAAAATTCTTCATGAAGCTCCTCAGATGTTAACACACGTTCTTTGCTAACAGCTGCGGGAAAAAAATTTTCCCCTCATTAGTTTTGGAATTGTACCCATACGTTGCAAATATTTAGTTCACGTTCATTTTGAGAAGGTATTTGCAACACATCACCTATGAGTAAAAATAAAAATTTAGATATACTGTTGAGGTATAAAAAAAAACACAATTTTACATATGCTACATAAAACAATTTGAAGGGTTATTTCAGTATTGTTAATAAATTGATTAAACAAAATGAAAATATTTCAGATAAGTAGTACGATGGTAAAAAATAAAATGTTTTTAATATAGTGCTATATTATTACTTCCTGCTTGTGAATTAGTCCAACGGATAGGTATTAAACTTAATAAAATATATTATTCTAAAAAAAAATCTGCCATGGTTCCCTACACTAGTTTCCTGCCAATGCCGGGCCTCCATTATATTTGACTGCTAGTTCATCCTGCATATTGCTAATGCAACGGTTATGATGTTTGAAATGCATTTTGACAAGACTCACCTCCTTAAGTGATATAATTAGTGGAGACAAATAAAATAAGTTTTTAAGGCCCTGTTCCAAAAAAATTTAGTTTCATTTTACAAATAGTGTAAAATACAAAACCATGCCATGTAATTTTTTTTATGCAGAAATGAAAAAAAAAAACTCATTTTAATTATATCCTTTTATTAGGCACACATGTATTCTTATAATCAAAGTCAAATTAAAAAATTCATGAAATTAAATATACAATTAAATAAGACAATATAATGAAAAATCTGTGAAAAACACAAAGAAAGCTCAAAAATGGAATAGTACATCTATTATTTCAAAGAAATAAATCATTATAATAAAAAAAAATTCAGCTGATATGGATTCCCAAAACATTTACAACAAAGAATATCAAAATATACAGCAATGCTTTAGACAAATTATAAAAAAGCACTTTTATACACAAATAATAATAAATGATTTTTCTATGACACAAAGGCAGTTTGGTCCAGCAGTTATCATTATGGCTGTACAGCAATGCCTGACTTTGAAATAAATAAGATGATGTACGGAATGTAAACGTTAGTGAAAAACAAAATGTTGATATGGAATGTCAATGAACAAATTATGTACATAAATGTTCCAATTTTCATCTGAATTGGGCAGTTATAAAAATATAATTTACAAAAAATAATACCTGTTTTAAACAAAGGTCTACTTTACTGCAATAGAAAATATGCTATTTGCTATTTAAATTCAACACGAGAGGCTTTGAAGACCAGGGGGAAATCATTAATAACAGTTAAACGCTCTTCATGTGTTCTACTATTTTTCTGTTGTACTAAATTTTATATTTTTCTACCTATCCAGTTTATCAACAGTGTAACAATTACTTACTTACAGCTACAAAAAACAATCAATGCACTTTGAATCACATAAAGCTTGTGTGGTGAAATACTTCTAGGTGTTAGTGTGTGACATACTTTACAACAGTATATTGTATATAAAATGATCACAAAACTGACATAAAAATAACATACCATAGAATAAAAAACAGTCATTACCATACACGTAAGCTACAATCAATGACACATTGTCATAACATGAGTAATACTTGCCATAAAACATTTTTAAAACATCTTTTATAATAACTTTTAACAAACAATGGAATGGCTTAATTAAAAATAACATTAGAATTCATTCACACTGTCTCAGCCAAACTTACCATTCAATGGAAGTCAACTTGTGGCTCACAGATGAGCATGCATAGTTCACACACAACTCTATAAGCAATTATAATTACACAGTATCAGTTCTATATTAAATCATATTTTGAAATGCCACATGGTACAACCATAACACAACTAAGCAATAATTAGGTTTTTAAAATACTTATTAGGCCACTTATAAGCCATACCACACAGTGGCTTGCAAGAAATAAGATTAAAAACCTTAACTGTCAAGATGGTACATTCTATATATATATTTTAGTTTTACTATTTTCAATTTGTATGATTTTTATCAATGTATGTATTCAATTTTTATTCTTAAGTACATACTGTAAGCTGTAGTTTAAAAAGCAGAAAATGGTTTTACAAGTTATTAAACAGATCTAATTTCTGCATTTTTTATGTGGCAGGTAAGTGCCAAATTACGCATATGCATTATGCATGACGCGAAAATTCCTTTAAGCATAGTACTGTACAAAAAAAGTGAACTTGACAATGTCCACTAAACCATGAATATAGACACTAAGTATTTTCATATACAATAATAACGGCTGTGACGCATCGCACCATACTACTAAACTTACACCATAGTGTGATGCTTGTGCTATACGTAAAGTGTGATGCCTATGTTAACAAAATTTCAAATTTTCGCACACGGAATAATAATAATAAAAAAAAACTAACGTTCGTTAGTGGGAACCATTTGATACACTCAACTACAGAGATATTTTTTTCACTGCCTTAAAGTAAGAAGTAGGAGTGTTGCAAGATTCAGAAAGAGGCATGCAGATAGATGATCGGATCAATTTCGGCTAAGGTAGTTCATCTTATTTCTGGAACGAAACTCATTCTTGGCAGGTTTCTTTGTATATAAATAGTATATGTATGTATATATGTATAAGGAGGTTAGAATGAGAGTGAAGTGAGTCATTGTGCGCGACAATTTATCAAGGTGAATGAAAATTCAACCTAAAAAACTTGAAAACGTAAAAAAAAAAAAAAAAACAACAACGCAACATGAACTATTGAAAAGATGCGTGAAATGAAACGAAATGAAACGAAATGAAATGCCCATGACAGACTCCACTGTAGCTCGCGACCCCCCGGCAGATGAGCAGACGAAGTGCGCGTGGCGGTACAGCACAGCGAGTGAGAGAAAGAGAGAGAGAGTGAGAGAGAGTGAGAGTGTCGGAGAAGGAACGAGGCGGGGCTAGCGCAGGGGGAGGCACAGCACGTGGGCGAGGATCGCCCCCTCCCCCCACTCCTCGATGTCCACCGGTCGTCACACGCAGTCCTCCAGCGACATCAGCAGCGGGTTCACGTACTCGAAGCCTTCGAACTCCGACTGGTCGATCTTCTCGATCACCCGTCTGCAAAACAACCACACGCTCTCCATCTCCCCTCTCTTCTTCCGACACACTACATGTTTCATTTATCCCAGGTTTCACACGTCATGCTGATTTTCCCATTTTCTCGTATTTTTTGTCCTATAACAAATACCTTCACAGATATTCACTTAGTGTGATATAATGGGTGCAAAAGGTCGCGACATTTTACACCCAATGTATTTATAACAGCACAACAAAATTCAAACTTTTAAATTTATAGAAATAGCGCTTAATAGTAATGAAGAGAATATTGAAAAATCAATGGCGTGCGAGACTCAGCCTCAAGGGATAAAAATTACACCACATCTATCTTATTAAATTTGTGGTGGCTCGGAAAAGCATAAAGGCTAGTTTACGAATGAGCACTTAAGAATTGACGGTCAGAATTGTGTGTTATGCGAATGTAATGGTTTATGATTGACGGTTAACGACAATCATAAACCATTACATTCTTATACACATCGTCGTTTTTTTTAAGGTCATGACTAATTGTTACTGTTAATTCTAAACAACCCAAACTTAAATTAGATATAACAAATAGCTTTGGAAACGAAGTCAAAATCCAAAGGACAGGTGCCACTGTTATGTCAGCTGCAGTAGTCTGCGTGAAGTCACTTGTTTGCAGTGGCGGATGTAAGGTTTTTTTTTCCTGAAAGGGGGGAGGATTTGGAAGAAATAGGGAAATATATAAAATTATAATTTGCGCATTCAAATAACTTACAAGAGTTTTTGACTGTTACATTAACAATCACAACTTGAGACATTTCATATTATTATAGCTTGTTCAAGGCGCAACCTGCATAAATAACATACCGCATTTACAGATATATAGCCATTTTTTCATAACCTCGGGAGGGGGGAATATATTATTCATCAAATTTCCTCCTCCCCAACCCAACGTTTGCGACTGGTTTTCTCCTGGCGCCTGTTTATTAACTTCAGACTGAAACAAGATAAAGCCATGGAAATGCACTAATATCATTCAAAAGTTTAAATAAATGAAAATTCAATTCACGGCAGTAATGGAAACGTCAAAAAGTATTTTTAGACTTATCCTCCTTATGGAGGAGAAATGGTAACATAAAGACGTCATTTTTTATTTAACAGTTTTTAGCTCATACCAATGTATTACTTTTTTGTAAAATTGAAAATTTGATTTCGTCAAGTTTAACGGAATATTTGAAGTAGATAGTTATTTACCGCACAAATTTATTTCCCCTGTAAAATCAACGGGGTTCAGTGTTGAATACATCTTAAGGATAACTATAATGATGTAAAGAGTCACTTTTTAGATAATATCACAATATCCAATAATTCCATTTTTAACAGAAATTAAATATATTCAAACAGTTAAAAACGTATTATTTTATTGGAAAATGAAAAAAAAGTATTTTTTTTTCTGATAGTAAATAAAAAGCAGAGTAGATAATTACTTGCTAGAATTTTCGTTAATGTTTACTCAAAATCTCACCTGATTATGTAATTTAACTGTTTAAACATATTTAATTTCTGTGATTAATAGTTTAATTTTGCGATAAATACTAAGATGAAAATGTAAAAAAAAAAAAAAAAAATAACGATCCTAGTGGATATAGATCCTGAGCCCGCACACTATCAGCCCCTGCACGTTACCACTACACCACGCCGCGGACTTCAGAATTGAAGACAAAATATCGGGTAAATAGTATCTTTGTAGATTAAAACTTAAACTGACAATTGCGGCAACGTTACAAGCTATTGCCATGTATTCAAACACTACAAAGCTTCCAAATAAATTAATAACCCTAAACTTTACCTGACATTTAAAACAAAACAGTTTTTTTTTTTTTTAAATATGTCTAGTTTTATACGAAACTCCCTTTCAATCCAATGTTAATGAAGGGGACACCTGCTACTAGCGCCTTTAGTTCGCAGGCCGCTACGAGCTTCACTAAGCCGACGAGACACGCCGAGGCAAGGGATATGAAGTTGCCAGACCTGTCTATATGACCGTGGGGGAAAATCTGCACGTGTTAGCTCCCACGGGAAGCGGTAAATTAATCCAGGTTTTGTGCCCAGCCAATCAGAAGTGAAGTTCGAAAATGTATTATTTTTTTTTTTACAGAAACCCCTCGATGCGAGGAATGTGATTTGTGTACTGATGTGTGCCTGTACGTAGAGAGATGTGTTGTAATTGGTCGGCGAGGTCACGTGGCTGCCTATTCCCTGCGTGACTATAGGCAGTTGCGTAGCATAGTCAAGTCGTCGTTCCGAGTGCTGTGCAGACAGGTCGTGCCGTTCGGCGCTTCACGAGTGCTTGGAGGCGGACGTTTCCACATCTGGGGTCGGGGCCGGGTCGCTACTAATATGTGATTTTAACATTTGTCCTTAAGTTTTCTGGCTCTTTAATTTAACAATCATGCTCCAGACTACGAGTGGACGAAGTCGCTAGATACAGCCTTTCATTAAGGCAGATGACTGAGAGAAGCTATCGGGCCAGAGTGAGTATTTTTTTATTTCCGGTCACATCGTGCAACGCACATTTAATTCTCGACAGGAGCTGAACAAATAAACTCTTTTTATTCTAATACAACTTTCAGAACTTTACACCTTTAACTACCTGCAACATCCGATGGGATATTTTTCAAGTGTTTTCCGCACGTGATATGAACAATCGTCGTCTTAAACCGTGGACGATTGTGATTTATTTTTTCTCACACAAGAATTTTTGAAAACGGGTCCAGTGGAATTCGAGTTGAAGTCTTGGAATCAAACAAACTCACGGCTCTCTCTCTCTCTCTCTCTCGCTCTCTCTCTCTCCGTAGCATTAGTACGTGTGACATGCGCGGAGGAGACAGCAGTAGTGGACGAGATGAAAGCACGCTTTAAACCCGCGGGCGGTCGCCCTGACCTCTGGCGGGACACAAGAGCCGCGACGAGCCCCCAAGAGCTCACGGGCCACGCCGAGCTTAGAGTCGGGGCTGCTTCAGTCAGCTCCAAGCATCCCGGCCACTCAGGGGGGTTGCCAGCGCGCGACAGCTGCCCGTCGTACAGACGCAGACTGCGCTGCAAGTGCACCACGCAGCACAGCTTGCCCGGAGGTTCGATCGCTATCTCAGAATACATTACGTCCGGTGACCTCCGATTCGGAACGCGAAGGGTAACGTGAGGAACGAAGTTCTGAAAATAAATCTAATACTGTCCAGTGTCAGGCCCCAGCTGAGTTCCCAAACATGTTTTATTTAATGCTTGGGTTTACCCTGACAGGACAAAAATATACAAGTCCACTGTTAATAAACATTCACAGGAAACCTTACAAGTAAATCGATACGTGCAGATCACGTTTTTAAAGTTAAACTTCTTTAGGCGCGTTTTAAAAAATGATGAGTGAATTTTTACGATGAGCGCGCACCATGCAACCAAATTTTCACAGGATGAAAAAAAGGCTACGTATAAATAAAAATTATATATGTGCTTTCAAATCATATCCTGTAGTAATTTGATATCGAATACTGGTCCATCTAATTAAAAACATTTATACATTGTGAATATTAGTGATAGTAAGTGTGTTTATAACCATAACTGCAAGGTGTGGAAAATATAAGGGCTGGAGGACAAAAAAATTCATTACTCCATTAGTAGGAAATATATCAAATTTAGATTGTTTGTAAACCTTAATAAATGTTATCTTAACTTTTGTCTGGAACTATATTTGATACAACCAGCCATGGTTGCAAAGGATGGAAAAAACAGAGGTTCTTATAAGGGTCTAAAAGTTTATAGAAATTTCCAGTACATTTCCAGAATAAGTAGGTTCTTCTAAATCTACCTACGCCTGTAGGCCGTGCTGAAAGAGAGTTTTCAACTGTATTTATATAAGTAAGGTTATGTTCCCGTATGTAAACTTTATTTGCATTATAAATTACATTATTCGAAAATAATAAAAATTAATAAATTAGAATAATTTTTTTGCATATTTATTGATTTTAATTATTAATTAAAATGTATCTCAATTATTTTTAATCTAAATAGTCAATTTTATACGTGTTTATATTAATACTGAATACTGAGTATTTATTAAAATTTTTAAATTGATTGAATTTATATTTTACCAACCGTATTTATAATAGCACACCAGTCCTTTTACTATTTATTTATACTGAATATTTGCATGCAAAATTAAAACGCGTACGAAAGTACACGCACCCATATTGTTTTTTAATCGTGGGAGCTTGAAATGAATTACATTAAGTACTACTGGTTGCAGTTCATGGATTTATAGTTGTATGCGAAACGTAACGTGCTCAATACGCAAACACTATAGGAATCATGAATACGTATTTGAATATAAAATTATCATAGTTTAAGTTCGATTGGGTGAGGCATTGCTGGTCCGATCGGCTGATGCAGCCATAATTACTAAATAGATATTTTTTTGTAACGACATTAAAAAAAAAACTGGCGAATTAAGAACAGTGTCTACGGGCTCACAAAGAGTGGCAAATGTTTGGTAACGAAAATATGATCTCTCTGTCGACAACAATCAATCGCAGGCTTTCGCGGCCGTCTGGAGTTGCTTGGATTCTGGGTTGTGGCCGCGACGAAGTCGGAAGATTTCGCGGACGTTTCGGTCGATCTTGCAAGTCGCCATCATCCAGGGAGCAGTCAACCCTGGATGATGGATGGCGACTGAAAAGGTTGACCGAAACGTCGGCGGGGAATCTTCCGACTTGGACGCGGCCACGCTATACTCAGAGGAGCCCAGCAACCTGAAAAAAAGAACAGAAGGAATTCAATCGATCACGGTCGCACAGGCTACGAAACAGGGGGGGAGGAGGGGACCTTGTCCCACAAGCCGCGAGCGCGCAGGCAGGATGCCGGCGAGACCGCCGCTTGTTTACACGGGCGCGCGACCAGGCGCAACTGCGTCCTTGGCCGGGCTGCGGGGAGCGACGACCGGCGCGGCGAGCTTTAAGGCCCGGCCGCACCCACGCCTCCACGGCCTGAAGAACAGTGGCCGACCAGGGCGTTATTCAGGGGGCGGATCCGGGGCCACTTCAGAAGTCGTATTACCCAATGTATATTTTACCCTTCTGGGGAGGGGACACGTGACCCCTTCTAATGGCGTTACTGGTTTAGATGGACGGTACTTAATTACGATTTTTCCCCCGATTTTGCATAAGTTACGAGAAAAAAAAAGGTATAGAATATTATCTGGAGCAATAACAACGAGTAATTGGCAATGTTTATACACATCTACCTCTGAGGTTAACACAATTTTTAAATTTTTCATTAGAAATAGTTGGTCCCATGTCAATGATGATTGTGTTTCTCTTTGTGAATTGGTACAGACAGAGCACTAATATCATTATGTCAGAAAAGCAATTTTCATGTACAAACTCTATTCCCCCGTTAAAAAAAATTAAAACATTAAACTAATTATCTTATCATTTTTGTCTAGCAAAGAAATTAAGAATGTTTTTTTTAAAGTTTCAATTAGCAATTGCAACTACTAGCGATGAAACCTGAAAATAAATAAAGTTTAAACAAATAGAAAACTTGCTGTTCTGAAAAGTTACAATTTTTTCACATGGTGTCCTATACCTCTTAAGTGTGTATGTATATATATGTATAAAAATCCGCAGGACTAGTAACCAAATAAAAATAACTAAACGAAACTGCAATGATAAGCCAACTTGCATGAAGCCTAACCTTAATTAAGATAATTTCCCGCCATCTTGTATTTTTTTTAACGTTCAGACAAAGGTTGATGTAAAGCTCCTGTACTACGTATTAAGGCTCGGTAGAGCATTAGTCCTAGGTCCGGGCATTCGCTGAAGTCTACCATTCGCGGACTAATGCAATTTGTTTGTGCAGCTGTAGAGTTCCTCGCGTTAAACAACCATTGGCTTTCTCTCTGTGTTTAACTGGAGCCTGTTAATTAATACACTGCATAAAGGCTTTAAAGCATGTGATTATATTTATCAAAGTCTCGCAATTTAAGACATTTTAATAAAAAATAACTAAAAATTGAAAAATCAAAAATAGACTCGCCTACATCTTAATTTAAAAAAAATTATAATTTCTGCAGTATATGAAAAAAATAATAGAACAGTACTAAAGAAGATAAGTATGACGTAACTGTGGAAAAAAACACGATTTTCACATTTGAGAGACTGATGCATTAGTCGATCTAAAAGTTTTAAGAATGAATATTATCCTGACCTAACAAAATAAAACCAGTTAACGTAACACAATTTTGGCGACAAATTTTGAAGAAAACAATGTAATGATTGTAAAGTTAATCGTCCTTAGTAATTGCCCTAATAAAACGAAATGACAAGCAAATAAAACAACCCCACGTGGTGGTTATGCCGAGCCTTAAGCACTGCTGTGACGCATGGCTTCTGCACAGCCGGGAAAAAAACAGACGACTACCGACTCCGGCGCTTCACAGCAACTGCTTTGCGCTGGGAGTGGCTCGAGCTGAAGTTAACTGCGCAAACAGTCACGAGTGGGAGGAAAAAACGTACTTGCCCACGCAAACATGGAAAGAAAACAACTGTGAAGATGCCTAATACAGTAAGAGTCATAAGTCTATACGTGAAAGCGGTGACTAATTTCTTTTTTTCGTTTTCAGGCAGGTGAACCAACAGAAAAGATAAAAACGGATTGACATTTTGTATATTTTATACATAATTTTTACGAATAAAATAAACATTAATCACAGCTTTCAACATTTTTGTACGGAGACTTACGACTCATCCAGTACTTTATAGTATACTTCCCTACGGCTTCATGAATATGCTCATAGAAGAACGCAAGGCTGCGGTGGACATACCACCATATTATTGAAGCTACAGAATACACGCGCATCGTCTGGTTATCCGGGATTCAGACCTGTCACTTTGCGATCCAGGGGTAGCCTATCACCACAGTGACCTCCACATAGGAAGTCGCTAAACTGAAAGGCTAAAAGAAAATATGTTTCGGAATCAAGACTCCAGAAAAACCCCGAGTCCACAAAACTTAATCGACTGTTGACCGGAATTCGAACAAAGCATTCCCATTTCGCATTTATTTCAGCGTTACTATTAAATCATGATAAGTAAATAGGGATACATGTCTGAAAATGAAATACGTATTTAAAAATGATACGATATGATACCATGCCGTTCAAATCGAAAACGACGTGGAACAGAAGGTAGATACATTTCGGGACACCTGAGCGCACTCGAGACGGCCTGTGACGGTCCGGGCACACAGCAGCCGGCATGCCAGACCGACGACAAGACGGATTTAACCACGACTCTCTCCCGGCCCGACCACCGCATCTCGGCATGGGGTAGGTCAGTACACGCTCCCCCTCCCCTCCACCCCCCACCGCAAAATTCTAGCCAGGACATCGACCGAACAGCAGAGGGGCCAGCCAAGGGTGCGCGTTCTTCAGATCGTTCTCAGAGGGGACTGGCAGGCGCCTTGCAACTACTGGCCTACTTGTTCAGGCCGAGATAAAAAAAACAAACAAAAAAACATATGTCTAACTTAATTTATTTAGGACTTTCTGGCGAAATTACGGCTTTCAGCCTTCTCTTACACCTCGAAAATACTTGGCGAACTACACGAAATCACGTTACATAATCTCACGACAGCACTAAACTCAACTTAACATAACCTAATGACTTCAAAAAAAACTCAAGTCGAGACATTACAAAAGTCTAAAGAACATAAACACGGTAATAAACGTAAGAAATAATAATGGATCTGAAAATGTAAAAAAAAAAAAAAAAACGCATACGTCTACATGAATGCCCCTGCCTATAAATTAACCCAGTGTGGTTCTGGAATCATTGGCGACACTGAAAGATTTATTCTGCAACCTGACGTTTAAGCTTTGAGAATATTTCTGAAAAAACATTCAGAAAATCTGTAATCAGATGCGCTAGTTTACGATATTTTCTTCGTAGTCAAATTAAAAACAAATTCTGCCGCTTAAGATATGAGCGACATTTGTATACTTTTAGAGATAGGTAAAAGTAATAATTTGGAACAATTCCTTTTTACAGGGATACATGCTGGGAAACGCTTCGTTCGAAAGTTTACTGCTGTCGATGTGTATCCTCATATATCTAAGTGACATTGCAGCATAACAATCCAAAAACTATATTACTATATTATTATAATTTAGCGATGAATGATCATTTAAAGGATTCTACAGTCACAGATCGAAGACCAGGACTCATATAAGAAAATATTAAAAATTTCACTATCACTATAAGCTTCAATAAAAATATTACAGTATGGTGCCATCAACTGCACATAACTATAAAATAAAACGTCTACGGACGTGTCGTAAGTGAGGGTGGTAGAAGTAAAATCCTGTAATGTGTCTTGATATTTGATCTATAACTGTAATATCCTGGAGTTCTGGCGAGCTTAAGGGAAAATCCTGATCAAAGCTACATAATGGTTGTTTCCGAAAATCACATTAAGACAGTAGTCCCGTTTCATGTCAGTATTTTATTTTTACGTTTAATACAGTTAAACCTATAAACCATTTTGGATAATAAGTTGGAAAAGGTGATTTATTTAACATTTTTGAGCAGTATGGATAAGGAGAACCAAATGGAATAAATAACTCTTTTTTTAAAGTCAATGCCGGTGGCTTTTGCGAGTATGGTTCAATTTTTTTCCAGAAAAAAATTATTTAATTTTATTTAGCCTTTTAAAATGATTCCTTTAACGAAGTTTCTGTGTTGTCTATGTTTTTAGATTTTGACATAGGTTGATTATGTATTTTTTTTTCCCTGTGCGTTTGCGTGTTAATCATTTTTTAGTCCTTTGAGGTAGTATCCTAAAAATATTTTAATCGATATCACCCATTGCAAGAACCATTTTAAGTACATACTTAATCCAGATGGAACATTGCGGAAGAAACGTCCATGTTTTCATCTAATGGCGACGAGAGATTTTACTTGCGTTTAACTTATTATTTATTTGATATATTTATTGACTTAATAGCGAAGTTAAGGCGTTAAGTCGTTTCTTTAACTTAACCGTTGTATGACACAACTACACAAAATCATACTTCTTAAGCTGTTAGGTTAGTATTATAATTTTATGAACTAAAATGCAAAAATGTTACACTACTAAAAAAACATAAAAGGTAAGTTAATAACGTTCAATATTAAAAAAAGAACTTAAAATAGGAATATAACAGTTATTTGGTTACAAACATGACACATGCACACACGCGGCAGTGGTAGTGGTATCATCGGCGACACTGAACGATGTATTTCGCAACCTCAAGTTTAAGCTTGGTTAGTGTTTCTGAGCCTCGCAACCCTGCAGGAAGCCTGTTCCAGTCGCGCGCTGCACAAACAGCGAAGGAGTTGGCATAGTACCGCGTCTTGTGGGCGGGGACACAAACTTTAACTTCCTATTTCGAGCGTGTGCATTAAAACTGTGGGTATCACTTTGCGAGACCAGTCGGTTGCATAAAGAATATGGGCTAGAATTTTTCAAAACAAAATTATAAACAAGTGTTAAAACGATTTCAAATCCGTCATTCGTGAAGTCGCAACCAACACAAGCTGGTCATAATACTCAAGACAGAGAACTACGAGACTACAAGTTAAAAATCGAACTTAAAAAAAAGCATTATGGATCCTTTGTAACTTCTCGTCGACAGCGAGCTCCACAGACGGTTCACACACAACTATGCACACCAGGGATATTGGGAAAGGTACTGATTGGCCTGGTTTGAATTCTGGAGATAACGGTAAACAGAAATCAGTATCTGCGCCCGGGTCTCTGGAAGGCGAGTGCAGTGACTCCCCACCACGACTCCTCGCCAAAGACCCGCGAGTTGCCTCTGCAGGAAGTGTGGGAGCAAGCGCGAACACTTAAGAATTTTCACCTTCAATTCACGAAGATCGCTGGTTACAAATTATCCAGGGTTCTTCGTAAATTTATCGTTACCTACTAAGATTTATGGGTACTAAGTTTTAACTTTGAACGTGAATCAACAAGAATGATATTGGAAAATAAGCAAAACATTCCAAAAACTGGTTCAGTATACTGAAAAAAAAAAAAAAAAAACCAACAATTGCCCCAATGTGTGTGATTTTACTTTTTTTTATATATAAAAAAAACAAAACCGTTAAGTTCAAATACTTGTTTCTACGAAGAACTCTTCCTTTATTTCATTTGAATTAGGTATTCGTTCGAAAGTCCGGGAACTTGCGGTAACTTCTGACAGCGCAGAAAAGCCTGCTACGATGCACAGGAACTGCAGAATGCAACCGATTCTATGACGTCTAGGCTAAACTCCAAGTACCTACCCTGCGTATCGGAGCATGCATCGCTGGCTGCCTACACTGAAGCGTTTTGTTTACCGCTCACCGGCCTTAACGTCGCTCGGACACGCACAGAGGCTCATAAATATGAGTCATGCCGTGGTGCTGGGATGAGTACCCTCGAGGCAGTTGCTTTACTACTGGCTCATAGCCCACTAAAGTTGAAGTCTCACACGCCACGTTTATTACTTCATTTGCTGCTCATTACTATCATTAAAGAGTTATTTCTGATATTTTAACTCTATACCTCCCTTGCATCTGTTGCATAACCCTTTTCAACAGATATCCACCAAGTGTAATATAATGGGTGTAAAATGTCTCATAAGTGTTCGTAATTATCATTTGTGCTAATTTTTACGCCCATTTTATGACACTTGGTGCATATCCGCTGGAAATGTTAGTGACAGAACAAAAAATGCAAAAGAGGTATCTTGTTAAACCATCAGATACAATCCTGAAATAATAGTAACGGCGAGAAAACAGAAAAAAAAAAATCAACATGGAGTGTGAGATCGAGCCTTATGTGTGACAGAGGGATGTATTATTCGCGAAAAGATCTGAACGCCTACTAGACTGCAACAAGGTATACCCACACCTGTGGTTTTTTCCTTGTGATTGGCGACCGTCTGTGAGAGAAGTCGTTGCCTTATTTGACCAAGCCACTAAGGACGCGTTGCTTCCGCACTGAATCACTGTGATTGGTGTTGTTAAAATCTATATGTACCTGGAAGAAACTCACCCAATAACGAAACACATACGATGCTACAGTGTTTTAACTTTCATCTAGTCCCGAAATCTTTTCGCGAAATCGTCATGCCCCTACTTATGTGTGACAGAGGGATGTATTATTCGCAAACATTTTTGAGACTAGCTGAAAGTTAAATACCGTAGCATCGTCTGTTTCGCGATTGGTAAAGTTTACTTTCAGGTGCACAACAATCGCAATGATCCAGTGCGTTCTGAGTGGTCCGGTCAAATACGGCAATGGCTTCTCTCGCAGATGGCCGCTGGCGCGGCGTAATGGGCTTACAGGTAATGATTAGAGACCTGGAAAAATTCGCGGATTCATTTCGTGTTATGCTAAAATTCAAATAATTATACCTTAGTGCTGCTTCTGCCATTGGTTCACTGTTAATCTGGATGACTGAGGGCCAATTAGACACCCTCACTCATAGAAGTGTCTAATCACCGGCCACCCAGTCGAGACGACTCACAAGTCAGCAGCCAATGAACAGTTGGCATTTTCCAGAGTGTGTAGAGGATATTGGAGTCCATCCTGAAGGGCATTGAACCCGCGAATTTTTCCGGTCTCTAGTAATGATGGTCTCAGGTCCAACTGCAGGAGTCGTGTTTGGCTTGATTCGCGAAACCTGCCAGTCCGGGGCGCCTGGCCCCCTCCCAATGGCGCGCGAGTCGCTAAACAGCTCGTCAACTGAGGCCCCTCCCACGCCGCGCGCCCTTGTGGGAGGTCGTTTACACCGACACACCGCGGGCTCAGGCCGCCTGCACGAACCCGCGCCCAACTGTTCCGTTATCCCCACACAGCCCGCGCACAGCTCCTGTAGGCATGGGCCGTCCTGGGGGGAGGGGGGAGCTCCCCTCCTTCCTCATCACCTAATGTACCATTTCTAAAACCCCTTACACATATATGCATATACCAATATATATGGATATACCCTTATGTATATGGATATATGCACACACACATATGCATATACCAATATACGTATATGCATAAACACATACATACGTATATACACATTTATGTATATTTACACATACATACATACAATAAAAATTGAAGACTAAACGTTACCTTGGTTATAACTGCAAACGAAAAGTGTGCTTGTTGCAAAAGTTTTAAGTTTCCAATGAATTCTATTAGCAATAAAACGCACAGTAAAAACATACACTTCAAGACACATTATAGGATACTACACAATTTATTATAAATGTTGTAGTTTAAATATAAATACGAAATAAATTTTTTATATATTAGTTTTTTAATGAAATCGTTCAACCTAGAATTATTTGCTATTAATATGTAGCATTAAAAAATAATTAAGGTTTTGTTGGTTTAGTTTTGTGTAATTTTTTGTAATATTTATTTTTCATTATATGGATAGTATAATTATAAAAAATGCACGTAGCCACAAAAAGACTAACACAAGCTGCTTTTATGAATATTAAATTTCCTAAAAAAAATAAGTGTAATAAATCGTTAAAATATAAGCAATAGGAAATAAATAATAATATAACATATTTATAAAACACTGAAACAAATATTGTTGTATCGAACCAGTATCATGGTACATTCGAGTGAAGCCCGTGGTATTTACAAAAAAAAATAGTTAGATAAAAAACATACCCGAGTTATTTCACTACCGAATTCCACGTACAAATTGCGAGCGTTGTGCTACGGTAGTCGTATACGGAGAACTCTGAAAAGCAGACTCCAGGACCAAGATGAAACTTTGGAACATGAAAATTACCAAATTCCTCGCCGGAGAAGCAAGTTGCCGGAAAAGCAAGTTGCAGGAGCGCACCCACGCCGGGGCAAACCCCGTGTTCATTAGCGGCCCGTGACGTGTGTCGTTAAGGCCCTTGCAGAACACGCCCGCACACGCGGTAACACAGTTCGCGCATTAGCCAGCAACACGGGGGATGCCCGCAGCCGGTACATCACACAGCGCTGCCTGCAGAGAGAGCGCGGGCGTGTGTACGGTGGCACTGGCTGATGTTACTGTCTCCAGGGGAAGATATTCACAGCAGCACATCACGATGAAATACACCGGCGCTCGCGCAAAATTTCTTTTTTTTAAATTTTCCTTTTTATGAATTAAAATTGTTCCGGTTTCTCTCCATTTCATTAAAACTATGCATTACCAAATGTAAAATTTTTGGCAAAAAAGCACAATGTGCTGGAGTGTCAATTCTGTTTAATCCCACACCTATGTAAAGTTTATTTTATGTGTAAATAAATATCTGGAATTGAATAGTCCGATCACCGAAGATACGTAAGCATCGTCGAGCGTGGTTAGTACTTACATGTGTGACCGCTTGTGAACACCGCGTGTTCCTCCCCTCCCCCACCCCCTTTATTTACAAATAACAACTGCTTTATCAAACTCACCTGTTTTCAACGCAAGTAAATGGCTTTTTAGGTTGCGTTCATAAATAACGCAAGGAACGCAACCAACGCGAGAAAATTACAGTTGTTTATAACGCACGCAATTCTCGAAATGTCACCATCCCTAAAACTTAAAATTGTAAAACAGAATAAAACAAACTTCTACCCCGAGATTCTTTTGATCATTATTATTTATCGTTAAACACAAAATAAACTGTCAATGATTTGATTTAAAAGCGTTATATACTTTCACTGTAAGAAGTTTAAAATGTGTAAACATGATGTAAATAATGAAAAGAACATTGTGCTCTTCAAAACACGTAACGTCTGCGCGTTTAAAAGTTTTCGGAACACCCATCTTAAATATGGCCGTCGAAAACGCCAGCCAGTACGAAGAAAGTTGGAAGTTGAACAATAGAACAATACTTGCGTTGCGTAATTGTGCCTTGCATAGTTTATAAACCAGATCTAAGGCACGGTCTCACACGCCGAGTTGATACTTCATTTTCTTGTTATTACATCTAAAAGATTGTTAGTCGACCAATAGTGTAAATATTACTATTTTCGAAGGGATTTACCTGTACGAGTATTCCGATAACTCTCTTGGATTACACAATAAATAAAACTGAAAGTAAAGTATGTAATAGGGATATCGAAACGGACAAATATACCCCGAATCAAAACTTTTTACATGCGACCATCGAGATCTGGTTGTGTGTTGTTTTCGAGGGTGGAAAACGTCCAGCTTTGTGCCGCTAAGATAAAATCTATTACACAGTCTACCCTTCATTAGAAAGTACGACAACTAGGGCTGCCACTCTGATATTCATGAAAAACCTAGATAACCTACAAAAAAAAAACCCAGACACATGGGTAAAAAACCAAGATGCGTCTAAAATGCTATCGTTGAAAATGTTTGCGTACTAATTCAAAAATATAAACATAACTGGTTTTAATATAAAACAATTAATTACCTTACAAGACTGAAAACGGTTAAATACAACCAATACAAGAAAATTACACTACAGCAAAATGGCTGTATAAATAATTCTTGGACCAGCACATATCATAAAAAAACCTAAAAATATATACATGACAAAACAAACACCATCACTGCATTATTTAAACCAGTAATTGTTTTTATAAAACTGCATCATGTACGTTGGTCTTTATTCAGAGTCTGATTCTACAAGATAGGTTTGAAGATTAATTGTTGCATTGGTTTTGTGTTCTGCAAGCCTCTTTGAAGAATGTGTCTAATTTAATATTCGACTTAGCTTCTTGAAAGCTAGTTTTGTGTTTATATGTATTTTTGTGTGTGAAACACATAGACTTGTTTGCATTTATCAAACAGATATTGCAACAGATACAGTAGCTACTATCTTTATTATTGTTTTAGGTATAAAAATAATTAAAATTATAAAAAACCTAGAATTGTTGGAATTCATTATTTAAAAACCCAGAAACCCAAACACCATCGGAAAAACCCAGATCTGGGTGGAAAAACCCATGAGTGGCAGCCCTGCGACAACAGAAGCCAACCGAAACAAGAACGTGTAGGTAAATTTCTAACTACCTCCCACCCGTGGTCGGGTAGCGGCGCGAGCCAACAACTCCCCCCCCCCCCCCCCCCCCTGGACCGAATGGGGTCGCGAACCCCATCGCTCCACGAAGCCGCCGGCACACGCCTTGTTTTCATTAGATTCCAGGAATTGACGTCGGCTCGTCCGGTTGAGCGGACACGGAAGAGGGAAAGGAAGCCACCACGGCGCGCGCGCGCGCGCGCGCAGTTTAATTAAATGTTTTACCGGCAACAGCGACCCTTGCTGCCCCCCTCCCCTCCCCCCCTCACGCGCGCACACAACACAACCCCTACAGATGCCGCGATGATTATGAACTCGCCGGAACCTTCAACCCGCCGCGCGTCCAACTCGGTTCACGCGAGTTCACAACTAACAACAATCGCGAGCTCTCCGCTTCCGGGAAGGGGACTGGGAAAAAAAAAAAAAAAAAACTAGACATGAAACGCAATCGCTCTTGCTTGGGTAATTTAACTTTCGGTTTAGTTATAAGATTAAAAAAATTCATCACGAAAATGCTAGATCAACTTAGATAACTAGGTATCATCCCCTCCCCAAACCCACCCGGCGTAGCAAAACCTTTATCTTTATTTAATAACTTAAAAGTCTTATTCGTCCTTTATGCAACGTGAAACTCTATTTTTAAATAGTTTCTATGCGTAAATTTATACATGTTGAGTACATAAAATAGCAATTAATAATTATACTAAAAAATATATACATTTTTTTCAAGCAACGGGAGTGTAAGTAACATTCATTTTGAAGTTTCTAGAATATTTTAACTTTATTCTTTACATTGGTTCTAGAATACAGCGTAAATACGCCCCGCGGCTTCTACGAACAGTCAAATTTGAAATACTAGGAAAGTAGAGCAGCCGCTAGTGTCCTTCGACCACATCTGTCCTGTCAATGACGGAAAAATTTAAGAACATTAATTGAATCACGAATTTGCAAAAGGTACCAAGTCCAAGTAAGTAGATTGTTGGGAAACAACAGAAAACATATTATTGTCGACCTGGTAATGAAACAGGTTATCAGTAATGGATCAATTGAAAGTATAGTGGATGTGTGATGATTTTAAACGTAATTCACATATATACATGTTTGTCTGAAATATTTTAAAAATCAATAAAGTCAGTGGACTTGGTACTTTTTGCAAATGAAGTATCATTCATTCAAACAATGGCACATAAAACTAATGTTTTGGTTAGATAATAGTACAGTGTTGGAATATTATAATGCAAAAATTAATAATATGATACACAAAAACATATTTTACAACAACACCGCCTGATACCATTTACCCATAAAGAAGTATTAAATTTACACATCTGAGAATGCATAGTGTCATTGGTATAGATTAGTGGAACCTTAGTACATGCTATTGAAATAACTTCAAACGATATGAAAACAGATCCTTCAAAAACAATAACGTAAGTCATAATCAAAATAATGCAGTTGTGGCATACATGGGCATGTCTGTTAGTCTGTGGCAGGCCAATGTAGTATATTGTCGTAGAATGTGAGAGCTTCATCATGAACTGCAATGTACCTAAACACTAGTGAATGTCTTCAAGTTTTTTTTTTTTAATTGGTACAGTTACATTTCTGTAAGCTTTGTTTGTAGGCATTACAATGTGTCTCAACTGTCCTGGGAGCTGGAGATGAAAGGTATGAATAACCAACCGCTGTAGCTGTTCATATACTTCAACAACACCTTTCACATCAGATTTGTACACAATCTGGTGGTACTTAGAAATAGAAAATATACCAAGTCCAGAGATTGATATCTTCAACAAAAGGTACCGAGTCCAGGACTTGGTACCTTTTGCAAGTTCCGCATATATTTACTGGTCCGTTTATCGTATTTCTTATACAGGACTTGGTTCCTTTTCTTGCTGACAGCAAAGAGAACACTTTGGAGATTCGGAATCTCGTATAACATGAAATTTCTCAAAAAGTGGACTTGGTACCTTTTGCAAATTCCTGATTCAATTAGACGTGTCCTATTTTTATTACCATGACCGCTCATTGAAAAAGCGTTTATACGACATAGTTTCAAATTTAATACAAATCAAAATACTATATTTTGGGCGCTCGTGGTGCTGGTGCTGTTGAAAAAAATTAGGATTGTGAGCCAGCCATCTAGAATTGTGACGTCACGGCCGCCAACATGAATTAACTTGGCCTTAAAAATTCGCCAAAATTGACTCAAACCACCAAATTTGTCATCAAAATGACTCAAAATATCACATCAAAATAACATTTTCTCCAAAAAAATCTCAAAAAACTGAAAATCAACAAAATAATAATAATTTTTAAGGGAAAATATTCCATAAAAAATTTCAAAATTCCAAAACACCTCAAAGAGTTTTGGCCTTTAAAAATAACTAAGCTGTTGAAGGATGTTGAAGGATGAGTTGCCACTCAGCTGTCCCAGCTCTGCGCGAGTTGTGGGAGCCTTTGTCTGACTGCAGTGGCTCGTTCTGACGCAACCCACGTGCTCAGCTGGATTTTAGTCTGGAGAGGAGCTGGCCACGGCAGACGCCGATCCCCCAATCAGTTCTGTCGGATCCCCTGATTACTTTGACCAGTTCATTTCTCAGAGCACAGTATTCGAAGTTCCGACTATTGCAGGTAATCTCAAGTAAAGAGGTAGGCATCTGGCAATAAAACACCAGAAAACTTCAGTTCCGACCAGCAGCGACACAAAACTAACCGTGACGGCACAAAGGGGGTTGGGAGTGATGGTGCGGGGTAGGGAAAAGGTCGGAGGGTTCGATGGTGCGCGACCGGCCTTCGAAAATGCCAACCAGCAATCGCCTTCACTTCACTCCCCTGACACCGGCGCGGCGGCACCCCATTCGTTACGTTAAATGTCACCAGCAGGTGGTTGGAAGCCAGGGCCGTAGCGCGCGCGTGCCCGGAAGGCGCAGATGGCCAACCATCACTCCCCTACCCCTCGCCCCTCGCCCAGCTGAGGGGGCGGGGAGGGGGGGGGGGGGAGAGATTTACAGCTCGCAATTTGGCGCGCCGGCCATGCCGCGCGATCCGCGCGCGCTGTGGTCAGGCCGGGCGCGGTGACCCCTCGCCCGCCTCGACCGCCCCACTCGCAATGAAGCGCCACGTGGAGTTGTAACGCTCTTCTACATGCGCGCGCACAGCCGTCAAGCGTCAACAGTTTGATCACGGTGCATTTTTTTTTTAAATATTAAATTATACAGCTCTGCCGCGGCCGCCACGCGCTTTTCAAGTGAAACTTCACAGAGAGAGAGAGAGAGAGAGAGAGAGAGAGAGAGAGAGAAAGAGAAAGAGACTGAGATAGAGAAAGAGAGAGAAAGAGAGAGAAAGAGAGAAAGAGAGAGAAAGAAAGAGAGAAAGAGAGAGAGAGAGGTTACAAGAATGTGCGCGAGCATGCAATAACGAAAATACGCCAGCGAGCGCCCTACATCTGAGCACCCTCACCCTCTCCACAATCTAGCGCCCCACTCCGGATCGTTGCAATTTTTTTTGGTTGCCCTTCTAGCGACACACTTTCGTTACGATACGACGATGTCCATAACCTCGACTTAATCTACCGGCTGTGAAGAAGTTACCCTGGCTGAAAAAAATTTTCTTTAAACAATAAATTGGCACGTATTGGCGAATCGGTGCCGGGAGTCCGAAATCTGCAAGAGTTTTTTTTCTCGCACATCTCATGATCATTCTTTATCGATGTAACCCCTTTATTGTATATTTTACGATTGTATTGCATTATCTAATACTATTTAATATGTCCTCTCACATATTATAACCTTTTCTCCCCCATCATTTAGTTGGCTCTGATGGATGGCAAAATATTAGGATAATAACAAATAACTCTAAGTTTTGTTGCTGCCTCATAAATAGCTGCGTCTGAAATTGTAAATGTTCATCTCCTTCTAATACATATAATCCTAAGCAAGCGCTTTGATATGTTGCCAAAATATTGCCATTAACAGTTCTAAGATAATCGAAAGAAGTTGGTCCGCGCATATTCATTAATAATATTCTTCAGCAAAAACATTCTGCTTGATTTGGATGAACATTATAAACACGACTTAAAGTGTCTTTTTTTATTACACTAGGGTAACCATCAACATCTTCATCTTGGCTACGTTTTCTTCTAGAAAATGTGTTTATTTTCCAGGTGTAATATTGGGGCACTTTATGGTATAACAAAGTTTTTGCAAAATCGTCCTTTCTGCAGAGCTAGAAAAATTCAGCGAGAGTCGATGCAGGATGATTATTAATGCCATCTTGAAGGTTTTTATCATTAAAATAAATTCTTTGTTTATTTTGAAAATGGACCGCTGCTGGAAAGTGTTCATGAATAGGTTATTGTAAAATTCTCCAAACAGCTTACAAGTGCTAATATAGCGACCATTACGATATTTTTCTAGCTCATTGTTTTTATTGTGCAAAGTGAATGTGGCTATATAAGAACCTTTGTGAATGTTTTGCATATATATTTTATAGCTCTGAATGATTGGCAAAATTCCATGTTAATGTGTGCGCTGAAAATTCGTAATAAAACTGGTTGTATGGGACAACCCACCTATTGTATAAATTGACTTGATTTAGGCTTTTGGACATACGCCATTGCTAAGCTTCTTTTCCAACTTCCTCAGAGAAATATGCATACCGGGTCCATACCGGGAATTGATATTATTATCTTTAAAAGATTTGTGCAATGGGAGTGCATGACTTGATGTAGGCTTTTGGACATACGCCATTGCTAAGCAATGGCGTATGTCCAAAAGCCTACATCAAGTCATGCACTCCCATTAAACAATAGTTTCAAAGATAATATTGTATAATTTATTTCAGCTTCCCTCACATGCAATGCACCTATATTTCCCCCGCTATCGGAAGCTTTACAACTGTAGGTTGGGTAACCATTATCACCAGTGTGTGTCTCAGATATAAATCTCCTGGAGTATTTTTTGGGAACACATGTTTTCTTTCATACACGGTGATGGGTTCTTTGGTTCACAAGGGCAATGGGTCATGTTTTTCATTACAATGCTGTAAAGTCCAGAATTTAGTTTTTTTATTGGGTATTTCAGCCCATATCATGTCATCTATGGAATCTGGTTACAATTTGTTTGTAAGCCATAGAAAAATGTGAGTATAAGGTAAACCTCTTTTCTGCTATTCAACACTATACACAAAGGCCTTAGTTGGTCCAAAAAAATATTTATTTTTTGTTAGGAGGCTTATTAATTTTTTTTAAGTTTTAAATGGAAAAATCTTGAAATTAATTCACGCCTATCTTGCGATTTTTGATATGAAAATATCCAGAATGGCCAGAAATTAAAATTGAGGTAACAGGCGAAGGTGATAAAAAGATCTGGTATCCCAAAGTTTGTAACACATTACATGGCGTCTTGGCTCTTATCATTCATAAATCGTGGAGATCCTGTAAATGAAGAAGACAATATAACATACTGATCTATATTAGAAGCATTAGCATTTTGATAATTTACAACAGCGTCTCGTAGATGTAAATATTCATCAGCTCTCAATTTTTTTATTGCTTCTTATAAATCAATCCTTTCAGATATCATTTTGTCTGCCATATCGACACAATACTGATTAAACAATCCTCTGAAATAATGTAAACTGTTCATATAATTTGTTCTTACCATAAGCCCGAAAGAATAAAATTGCATACATGATACTGTCTTGGTTGTGTAGCACTGGACCGTTGGATTGATCGTAATGGTCGAGACGGCAGAGCTCTTTTTTGCTTGCCTCCACGTTCACCTGACATAACGCCTTGCGATTTTATGCTTTGGAGCTTTATACAAGATCGTGTCTACGTACAGCAACCTAATGATTTGCCAGAGTTGAGACACAGAATTGAAGAGGCTACTGCTTCCATTACTCCGGATGTGTTAACCAAAGTGTGCTAAGAATTGAACTTAGATGTGCCGTATAACTATATATGCACATATTAAACATTTGTAAAAAAAACTAGGTTAGTTTACCAACAATTTGCTATATGATTTGTTGTAAATAGTCTAAATTAAACTGTTACAATATACCAATGAAATTGGGGCATTACTTAATGGACACCCTGCATTATACAGAATTATAAAAAGTAAAATGTTATATGGATTATTTAATAAACCAGAATAAATTACAATAGATTATACTCTTTTTAAAACAAAACTGCATCCCTTAAGAAGTTATACTCTGAAATAATTGTAAACACACCAATACCACTTCACAAGATCTTTTTAATCAGCTAGTAGGAAAGTATTAATCAATAAATTCTCGGAAAAAAATAATGGCGTTTGGAAAACCAGGAAAAAAAAACTAAAAATACTCATAAAAGGAAAATGAAACGATGGCTTACTCCTCAGCCAAATCCATAACCTGACTTTCAATAGCTGATACCTGATGTAAGGAAGTAAAAATAATAAAAGTCAATACGCTTCTAGCACTGCCAAAAGCATAGCAGTAACGCAAGAATTATTTTTCCCATTAATTTTTTTTTCTGTTTAGCCCAGGGGCATAAATACAGCTAAGCAAACACGTGCCGGCAGCGTTAACGAAAACTGCTTTATCGAGCGTGCGTGTAATTCGTTTCCAACTCCGCAGGACGGGAGGGAAAAAATAAGGGGAACGAACCTTCGAGCCCGTAATTGAAATTCAAGCGATGTAATCCATCCTTCGGGGAGTGTACGAATATGGGTTGAAACATAATACGAAAATAAAAACTGTAGGGGTAAAAAAAAGTTCGCAAGTGATCACGAAATAGACATAACCATAAACCACGCGAAACAATACTGCTACGTGTGGGGAAAAAAAAATGGTCCGAAAAGAATATTTCCAATTAATCGATTGCAGTTTTATTTTTGAACTAATAATTACACTATGGAAGTCCACTGTTTACTTTTCCCACTGAAGCCCGACTCGACTGTGTTTCTCTCTACTGCTCGTCCATTACCGCGCACCTCTGTCGCAACATACTGCCTCGCATTGCTCACTCGTCCGCCGCGCACACAACACCGTTTCGCACACGAAGCCCATCGCTGTCGCCCGCCAAGGGGTCAGTCAACTTCCACTTCACTGACTTCACATGTCAACCTCTCCGCTTATACACCTCTCAGCTCCGCTCTGGAAAGATCTCGTAGCCATTCAAAGTGTCGCGTCATCAAGGCCAACTTAACACCAGAAGTTTCAAGAACAATGGCGTCCTAGTTACGCCACTTCATGCAGACGGGGCTCTGGGGACGTGCCAAACACTAATCGGATCACCATGCAGCGAATTACGGGCGCTACTTGTGTCCGGGAGGTGAGGCCTCCCCTTGATCCCCCGCCGGCCGTAGCGCCGGGCTGACTGGCCTGCCTCGCTGCCTCGTCCGTCTCTAGCAGCCTCTTAACAATACTCAACTTAAATTTAATGAGTCACGCCTTAAATAAACACTCGCCACTTGCATTTTCATTTACAGGTAGTTAACATTTCAGAGTTCGTCGGAACTAATGACTAATCCAACATGCATTAGGAAATTCCTAATTTCCCACCTAATGGGTGGTTTACACTTGGCCAGTAATTAATATATTCGAGTGTCGAGTGATTTAGTATAATCTCGCCGTGTGCGAACAGAACTGTCAAGTCTGGTGGTTTAGTGAGCGGCGAGTGAACTGATACAGTAAAGTGAATAGTGAACGATCGAGCAGCTTCCCCCCCCCCCCCCCCCGGGCTAGCTCTTCACTGAAGAGGTGTGAATGACGATGTTTTAGAAGAGTTCGTTAGTGGATTACATATTCTCAGCTCGGCATTCTGACATCTACTTAACTCGTTTCTTGTCGTGTGCAAATCCTCACTCGCTTACTCGCCATGTCTTCGTCCACTCGAATATATTCCTATTCTAGTGCAAACAAGCATAAACGGACAAACGGGCGTTAGAGCAAAACAAATATGTTATATACAGCTCCCAGGGTGTTAATCTTGCTTTGCACCCACTGAACTATTTTGCATTTCATATTTATGTGATATTTTTTCAACTTTTAGACCTTTAAAGTAGTTTTAATTTAACAGTAAATATTGCACATTTAATGCATAATTAGCTGCCAAAGTTCCAGTTTTAACACACAGCGCTACCTACCCACCAACATAGAAGGAATAAACAATTGAGGTGGTTTGATGAATGGTGTCACATGATACTCTGGTGAAAATTTTGTTTTTATAGTGGATGAAAATGCACACGGCACTTCAGGTTGCTTTGGTGTCAGTATGCTGGAAGGATTTGAAGGGTGTGTTGCAAGAAAATATATATCTTCCATAAAATCATATTAGTACACCACCACGTCTATACTCCAACCACTTCAATTACAATTACTCTTTAAAAAAAAAGTAACTTTTAGAAGTTGCGATCCTATAAAAATAATTATATATATTTTCTGTCGAATGCCACTGATTTGCAGTAGTTTTTAACAGTCATTTAGATTGTAATAATTCAGGAAAAAGTGTAAATACTAGTTAATATATTTTAATTGATTTGGGCTATCCTTTCCGGAAATGTATTGCCACTAGTAACACTATGTTCATCGACATTTCGTACATACGCATACTAAGTTTTGACGTGCGTTTCATAAACATCCTGTATTTTAACACAACCCGAAGTTGCACGAACATAAGATCTATGGACACCCCTAAGAGCTCTATTCCCACAGAGCATACGCCAAATTTTTTTATTTTGCACAATTTTTTTTATTCCCACCCGGGTCCACGCCAATGGCGTAACTGCACCGACACTAAAACTCGGCAGTTAAAAAACCGCTTCTGCTCATTTTGTGGGTCGACGAACTCGAGGCATTTACGCGATGCCTGGTCTTCGCGGGATACAGGGTGTTCCCCAGAGCGCCGACGGAAGAAGTGCTGCGCTTCAAAGAACAAGCCAGGAGGCATGGCAGTCTCGTTACTCTCTCTGATTTAAACCCACCACACCACCATAAATACTACTAAATCATAACTGCTACAGTGCTTCAAGTTAGCATAAGAGACCACCATCGAAGTTAACTTCAAATTTTATAAAATATACTTAACAGTTGGAGCTAAATTTTGTTGACTTATCAAAAGAGCTATGGAATGAAATAATTTAATTAAAGATAAAATTAAAAGTTTTGAAAACATTTTTACTTATACATAATTTAAAACTGGTTTATAGAGTATAAAAAGTACCGCATATTTGAGGACAAATGAATATTGGGATATTTTCTATGAATTTAACGTTACACCTTCCCCTCAAATACAGAAGATATTTCCCAAACATAAAAAAAAGGAGATGTACCATGAATCCATTGGGAATGTGTTCGCCATTTCACCTTACCGTACGGTAAAACTACGAAATACGAATACAAAAGAGCGTAAGCACCTGGAGTAACGAGCCGGCCGAAGCCCGGCAGACTCTGGACCCCATGAAGGACGGTGGGGGGGGGGGGGGGGGTGAAGAACATGACAGCTTCATGCCCCCCAACCTCACCACTCGTCGTAAACGTCGCCAAGTCTACGGACGCAGTGCCGCCTCACCAAACTCGCCACATAAAAATCCACCGGGGGTCATAAAAACGCACAAGAGGTACAACCCAAGAGAGAAGGGGAAAAAAAAAAGTTGTGTTTTTCGGGAAGAAAATTTTTTAAGAGCCAGCTATAAAAATATTTTGTTTTATCGATCGTAACCACGGCGCCAATTGGCCGGGTCCAAGGACCGGGCCGTTGAGTGGACTGCCGTGTCGCCTCGGCCCAGAACTATGCCAATAACGTGCCGGGAATTTACTGCTTCCGCTGATCGAAGACGTTTATCCGAGGGCATCAGCACGCACTAAAAGAATGTCGTTCCAAAAATAATTTCGCAATTTTCCTCTCTCTTTGGAACCTCACGATGCTCCAACCCTTATTTCCCTTATTTCCATGTCTTCAACTAGATACAAGTTAGTACTTACATGGGCAGTGTTAGCTTCACTCCAACAACACTGCACAGAACCCAAGTTTCTAGCTTGTCGTTTCAAGAGAGGCCCAGGTCGTCCTCGAATGTGAACCCAGACTAGAGGCTGGGACGAAAATCTGTAGGATTAGCGGGCCCCCCCTCAGCGAGGGGCTTTTTGATACCAGCTCACCCTCCCCCCCCCCCCCCCACAAACATATTCGCCCATGACTAGACGTAACGAAAACACGGAGGAACAATTCCGAGGATACAACAATGAAACGTGAAAATGTAACTAGGCAACAACATGTACATCACATTTCGTGTGCACACTAACGGGTGAAATTGTGGCGTTTCGAGGATCCGTTCATTCAAAAATATGAAATAGAACAGCTTCGTGCAAAATGTTCGTGTAAGTGAAATCGTTAAAACAAAACTTCACAAATGATGAGACGAAAAAAAAAAAAAAAGCGCGCATCATAATTATAGAGATCCCCGAACTAGCAATTTATTATTACACTGGCCATCACTAAAAGTTCTCGAAACCCCGAGGCGTTTTATATCCTGATAAGCCGAGGATTTTGGAGAAGGGGAGAAAGTTCTGGAATAGAGGGAGGGGAAGGGGAAGTAGAGCAACACACACGCATACACACGGTTCCCCGAGCAAGCTCGATGATTGGCTGTCGCCATGGCGACACGCGAGGATTACGGGGGGGGGGGGGGGCATCCCTCAGGCAGCGCGCTGCGAGAGCCTGGTGCCAGGCGGGCGGTGAACCTCCCCACTTCCCCCCCCCCAGCAACCTGTAACATGGCACAAACACGCCTCCGCCCCCGACCCCCCACCATGTTCTTTCACATGCGTGGCCGCGCGAGGCTACGTCACTGGGCGGTCTCCAGGCGACCGTCTGCACAGCCTCCTAACAAGCTGTTTCCATACGTCCTTCGCCCTCCCCCTCCCCCCTCCACCCGAACCACTCGTCAGGGCAACCCTCCGGCCCGGCAAAACGAGACCTTCCTAAAGAGCGCCCGGTCCGGCGTGGAACATCCGGCCTCGTCAGATCTATTTCATCTCGCCAAGGAAAAGCCCCCGCGCAGGAAGCCGAATACAGAAAGAGTAAAAGCGAAAGCTGCCTGCCCCCCTTCCCACAGATCGCGTATCACAGGTGCGCCGCGCGGAATTGCGTGGGTGGAAACGCGCCACACCTTCAGAACGATATGCGTACAACTCGGACGGAAGACAGCGTGTCACAGAATGTTTGCAACGTTCTGAATGGCTAAACATGTACAATACGAGATTGCTCGAACTAACTAGGAAGGTAAAAATTTTTTTTATAAAATATAATAATGTATTAAATATAGTTATTTTGAAAATTTAGTTTCTGTTTATAAAAATTACTTATCATATCAATTACTAGAATAAAAGTTAAATGTAAGTATAAACTGTAAAGCAAAAAATTGCATAATTGTACACAAAATGTTAAGTGGCAGCAGAGTCTCCGCCAATGTTATTGTAAAAATTATAATTGCCATGGTTAGGAAAATATGCCACTTTTAATCTGTGTTATATTAATTTATATATGCATGCATTTGTAAATTTACCACAACTGTCAGTTAATTTTACTGCATCATTCACTAAATTTATAACAAGACTGAACACGTTAATTTAAACTACTTCCTAAAATATTGGAATTTTTTTCAAATTATGGCTGTTATAAAACTGTTATGTAATTTAGATTTAATTTTATAAATTTTTAATGATCCGCGTTATTACTTACTACATTCTCAGTTACCTAGCGGAGAATACTTTATTATCACTCAAGCATCTTATCCTCACGATCATTGTAAACAACAACTATGAAGAAATAGAAATACAACTTTCGTAATCTAATGTATAATCAATGGGTTTTCGTCAGTATAAATAGCAAAATAAATTGTATTTATGTAGTTACCCGGTCGTTTTAAATTTACAGTAAAAAATTGTATACACTTTTACAATGACGTTAAGTTAACTGTAGTGTACCGACAAAATATAGAACTTTATTAATTTAACACTTGTATGTGTAATTTTACATAAAATTCCAAATGTATTATTCGACACATACATTATTGAAATAAAATATCAACCTTTCTGTATTTTTTCCAAAACATGTTAGCAAATTTGGTTAGCTAGAAATATTTGTGGACAATTACACAAAATGTACTTGTTTTTAAAAACTGCACTGTAAATATGTAAAATTACTGGGCAATTTTATATGTAATTTTATTAAATATATTTTCAGAGTGGGTGTGCCATTTTTAAAGGATTCTTTTAAATGGAAACAGAATATTTTTACACAAATGTTGAGATTTTAGAATATCAACCTATATTTGGTGCAAAATTACACAATGTTGTGGTAACTTTGCGGAATGGTGCCATATAAGTATATTGCTTGTGTAAAATAACACCTCGTCTATGTATTATTATCACAACATAAAATGCTATTTTACTTTATGTTAATGAAATTGTACTAGAACACTGCGGGTGTAAAACTATCAAAAGAATCTGCAACTGTTTATTTTTACACCAATGTTAAATTTTTAGAACATAAGCTGACATTTGGAGTACAATTACACAAGGTAGTAGTAATTTTGCACAAAAATGAACTAAATTAACTCTCAGTATTGTGCTTCAAATAGTCATGTCGATGGAAAATTTCATTGAATAAGTACGAAAATATCTATGTTTATGGAATAGATCAATGGAAGAACATAAAAGGCAGGGTATGCAGGACAATGCCTGGGATTTGATTTCAAGGGAATGCTATCAAAATGGGTTTATATTTATTCTGAAATAATCCATAGATTAGGCTTCGTCCTCACATGCAAATGCTTCATCAAATGACAAAATTATTCAATTTTTTCTTTTCTTTTTAGATTAACTTTATGAATCCATTTCCTTTTAGGGTTACACACTGCGAGAGCCAGCAGAAAATCATAATAGAAGAATCCCATGGCATGTGTCTCTCCAACATCGCGAACTAGACTGATCTGTCTGGCCGCCTGGCGCAGCAAACATAGCAACATACGTAGCGAACAGCGTGAACATACCGTACATTTCTGTGTTGCCTCGCCTTAGCCATTATGTAATACAAGCAGTCTGGTGTACAGCACAGCAGATGGTTGGTTGTGGTATGTTTACATGTTTGGCTTTGGAGCGTCCCGCAACATAATATATATTCAGTAACTTTCGTACGTTAGCCATCTGTTTACATGTGTAGAATAATCTGCCTGAAGATATATTTTAGGAGCCACAATATTCTCACAAAAAAGTACAACAATATATTTTATATTTCTGTGGTCTTGGCCTGTGTGTTTTATAGTTATTCTTAACTTTAGAGGTTTTTTTTTTAAAAAAAACTTAACTATTTAGAGAATCTTATTTTAGTATCTTATCACATACCACATATTTAACTTATTGGTTACTGTACAAAATAAAACAATTAAAAATTGTTGTCAAGATATTTAATTAGCGCAAGCAAAGCGAGCTCTAACACTATCCCAAAACCCGTACATTTTTTTTGGTACATTTTATGAAAAAACCATAACACCTTTAGTTTTGAAATTCAACATAGTGATTTGAAGTCATGTCTAGACATGTTATTTATGATTATTTTTGTAAACCAATATTTAACCAAAATTTGAAAAAGTGATGTGTATTACTTTATTAACTAGAATGTTATTATCCTACTAACACCATCTGTGTTATATTTTGTTAACTAAAATGTTAAGTCCTGCTCACGCCTATCAATTGCATGGTCTCTTCTACAGCTATTCAAGCTGCCATTCACCAGGTGCAGCATGCTCTCGCGGTATTCACATGTGACGACTTCACGCGAGGGAAGAGGAGGCGATGTGGGTTGCGCAAGTGTAAAACTGCTGGTGTGTATGTAGTCTTTCATCCACAAAGCACCTCTAATAACTAAGTGGTCTCTAAAACAACTTTTCGTTTGAACAAAATGGAATATATATATATACACACACACACATATATATATATATAATATACATATATTATATAATGCACACTGAATGATTGTATAGTTGATACAAAATGAGTCATAAGAGAGGCCCCGTGGATCATGTACGAAAATAATGACAGATTGAGTAAATATACGGTACATTGTGACAAGAACTTGTTGTAAGAGCACACCTAGAGGTGGTGCTAGAAAGGAGAAAGGCCCTACACTACTGTAAATTATCACTAGCTCATTCTTTTCACATGTGTTTCACTGGGCCTTTTATAAAAGACTCAACTTTGTACACAGAATCTGTTACCATCTTAAGCGATTTCACAATCATAAACAAGAAGTTATTTATGAACCCAAGAAAATTTTACACATAACCAAGGGGGGGGGGGGGGGGGGGTAAAAAAAAAAAAAAAAAAAAACAACAAAACTTTGCTAGTTGTTAACTTTCCAAGCGCACGAAAAACAAGGCTGGCCGGAGCCATGGTGAAAACGCAGCGCTCGCATCACATCTGCAATACTACTCAGCGCTGAATTAATTAAAACGTGAAACGTTCCATGACAGTCGGAGCTGCAAAACACGTCCAGGTCTCGAGGACACCGTGCCTGCCTTAGTGCAAGACGCAATTACGGACGCATGCATGCTCAAGGCAGTGCTAGGATGGCGGGGAAAAAAATAAAAATATTGTGACTTGATAAATTACAGATGGATTCCCTTTTCAAACTATGTGGCATTCCACGTTGCAAAGAGAGCGACACTGTCGCGAGGCCCGATGTGACTCCATGCTGCAACCCCACCCCTCTTTTAACCCTACTGCGAGTGACGTGTGTGTATGACGTGCTGTTTGAATAGAATAGCGCACCACCCACCCTGAGGTAACACGAAAGGGGAGGGGGGGGGGGACAGGCGATAGAGCCAGCACCACACACATCTAAATGTAATTTAACAAGCAGTGTAACATTAATTTTTTTACGTCCAAGGATCTTATGTTCTCAGCAGACATTGTTAAAACCCCAGGACAGACTTTTTTTAAAAATATTAATATAAGTACATCGTCTGTGGACACGAGTGCACCCTAGTTTGACGTAATTTGAATTATTAAATTATGTTATACTGTTTCATTATGAGAGGGTAATTTATGCCATGACCACGACCAACAAAAAATTATAACTAGCAAAATTATGTATATAGTGCATCAAATTATTTCATTCACAAACTGCCATTTTTTTTACTGGGTGGATCAATTTCTAATGTATTTTTAATGAACCAAATATCAAAAAAATATATCCTTCAATGAATACAATCATTAATCAATAGTAAAAATTTTGCATAGAGGCAATAAGTTGCATAATGTAGGCTATAGATTTTTTTTAAGCACATAAAAATATTTTTCTGCAAGGCTTGTTAACTTCAATCACGTTTGAAAAAAATTTGTACAACATTTCCTTGGAATTTTTTTTCTTTCATTTTGCTTATCAACCTGTGATACTTTTGAATTGTTTGAATACTTTAACAATAAAATGGAAATTTATGTTTTATAATCTAAAACTCTAGACTCACATTCCAGAGGACCCAGGTTGAAATTCACACAATGCTCAGTATGAATTTTTTCTTCTGACAACATTAAAGTAATATCTAAGTAATAATATTATATAAGTTTATATTATATATAAGTATATATATATTAGTATTATATAAGTATATATATATAATATATAAGTAATAATAATGGGAAGAAAGACAACATCAAATTGTGGGTACACGAGGAAGACAGCAAAGAGACACTCGAAAGCACAGCATTGTCAGCACTAGGCACACATCATCGATGTGCAACGCATGAGTAGTTTTTTCAGAATTGAGACCTTACGATGTTCAGTTTTTAGTTAGCTACGTACTGACCAAACATTACCAAATAACCTTAAACCTTTTAAATGATACCCCATAACCTGAATATTATTTTACATTGTAAATTTTAACCTCACTACTAACAAATAATAATTACAATGCAGTCAAAAACATATTGACTAAATAATACAAAACTTAGATAATTGAGCAAAATTTTTGAAAGTTAACACAAATTCGACAAGCTTTATCGTCAACACGATTCAGCATTTGATATTTTTCCTAGAGACATCTAGTTTTGAATTTTGTACTACAATGAGCTTTAATTATTTTTTTAAAGTAGTTTTAGAAGTAAATGTGTAAATATAAACTTAATAATGATACCCCAAAACATCTTTAATGATACCCTATAACCTGACTGTTACTTGACTTTGTAAATTTTAACCCCATCTAGTATCGATTGCAGCATACTAAATTAAATGGACTATATTTTGGGTTATTTAGACTAAATAAAAATAAATAAATAGTTCTGAAATGTATAAAGAACTTTCATAACATACCCCACTTGTTTCACTTTGAAATTTTTCGTTCCATCTTTGACAACAATATATTGTCCCTTAACAGCCAGAAGGGCCAACATCACAAATGTCAAATTGTTCAGGATCAAATTAAAACATTTAAAAAATCCTATTTAGAAAATATAAATAATTTATGGTGTATTTACAAAGATGCTTTTTTATTTAATATAAATATACAATTTTCTGTGATATGCCAGGACATACTACGAACGGCCATGATTACTGCCATAACAAAACCTCAATTTTTAAAAAAGTGTGATGTTGGCCCTTCTGGCTGTTAAGGGACGATATCAACAAACCATTGACAAATTTAGCTATATATATATATATGAACTTTAAATAAAATTCTATTGGCCCTATATGACTACCTACCAAATTTTATCAAGATCTAATCAACAGTTCAAAAGTTATCGGTGGGCAAAGTCACATACATACATACATTCATATGCTGAATCACTCAAGTTTATTTTGGAGAAATTGCTTCGGCTCGGTTGATTATCACGTTTCACTTATTGTTTTCAGCAGGTTCTCGGTGTTGTGAACCACAGGTTTGATCCCAATCCCTGGCATGATTTATGTTCACAAGCACTGGCTGGCAACCAAGTGGTTAAGAGGCCGTGTCAGTAAATTTTTATTTCCAATATTCTGGTATAGAAGTTCTCTCTTTTAACAGTGAGATTTAGTGGCTTATTCAACCGAAGTAACTGTAACCGCAGCGCGTGATAAAGCTACTATACCGCCAGATTACTCGACGAAAAATGTATCTGGTTCCTTGACAATCTGAGAGGATGACAATCTGACCGGCGGCTCACTAGGAAATTGCGGATGCAGGGATTCAGAATCAAGAAATCTCACATTTAAAACTGTAGTATGAGTCGTATCTAAAAATTTTAATACTTTAAATGTATCGGAATACAATTCATCTTCAAACATGTGGTAATTATTCTTTATCTGGATGTAATATTCCGTGAAAAATAATGTTAGTTGACATTAAGAAGTTTACGAAATTCATAGTGTAACGTTTTAAAAGGATAATAACATAAATTCTTATGCTTAGATATTGCATATGCATTACACACAATCTAAATACAATCTCAATTAAGTCAGACTACCTAATTTTTTACAATGCACCATCATACAGTTTAACAGAGGTAGGAGAACCTCTTATCGATGTTGTTTCAAAGAATCTAAATTTACAAATATTACTATTTATCTTATTATGTATTTTTTTGAATAAGAATTTACAAAAAAAAATGAATTGATTACATTACACTTTGACATTACAAAAGACTAAAACACTAACAAAACTTAGTTTTATATATTGCTGTAGCATATTAGAAGACGAAATAACTCACTAGACTAACATTAAGAGGGCTGTATCACAAATTTACTTTACAGAGGAGAAAATATATTTTAAAGATATTTCATTACCTCATTGATTACATAATACTGCCGTTGATGTGATCGTAGATATAAAGTATTGAAAAATTAGATTTCATTATGTTTATGTAAATATTTAGAAAACGTTATTGCTTATAGATGCTCATTATTTAAATAATAAAGAATCTTTTACTTTTATGTACTGGACAAACAAAATACTTATAAGTTAATAAGCTTAGTTGAATAACATCTTCAATTTGTATTGAATTCAATGTACAAATTGAAAATCATGTACAATGAATGCAACTGATTGAATTCAATAAATATTTGATCTTGTGAAACGGCCATAATGGTGATGTAGATAATTATAGATACTCACATGCATTTTGAGAGTCCGTATAAAGCCTATTACAATTCTATAAGTATACATTAAAATGCTTTTAAAATAGACATGTGTAATATAATTAAAACTTGTTTAAATAAGATCATAACAAAAAAAATAAATGAAAATCCTTCAACAGTAAGTTATGTTTTATAAGATTTTAACAAAACACACATACCATAAGAGAATATTAATCATGCCACATAATTCAACACAAAATATTCATTCCAATAGGCGCTACGTAAAAATAACTTCTATTTTTATGCTGATAACTTTGCATTGTTTTATATATATCATTATTTCTAACTTTTAATATTCTCCACACATTAACTGAAATTAAGTATTTTCAGAGCCTTAGCAAATGTTGGTCTGTACCACATACAGTTCGTACGATATCTCTACGTGAAACACATACAGTTCATTATTAGTAATTTCAATTATATTTCCATGAACATAATGAAATTAGTATAGGGCCTAGGTTGTTCACTGTTGAGTACTTCTGAAGTATTTTCATTGTGAGTTGACATACATACCAAATGCCATTCTTCCAGTAAAGTTACAAATAAGACAACAAGATAATATATGTATAATATATATAATATGTATAATATATATAATATGTATGTAGTACCATATTTTAAACCCCTATTAAATGAATAATAACTCAATCTCTTTTCTGGACTATTAAGTAATAGTTTTTGAATACTGTTATTTTTAACTTAAATAAAATGACAACTAACAAATTAGTAAAATATATATTTACGTGTGATATAGTGTGACAGTTTTACTTGGACGGCAAACGAATATATTAAAATGTCTATGACAATGTTAACTTTACTCATTATTATGGGAAGAAACAAAATGGGCAGATAAGCATATTCTACGCTGACATTTAAAAATGCTCAATTCAAAATGAACATTTCTTCCCGATGACAAACAAAAAAGTTGTATGGTCGCGAATAATACATTCGTATGGCATCACATCAGCGGAATATTCCCTTGGCATAAATGTGTGAAGTCTGTGACACAAAAACAAATGAACGAACAGCTTTTTTTTTATCGGATGTGCAATCGGAGACCCTTGGGGTGGTTGAAGAGTGTCAGGTCGGTCGCCAGACCAGATAGTAAAAGCTCAGGGGCTTAGGATAGAAAAGGCCTATCTCCAAATTATTAAGTATAAATGTTGTCATGAAATAGTTAAAGACTTGATTACAACCAGGTTTTTAAACCCATCATGATCATGAAGACACTGATCGGAAGGTAATGTACAATACATTTCAATGGCCTTTTCAGTTTTTGCTAAATAATTATAAATATAAGCAAAATTTCACTGTATCTGGACAAATCAAAATATTGATTATATTTTTTTCATCACAGAAATAATATATGATATGATAACTAAATTTGAAAAAAGCGGTTATGTTAAATGTATTGTATACTTTCAGTAGGCAAAATTTCTGACCCCTACCTCTTATAGACTTTGAGAAAAACTGCCTTTTAAAATAACATTGATATAGATAGGAGCGCAAATTTGTGACATGGCCTCTTAATGGTCCATTCCAAGCGTGCAGGTTTTACGCCGCCTTTAAAATTAGCGAGTGAATGTGCTTTGCAAGACCTACGTATATTTACCTATCATTATATAAGAAAAACTTCAAGAAATTGTAATTTTCATAATTTTTCCTGGTATTCTCTGACCAATTTCGTTACCACCAACTTAACCCAGGTTTCTAAACTCGCAGCAGGGAAATTTTGAAGAAAAAAATCTTCTTGGAATGATATTTCTCACTTGAAAACCATATGCATTTTATTCCAAAGGATGAAAGGGGGGAGGAAGAGTAACAGTAAGGCTTTATGTCCCATGGTATTTTCAAAGGCTTAAGGACAGGACTCCACTTATCATACGTGTATAACTGCATGGAACTGCTAGTGAATGACTGCAGCTTAATGAATAATTAATAGTACACATATGGTTTTTATTTTCCCACCAAACTGGCTTTTCTTCACATATTTATAAAGGGCTCATGGAATAATATGTTTAAAATATAATAACACAAAACATGAAATAACATTCATGTTTTTAATAAAACATAGTGATTCACCTATGATCATAATTGTAAGTCAACCTTATTATAGTGTGTCCTTTGGATGTGAAATCATTTTAAATTACACAAATTAACAAACAAAATAATCTGATTGGTAAATTATTATAACAATTATTAATTCATTATTAAAAAATTTCTTAATATTATACTTCTAAATTACGACAAACATAGTGTTAGGAAACGACTCGGGTAGCCAAACTTGTATAACATTGTTTATTACTGTTTGAACATGCAAAATGCAACATTTTTACTATGTTATTCAAATCTACAATAAATATCTACTTACATAATTATGTATTATGCAATCTCTAACAAAAGGTCACTTAAAACTAGGCTTGCCATAACTTCTCCGAGCCAAACCGGGACAGCGGATTGACCGGGGAGGGGGGGACAGCCCCTGGGAAAAATTATGTTAAAAATCAAACCTTGAAAATCCCATAAAGATAAACACATTTTTCGGACAACTTTTTTGTATTATGTTTTACATTAAAATTATTTACATTATAATTAGTATTAATATGTTAATAAAACAAAAAAAAGTTATTTCCCCATTCCAAACAGTTCATACAATTGGCTTGAAGTTAATTCTTTTAACATGTACTTTTTACTTTTAATTAGTTCATAAAAGTCTGAGCAATAGGGATGCAAATTTACTTTGCATGTTAACAAAAAAAAATCCCTGTCGTCTCCCCAAAACGTTGTTCATTAATGAAAATTTTTCTTTCTACAATTGCCGATGTACCTGGCAAACAAAACATATATATTCTAAAACCCTGCCAAGATTTGGAAAGTTGACACCTTGAACAGAGAAGTGATTAAAGAGCTGCGTATATTGGCTGGTAACCTGTTTTCATTTTTTAAATACATTTTTTGGCTGTTAATTGCCACTGACCGGGACACGGACAAAACCGGCTTGGACACCGGGACAACAGCTTCAAACCGGGACTGTCCCGGTCAAACCGGGACGTATGGCAAGCCTACTTAAAACTAATTTTTTTCTAATCAGAACTAAAGTTTAAATGTAGCAATGATATACCTGCTTTTGCCTATGTATAACACAAACATTAGTTTAAAAACATGCAGAAACAATACAAAAATATGGACATTGTAATTTTATGTTAAAACTAAGCGCTGTGTGCGTTCTCCAAGCTTTTAACGTATCAGCAATCAGAATAAGATGTGTAAAACTGTGCCAATGTTCATTTATAACAAAATACTTAGTAATTTAAAGGTTAGAATTTATTGTTTACACAAAGAATGGTAGGAAATTTTATTTTATAATGAAAAACCATAAAATCTGCTACAAAATAGTTTTTCCAGGGTGTTGTCAAACATTTTTCACTTGGTGAATAAAAAGCATTAATGAAATAGAATAGTTTGTTTAGGGAAAAAAATTACAACCATTAATAAACTTATTATTTGTTTATTATTAAAGATTCAATTTCGATTTGAAATTAATTTATGATCAAGATATAGCAAAGCTGCAATTATTAAATATTATTAAATGAATTGGTTTTCTAAGATTGATTAAAACAATTAACCCAGCAATTTTTTAACTCAATGTAATATTCTCTTGTAAATGTTATCAAATGAGATAGAGGGGATTCTATAAAGGTTCTGGTCTTCATACAGAATTCAAACAATATATCAACTGCCATATTTTCCAGCATGTTATAAGAAAAGAAATCTATGCAAGTCTAAAGAGTTTGAATCTGCTACTTATCTTGTACGACAGGTTGTTTTAAGTAGCGGTACGTGTAATATTACAAAATTCTAACCCCAAGGAGGTAAATATTATTTTACATTAAAAACAACCATAATTTCATAAGCTAATCTAGCAAAAATTATTACATTTGGTATGAATAATACCATATATATGGTACAAATAGTGTAGAGTCAATGCTCTTTTGTCCGGCATTCTTTGGATTGGCACATTCTGTACTATGACATCGACTTCACAGCTAGGTGTGAGAACATGAGAAGACAAAGTATGGTAATTCCTGTCTTTAAGATGCCATGTAAAAAAATTAAAGATCTGATGCACAAGAATTAAATTATAAGTGTAACCAGCACTATATTTTGATAATATGAATTGAACACATTTAATAAGTCAGTTTTTTAAAATTAAATTTGTTTACGCTTATGTATAAATAAATGAATTTTATTGCTTGTCATTTACATAAATGTATGGATGAACAAACCACAACCAAAACAGCATCGCTGACTAATGCACCAGACATTGTGACTTGATAACAAAACGAAAAAAACAAAAAATGTAAATGAAGGTTTCCAATTCGAGAGGAAATTTGCAGATGTGTGTTCATAATGTCACTGAACTAAAATGCTATTTACATGGCTCCACGAAGAACCAACAATAACCAAGGATTATAACAAATGTATGAGCTAATTGTCACCATTTCTGGAATAGAGATTTTTTTATTTTAATTTTCACCTTTTGAGTTGAGAAACATGTCATTTGGTAGGAATATGTATAGCCAATTTGATAAATTTCGGTTGTATGATTACGGTAAACACTACACGGTGTAGTGTTTCAGAAATATTGTAAATATAAATGGTTTACTCAAGGTATAGGACAACATCTCATAAAATTTACTTTCATAACTTAAGTTTGCAATCCTTTTAGTTGGAAGCTCATTAATATTATGATAAACTTAAGCCAATTTAATTTGGCCTACGCTTTCCAGACAGCTGATGCAATCGCTATGCATTTGATAGTTTACAATTTTACTCCATCTGCCTTGTGCAGAAGTTAGTTAAATTTGGTTTGGCTCCAAGCAGGTTGGATTTTGTGATTCATGAAAATTTTCTGTCTCTAGTGATGACAAAAGCAATGCAATATACCAACACTCATCTACGAGTTAAGGGTAAAGTTTTCTGTTTCCCGCATTAATTAAAAAAAAATTTAAAAAATCTAACTGTGCTTTTTAACTAAAACTGCTTATCTCCCTTCATTTTTCAATCTAATATTTGTAGAGTTTTTGTTAAAGGATTAACATTGCAAAGTTATGCATAAAGGCAAAGTGATAGGATTATGAACCACTTAGGTTCCTACTTTTAATCATGCCAGGAAGTTGGGACAGCACCCATGACCCACATGAGTGCTACAGAAAAGCGATCACAGCCACCAAGGGCCCTATTTGGAGGGCAATGAATCCATCAAATCAATGTAAAGAGTTAAAAATAACAAAATCATCAACAGAAAAAAGTGTTTTGGGCTCAAATCAGTTATATTAAAATTAAAAATGAGCTTTTTCTTATAAAATTAAATAATATGGTATTCAAATTATTATTTTTTCTCCAAATTTTAAGACAAAAGCTTGAAGTCATATTATTTTTGAATAAAATAAAGTGAATATCACAAATTAAAGTGATCCTGGCTATGAACGGCAGGCATCTTATTCTGATTGCACTTGCAGCAAGGCAGGCAGGCAGGCAGGCAGACTGCAGCAGCTCCCGACTGGTCGTGAAGCGAAGCGCAAAGGGCCGGCCAATACTCACGTGTCGTCCGGCGTGAGGTGCACCGGCTCGTCGGTGAACTCTGGCGGGAAGTTCGCGAGGTCCCGGTCGGACTCGAGCCGCGGTTTGTACGGGGGAGCGACCTGCTTCTGCTCAAGCTGCGGACCAACCAGCGATATGAACTACTCGGGGGGGCGGGATGCAGGGCGGACGGACAAACACACACAGCGGCTGTGGCTAAACTACGGCTCGCGAGTCCTGGGTCCGGCCTGGCGTTCTAGGGGCCCCTTGAGCAATGTAACTGTGCTGGCATGCTGACGTTTGCTGCTGGTCATCAATTTCAAAGTTTCACGTTCGTGGTACTGTTACTGCATACATTCAAAATTATTATTGTAAAGGAGTTTGAAACACATGACAAGAACAAGAAAAACTAAAATATGATAGAGAGATGATCCCCAAAAATCTCTTTAGTAATTTTATTCAAAGGGTCAGAATGTTTCTGGTTCAATAAATGTGATCATGTGTTCAGATTCAACCTTTGCTATGAATGAAGTTGTGGAAGATATGCCTCAAAGTACATAGGTGATGCACAAATCAATTTAAATCTTAAGAGACACTTCATTCTACAATTCTCAAAATGGAAATACATGTAAATTTTGAGAAAGATTCAGACTAATAGTTTGAAATGACAGTTTTTAAACAGACTTATATTTTTTGCAATTTCTCTGTCTTCAAACTTTGACGGAGAAGCAAACACCAGCATAAATTACATTCTTCAAAGGCCTGGTTAAAAAAAAAAAAAAAAATTAAAAAACATAAACAAACAAAACCAAAATGCAAAAAGAAGAACAATGGAGGCAGCATCACGGCGATCGGTGACTTACGTATCATCCGGCGTGAGCTGGACAGGCTCCATTGTGAACTGGGGATCAAAATTTTCCAAATCTATCTCGGACTCCAAGGGAGGTATGTAAGGAGGGATAATTTGTTTCTGGTTCAGCTGCAAGAAACAAGAAGAAGGAGAACACAGTGGTGCAGTGCGCAAGAGGCCAGAAAGTGGACAAGAGCATGCACAACCCACACCTGTACAGCACTGCCACAACCTACGCCACATGCCCCAGCACTAACAAGTATCTGCGGTAGTACTGATCATCGTGGGATTACATCCTGATTTCAATGTGACTCTCTCCTCAAATAACTATGACTATAGCAAAAGAACCACACTAAAAAATTTAATTATTACTTGGTACTATGTTATCTTCTGTACATGTGAGCAATACAAGTTAAAATGATTTGTCAATATGTTTGAAAAAAAAATTAAAAACAGTATGCTTGTTTGAAGAAATATTTGGAAAATTTGGTTTATACAAATAAAAAATTATAGCCCCTTTCGGCTTATATTACACAAAATATTTGCATATTTGCACCATTATCAAGATCACAAAAAGTAAATCTCAAAATAAATTTCTCCTGCAAAACAGCCATGGATATGAAGTGTGTAAAGAATAAATATAAGAGAAGCTTTAAAATGAGGGGTAAATCATGGAATTTGATAAAGGAATAAGGAAGATCTCGCAGACCGACAGAAAAACAGTCTAAAAAAATTATATATAAGATTAATAGCAAAAACGTTTCATCACTGAACATCATGTATGTGTTCCAAGAATAGTCCTCTTATTATAATCTACCATATTTACAAGAAATGGTAACTCAAAAACACAAATTCCATTTGACATCTGTTAAAGTGCAGCACCATTTTTTTAATACCTAATATCTACCACCACTTTGATTTATTTAAAATTTTTAACACACTTTTCATCTTATTTTATTTACTAGCTGCAATTTTTTTTACATAGATTATACAAGATTTGTAAAGATTTATAGATAATGTATTTCTCTAGCAAATGTAAGGAATTCAAAATGTTTTCATAATTTTTAATAAATGTAGTTATTTGTGTAATCAGTGGTTTGAAATAAACTTGTACAAATTTGTAAGAAACAAAAACACAGCCCAGTGGAATGTGAAACATGAGATGGTGTTTAGTGAATGAGAGGAAATCAAATGTACGAAATTCAAACAACGCACATAGGGGTATTTCTTAAATTTAGCTGGCCAAAAGCCGAATTCTCAGAATTGCACTCAGGTAAAAAAAAACGTTTCCTATAAAAGCTAAGTAGTTGGGCGACCTAACCACGTTGTTTTCATTTTACCCACACCATTTTACAGATGATAGTGTCAGTCGGAACTCAGGTATTGCTCGCAGTGGTTGTGTATACTCGATGTTCGTGCTTTAAAACTCAATATTTAAGTATTTATTATTTTATGTTCTATTGTGAAAAGATGAATTCTGGTTATGGATTCTGAAACTCCTGGTAAGTAACTTTGTTTTTTTAGTCCAAATATTATAATTTTATACACCACTTTTTTTCTTTTTGACTTTTAAAACAGGCTTTTAAATTCAGTTATTTTTATCCAAAATAGTAGTTTTGGGAGCCTTTTTGTTATACTGCCGGGCATTTCCCGGTTATGATGCTTATATATTCTCAAAATATAGTAGTTATACTTTTAAGAAATGTATTTATTGGTTCCAACTAATTCCTACTCCTCAATGTAGAGTGATTTCAAATTTATATTATGAAAATGTGAAAAAAATACATTTTATTTCTATTATTTCAGGACCTTCTGGAAATAGTTTGATGACTCGTAAGGTAATATTTGACATGATGAGATCACAAAATCATCTCAATTTTAATGGTTAATTAGAATACATCGAAGATTACTTGGTTTCACATAAAACTTATACTGAAGAACAAGTTATGGAAATAAAGCGTAATTTATCACGATTGAGATCATAAATAAAAAATCCCTGGGTAACAGCAAATTACAGAAGTGATTTATTTGTAAAAAAAACAATGAAAAGTGGTTGAGTGGAGTGTTTAAATTACCTGTATTAGTGGCAAGAAGAAGACCTGGTAGACCAACAAAATCCTTTCAAGACATTAGTGAGCGAAGCAAAAGATGCAAGACTGAGGGTATACGTTTGTCTGATAGCCCTGAGAAAATTATCTATGCAGCTGAAATGGAATTGAGAGCCCAAGGAAATAGATGTGCGTCAAATATACTGAAAGAGATTTCAGAAAGTAAGGATCGTGCTAAGGAGTACAGGAATTCAATTGAGTGTGACAAGGCACATGCCAAGCAAGTTTGTCCGGAGAAAGCACTAGCAATGTTTGTAGATGCTGATTTGTCAGGGACGCAATATGACAGAATCAGACAAACACCAGGAAATCTTCCCTGCTACTCAGTGTTTCAGCAATATAAAAAACATTGATATCCTTCCGATGAATCTTTCAACATAACTGAAACCTGGGCCGAAGTGAATTTACAAGGTGTTGTGAACCACACAGACTAAAGATTACTTTTACATTTAGAAGAAGTTTTGAAAACCCTTGACGATAGTGAAAATACTTTCCGGGGGTGTGATGGCTCACAACAGGCTCAGCTCAAGCAAAAGTTTGAAAATGATAGCGGATGCGACTCACACATTTTTCAAAGTTCTTTTGTGCCTCTGCGTATAGTAAATTGAACGGAAAATAAAATATTGTGGCAGAACGCAACTCCATCGTCACCGCGCTACTGTAGACCTATCCGTATGCGCTTTGTAAAGGAGACAGTTTACATAACGAAGGAAGAAATCAGTTATGTGGAAAGTGCGGCAAATAAATTGGAACCAACAGTAACAATTGGTTGAAGACCATATATTGTATAAAACAAGATGATGCTAACAATGATAGACTCAAAAGTGTGCAATGTGGCAACAGGCACAAAATATACAATTAGATGTTATATATGTGGAGCTACATCTAAAGATTTCAACGATTTGAATAAATCAAGTGAGATTAATGTAGATTCGTTGAAAATCGGTTTGTCTATTTTACACGCCAGGATTCGGCTATTTGAAAGCTTACTGCATACTGCTTACAAACTTGGCGTGCAATATTTACCCGATAAATCTTAAGCAGACAAACTTTTAAAAGAACAAAGAAAGAATTCAAGACGAATTTTAAAGCAAGTTAGTTCTCCGCGTAGATTTTCCCAAAGCTGGATCCGGGAACACTAATGACGGAAATACAAGTCGACGATTTTTTGAAGACCCTGAGTTGGCAGCTGAAATAACAGGCCTGAATGTTACTTTCATTCAAAAAGTATAAAAGTGATTCTTGAATGCATTTCAAGCGGTTACAAAATAGATGTGATAAAATTTCAAAAATTTACTAGAGAGACTGCAGAACTTTATATTGAACTGTACGGTAGGCATAACATGACGCCTGCCATGCATAAACTATTGATACATGGTTCTATAATAATAGAGAATGCCCTTTTGCCTATTGTCTGAAGAGGCAGCAGAAGCCAGAAATAAGCATTTCCGTTCACACAGACAAAATTTCGCAAGGAAATTTAATAGAGTAGACAGTAATACAGATATTTTAAATAGGCTGTTGTTAACATCTGATCCCCTGCTTGCATCAAGGCGAACAATGATCAAGAAAAAACGAAATTCTTTTATGAAGGAAACATTGGAAATCTTGATGTGTGAAGAAAGTTAAGGCTTTTTCCATTTAATATTTATATTTTTAGTTTTAAACTATTATTATAATTTTTTATTTTAATTTAGTTAGTAGATATGTATATATTTGACCACTGTAATGATTAGCCTATATAAATTTTATTTACAAGAATTTTTCATTTTCTTTCGCCATTTGTTTACGCTTTTGCCCTTTGCTACATTGCATTGCTGGAAATTAGAAGTGAAGATACTTTTGCATACAAGTTTTTATGAATTATAGATTATTTTCCAAACGTTTAAGAGCGATAAATAATTTTGTCCCGCTAGATTAGTCCAATACCCCTATGTGCAACGGCTGGATTTGTGAAACTTGATATAATTGAATGCTTTACTTAAAAGAGAAAATTAAATTGCCCTTAATTACAAAGTCTCCATGAGAGCATGAGACTATTTCCCATGACCAATATAGTTTGTGGTTTTTGCTTGTAGAAGATAAAAATAAAAGTAACAAACTATGATTACAAAAAAAAGTTATGATCTCATTTTTTTTGAAACTTTTTAAAAAAAATTTCTTAAAAATTTACCTTATGTAGCTCAGAAACTCACATTATTACGAAAGCTTCTATACTGCGGGTGACATAAAAGTGGTGTATTTTTTTCAATCAAATAATGATACTTTTATTTCTAAAGTGCAAACATTATAAGATTTATAACAAAATGAATTTAAAAATGTGGTGACAATAGTAAGTTGATAATGGTTAGTAAAGAATAATTCCATTCAAAAACATGAAAATAAGTTTTAGCAGGGTGTGCATAATAATAAATTTTTTTTTATATCTGATGATATATTAGAGAGCATTAATCTACAATCTGCTTTGTAACATCACAAGACAAAATTGAGTAGCCTTGAGGCTATCCAGTTTAAGGTTACCACAAACAATGGATAATATTTTACATGTATTTGACTGTCTCAGAAGCCAGATATTAGGGTTTTCCCAGTATAATGCGAGTCAAAACACACACTTACACATACACACACCACAATTATTTCATGCTCACGTTTATGGCACGTACACAACAGCATAAAATCACAATGTTCATGCAAATGCTCAACAAAACGAATTTTTATTTTTTATTTAATCTAAAAATGATTGTACAACATAGTTCCCATATATTTACTTCATTAATTAATGGACTATTGTAATGGGGTAATCCTCAAATATAAAAAAGCCTTCTTAGAGCAATCCCACTTACCCTCTTTTATCGCATAATCGTCGCACCCATATTTTAGGGCGTCAAAATTTGGATAAAAAAAACTCCAGCGCAAACGTCGCATGATGTTTTTGGTACCGCTATTAGATGCTGAGCGCTTTGTGTAGGTATCTTTCCCGTATAAAACGATCCATTTTAAAGTATAAATATAATATTTATTCAGAAATTACCGCATACTTATTTCAATAATGGAAATACGAAACTGTCTGAAGTGTAAATTTTCTTTTAAAGATTTTTTAAACGTTATAACCTTCATCTGTTCGTCTGCATCGCCGCGGTGTATCGCTTAAAAAATGTAGTCAGCGCTCGTTACAATCATTACTGTTTGATTATGTTGCTTCCCGTATAGAACGCGCACACATAGTCAAATATTGATATCTTGCCGATTGCATGCAATGCACGCTCTCTATCCAGAACAGAGTTAACTACATTTGATATCCCGCACTCTCGTGGTGTTTACTACGGTAGTTACGTGTTCGTTCGGCTTGCATTTGGATCACAGATATTGTTTTTCTATTTAAAGATGAAGAAAGGTTTTTGTTGCATGACTTATTAAATTAAATTGTTTGGCGTGCTCTTTTATACTTCACTTTGTAAATAAACGTACTTTCCATGAATGGGTTTTGTTTTTATGAATACTTTATCTAACAAAAAGAAATTTTTTCCGCATAATCTTTGCACCCCTACTTTTCAAACTTGATTTTTTTAGAATAAAATGTGTGACGATTATGCGAGAAAACATGGTAAGTTGAATGATTCTGCAATTAACTTACAAACAAACACACACTATCTGATCCTTTAAAAAATATTTGTTTGTAAGCAAGTCAACATTTTTTAGTCCCTTCACAAAAAAAAAGAAAGTTATGTAAAATGCAGGACTGAATTGTCTCTCCCGAAATGAAATGTCATAATTTTACGGCTGCCACACAGGATTCAAGAGTGGCCCAAGAAATAACTGCAGCTGGGATTTAGTACACAGTGAAAAAACTTAAGCCAGTTTTTAAATATACTTTTGCAACAATGCATTGAAAGAAAAATAATGTAAAACCAAACTACAGGTATGGCCAAGTTAGAAAGTGGGCTTCAAGGTAACTGAGCATTAAATGCAGAAGAAAGAAAGCCAGAGTCCAGATTAAAAAGCTGTGTCAAACAATCACTTAAATCACTTGAGTCTGTTTCAATATATAAAGGATAAGAGTTTTCACCACAAAAAAATATAAGCAATGATTTTAATTCTAACTCAATGTCCTTGAAACAAAACATTGGGCCATCACACCAGACAAAAATTTTGAATAATCAATCGCATACTAATATGCTATATGCATTTGTAGGGGTGTCTAGAATTGCTGTGTGCCTGATATATGTTTATTGACTTATTATACAGGTACAGCAATAACATTTAGAAGCCTTAATTCTGTGTAGTGTTCTTTGTCGGCACACAGTTTTTCTATCAGCGTTCACAGAGACAGGGCTGCCACATTGGCCACATTCCACACTTTAAAAGCAAATTTGTCCCACCCATGGACTGTGAAACATTACGAGGAAACAACATTAACATACACATCAAAACATTCTTGGAAAATACTGTGTCAACACATTTAAATGCTCATTCCACATATCTGAAGCAGGCAATGGTGTCACAAACAAGCCAACATCTTGCATGCAAAAGTCATGGACTTTAAGACAACAGATTACAGTCATCTTTGATAGTGGCCCACAACACATTCAGCAATTATCAATTGCATTTTTAACATTCATGAACAGAAAATGTCACACTGACCAGTAACACACAAGTATAAGGACACAAATCACAAAGATGCAACATTAGATTAAAAAAAAAAAAAACCATCCGTAGAAGTAAACTTTAAAGGTTCAAACACACACAGAACATGCAATTGTGTAGAGAATCTTTGCAAGGATTACAAAAATATGCTAGAGAGAAAGAAGCTATAAAGCACAATATTTTAAAATAATAACAGGGTTACGCAAAAGGTAATTTGGAGAGGAATGAAGATAAACGGGTATTCATAAACAATAAGAACAAAAAATTTAAGTGAAGTCAGTGATGAAATAAACTAACAGAAACACACTTGTATACAGATCAACACTGAAAATAATAGAAAGAAAAAAAAAAACTAAAAATACAAACAACATACATTAATGTATTAATAGTAATAAATTTCACTGAGATACAACTTCAGATATAATGATGAAAATAGTTATTATCAAATCATACATTTAGCAGAGTACAACGTGAATTCATTAATTTGAAATCGGTGGCAACAACAAAAATTGGCACAGCAGAATCATTTGATTTTCGAACAGACTGATCTCTCTTATTAATCATTTACCATTTCATCAAGTTCGACTCAAGGCATAGCTGGCCGGATGTATCAGCCAACTTCTGGGTGTGTTACAGGGATCTGGGTTTAAATCCCCAATGAGGCATGGAAGTATGTGGAATCTCTCTCTAAGTATTTACATTTTTTATATTTGTATGTCCTACTGCACCTACTCTACCTTCCCCTTACCCATTACCTAAACCGAGCATAAAGAGGGGAAGGCGGGGAGGTTGATAAAAAAATTAAATGAAAACATTTTTACGATAGGCTACTTATAAAATGTGAGCATTACCATTAACTACACACATTAATTACTATCATAATACAAAGACTTTTCTGCCTATTGTGTCAAGCTGCTGCATTTATTTTTAGTCAACATGCAAATGGAAATCTATATTATTTTATTTCTGTAGCGAACTTCTCCAGAGAGACACTGTATTGTACCAGACTGGTTTAACCCAGGATCCGGCAGTGCTCCGAGGAACCAACACACCTGAAGAAAAGTCGCTGAACTTGTGGCGTAGTCACATATTCCCTGCCTGTGGAGTGACAACCGCAGATTTGCAGCAAATCTGAGCTGGAAGCCTCATGGTCTATGGCCACTGCATTCGCCGACTCGAGTCCAGTGTCTTTCAGATGGGGAGAGGTGAGATACACTCTGGAGTGGGGGTTCTGAACATGTCATTCGAGCAGCACGAAGAACACAGTTTTATAAGCTCTTGTACACTGTCCGTTTAGTGCATTTTAAAAGTAGTTTTAGTCTGTTTATTTTAATTTACTGTAGGCAAGAAATAATTATTTTTACATCTTGAAAATCACCGGGGTTTGTAGTTTATCAAGAAGGTGTATTATTGTACAATCAAGCTCCTGCCGAATATCTGGTTACAGCTTAGATTCTGCTGAAAATATTTTTCAGGCTGGAAAACTTGCAGTTTCTACATTTGACATTGTGTCATACAGCCACAATTAATGAAAACATGGAATGTAAGCTAATGTTTTGCATGCATTCGCATTAATACATTGAACATGTAAACATTTAAAAATAAAACCTTTCAAATGAAATGATAAAACTAAATACACCAGACCCGAGGGTGGCTTTTATTTTTGTAACTATTGTAAACCTAGGCTAACAAACACTAAATTGATTGACAAATTAAAGATAAAAAATCCCTTTTGGCACAGCCTGATTTCGAACTACTGTACATATTTATTCTAATAACTTCTTGAACATTTAAAAAAAACTAATATACATAACATCCTACACGTTCTCCAAATACCAATATTCCAAAATGAAAAATAAAAAAGTTTTACATATTCCACGAAAATGTTTCCAATGTTTTAATTTCATGCATCTAAATTTGATTAGCTTAGAACAATTTATCATATTATGCCTACCAAGGTAGGAGTGAATTTTATTGACCTTTAAACACTATTTTTGAACCCTTGCTCTAATGTGTGTGCATATGTGTGCATATAAAAATTTGCTTTGGACCAAGGCTTAGGATAATTTTAACATGGTTTAAAAAATTTGAACAAATTTCATGGTAAGGAAGTATGATGAAATTAGCAGAAATTGTGTTTATAATATTGCTGATATAAATAAAATTTACATGGCTGCCATTAAACTAACCTTTCACTTCAGTATTATTTCCCAGAAGTTGTTACACAATGTGAAAAAAATGTTTAGTGGGATTTTAATAATTCTCATTCTTACTATTCAAATTTGATTTTCGTATTCACGAATAATTTGGTAATCTTATTCGTATTCGATTCAAACTAAAAAAAAATTATTCGCACAGACTTAGTTATTTGTATTGTCCTTAAGGTTCGGCTTTACCCTCCAAATTAAATTTTTGGTTTTTTTTTTGGCTCATTTCAGATTTTCATAAAGATTATAGAAGCAATCAAGTTGTGTGTTAACCAGCTATCCAAACTCAGAAAAGGATTATCTAGTGAATAACAGTCATGCAACTAGTTAAACAAAAACGGCAGATAACAAGTAGCCTGTATCTGGGAGGACATTCAATGCAGAAAAAAAAAAAAACTGTAAATTTCATATAACGGAACATCTGAAGAAATTATCCCAGATAAAAATTATAGCATGAAAATGAGGCAACATATTGTGGTGGCAAAGGGGAGAAGGGGGGAAGGGGGGGGTTGTGGTGGTGGTGAAACAAAGCCTTTAGTAGCTCTCATTGTGGTTATCAGCTTTGCAACAGATGCAGAGTAATTTATGTTAATGTGTTATTTCCTGCTAACAAACCTGTATAATTTCAAACACCGCTCCACATTCTGCAACTCATATTCTGAAAACACATTCAAAATACGAGATGAACATGTACTATGGATAATTATAACCAAGCTCTCACCATTTCCCAATCAATGCTCTTGAAGAAGGGATGGTTAACAATATCGAGGAATCCAGTCTCACGATGGCATCCTAACCTATCCGCAGGGTTTTTGTTGAGGAAGCCTTTTAGAACAGATGCAGCCTTCACAGACAACGACCGAGGAATACGAATAGTCTTCTCTAGGATAACTGAAAGCACAAAAAAGTACAACTAAACATACCGATAATACACAGTGAGCTTAAAGTAAAACAAAAATAGCATGCACGTATGTTATTTATGAAAAAAAAATTATTTTAAAACTAAGAAGAAAAATTACATAAAAAATAAACTAAAGATAATTTTTCAAAGAATAAATTTCAACCGACATCTACACTATGAGAAACAAAAGCATAAATACTGCTGCTGGAACCTATGATTAATTACTCTTATTTACTTAACAGATAAATACTCTTACCTATATATTACAAAATTTTATGACTTTTACGCCTCAATTTATGTTCTCACATCAGTGCAAGGCCAAGTTACAGTTATTACACTCAAAAATTTATTTATACACTTATGTGATTAGATTTGCATGCAATAATAGTTATTTTGTACGATTTATGTTATTTCAGAACAGACGATAACCTTTCAGGTTTAAAACATTCATGTTTGGCTTTCAGAAAAAACCATGCATCCTTATCTGACGTAGTCTTAACCCAAGGGTCCTTTAGTGGCAAGGTTGTATGAAATGAAGCCATGAAAGTATATTGAGTCTACAGATACTAACAGAACATAATTTATTTATTTATTTAAAAAAAAAAAAAAAAAAGGAGCCAGTCTATCAGTACTCGCCAGTGATGTGTAAACATCTTACCTTGGTAACGAGTGTTCTCATCTAGCAAATAAACTTATAATATGAATCTCAAGAGACAAAATTTAACGTAGAATACTTTAAAATAATGCCAAGCATGATAAATATAGCAAATTGTGTTTTCAACTACATTTTTGACACGAATAACACATTGTTTCCACACCTGCCATTATAATTCGCTACCAGAGCAGCTACATCGTATCAAATAATTCGATTTTCAAAGCAAAAAGTTAAACTATATAATGAAATGACTGCGATATATGTGAAAAAGACTTGAAATATACTACATTCTGACAATGGGCCTGATTTTCGACAAGGAATTTTATTAAAATACGGTCCATATTGTTAAAATTCACTAAACAGTTAATACTATAATGTTTACCTTTGTCTCTATGAACTCAAATTACGTCATTTGCCACAGGTAGTAGCACTTTGGTCATACGTTCCCGTTCCATGCGATTAACAAATGCCAAATACAGAGAGCCAAGATGTTTACACATCAAAAAACATGTTTTTTGCAATTTAGTGGAGAAAACTTCTTTACTATGATAATTTATAATGTGCAAGCATTCACGCAATCACAGCTCGTACTGGCAGCTAGGTCAGATGGCCAAGAAATTAAGGGAAATCAAGAACTTTACTTTGAAATTGGTTAATTTTACACATGTTCGAAATCTTTTTCAGTCTGGTAGTGTCATACATAACCATGGAAACCAAGAAGTAAAAGAAAATCAATACAAACAGGTTTATGTTCCGATAATCATTCTCCATTATTCTCATAATTTATTTATAGAAACACATTTCGAGTTGAATCATCAGTAAGGAAAGTGTACAAACCTTGGAAGAGGTAGTCTTCTGTGTTCTGATCAGGGTTTTCAGACGCCCCCGCAATGTCGAAGGGACTCCTCCCCGCAAGCATCTCGTACAAAAGCACACCAAGTGCCCACCAATCCACACTGAAACCAAGAATATGCAATAGCCAATAGGGTTACCAACATTTCTGAACACAGATTGTAACTAGGCTTCAATTTACACACAAACAAACTAAGTTTTTCCCCAGAGCACCGGTTTTTGAGGGGTGGGAGGATTTGAAATGTAAGGAAAAAAAAGACATAAAAAAATTTAACATATGGTAATGTTTTGATTAAAAAAAAAAGTAAATACTACAATTTAAAGCACAACAGAAGGCATGTAATATTCCCTCACTTGCCATAGGAGAACACACATCAGTTTAGAATTACTCATGCACCACACAATGCGTGTAAGTGTTTTATTGTTCTTTAGTGCTCAAACATTTTCTTCAGTTGTATGTAGCAACAGTATAACATTAGTATGGTAATCTTTTAAATTTATTACATTTTAACACTTTAAAATTTATATATATATATGTACACATAAATTATTAGCAATTGTTTCTTCATACGCTGAAATATGTTAATGAACTACATTAACACCGAATCATGCCTCTTATGGTTACCTATAAAAGGTAAGGTATTTTATGTAAGATTGTGTCGTAACTGCACGAAACCCTTTCTAGAGCTCTGGTCCCACCGAAGACTTTCCAAGATTTATAGCCAAATAGGCATGTTGATTATCAATCAATTCCTATAGATGAAGGAAAAAAGCATTTATAAACCTACTTTATAGTTTCTATTTAAATTTCTATAGCATTTATTTATTAATTAATGTGGATTTATAATTTTTCAGGTATTTTAAGATACATCGCCTTTTTAACACGTTTCTTCAAACTCACTTTTTTTTGTTAGTAATAATTCTGCACGATTTACACATCAGAAAATTCATATCGCTCATGAAAAAGTAGCAACGATATCATCATAGATGCACTCATAGGCCAGTCAACAAGAGGCAAAGTAAGCACTTTTTACCAGCAGACCTGAAAACTTGATACAAGGGTAATTCGAGGACGCTGTATCGAATGGTGTTAATTTTTTTGAAATCGGACGTGAAGTTTTTGGAGAAAAAAGTTAAAAATTGGTTTGACTCAGTTTTTCTCAGAATTTAGGGATTTAAGCAAAAAAATGTTTCAAACAAAAGTTGTGGAGAATCAAAAAACACATTAAAAAGGTTCCCAGGTCCATCTTCGTATTTGTGAACATGAGCGAGAAACAATGGAGAGAAAGTAGTAAAGCTGTTAATTGTAAAAGAGGGGCTAGTGTGCGGGCGAGCGTACGTGTGAACTAAACACAAATGAAGGGTCTTCTGCAATTCTCGGGCCTCTCTGTTATGACTAGCCAGTGCGACTGAGAGACGAAACCATTTGTTCTCTCTTTCTATTGTCTCACGCGTTAGCGAGTAATTTTCGTCTTTGGCCTTCGAGTGTCGTGTGTTCTATATCCTTATCCTTACTAATTATTATTATAATTATTGTTTTATTATTATAAATGTGAATGTGAGTTTGTTTGTTTGTTTGTTTGTTTGTTACGCTTTCACACAGAAACTACTCAACCGATCATCATGAAATTTTGTGGGCATATTTTCAAGGATATAGTAAAGGACATAAGATACTTTTTATATATAAAAAAACAATTTTTTTTCCGAAGGGCAAAAAAATTGATTTTGTATGTATGATCGTCTGACTGCGAGTTTGAATTATTTTAATGAAATTTAACGCCATCTGGCATTTCAATAAGTAAATTAAATAATTCGCCAATTTAATAATATAATACCAGCGGTCAATTTACTATTCCATTTTATTTTTCTGAAACCGCCAAGCAGAACTTATTCTTTTTAAATTTTTGAGGTTAGGTGTCTATTTTCTTCAGTGATCGTTGTTTGGACATTGATGCTGAAGGTTATATTTTATTTCAACTTTCAAGAGAATTTTGTAATTTAGTGAAAATGATGTGGATCTAATTTTTTTCCAGACTTGCAGCAAAATTTGAATAGTGATCGGTGGTTGTATGCAAGAGCAATATTGGCGCCAAAATATTTATATCGTTAATAAAATCTACACTTATATTTTAAAAGAGGTGCAAGGGGAAATGAAGGAGTATTTGTCAATAGATACATTCATGGATACAGAACAAAGAACATCATATCCTTCCGAGTTTTTAAATTCACTTGAACTTTCGGAACATATACTTCAAATGAAACTAAATGTACAAATTATGCTTATACGAAATCTAGATGATCCTCGACTATGTAATGGAACGAGGCTTCAGATCACACAACTGGGGCAGAATATTATGTAATTAATTTTTTTATTCTACGTTAATACTTTAATTTTTAATCCTAACATTTTAAAAAGTTCATTTTTTTGTAATAGTGAAACATATTTCAATAAAGCATGTTTTCAGTTTTTTAAGCTAAATTGGATATTAGAATTTTTAAATACTGATTATTCCTATCACGCAAAAAAAAAAAAACAATTACCATATTATTTTATTTTCTTTGCAATGATCTTTGATACTTAGGACATAACACGAGCGAAACCGCAGGTAAAAGCTAGTATCTATATATATCGGTGTATAAGCGCACTGTTTTAAAATCGAATCGTGATGCTTATGGCACGTCGTTTTCTAATTTATTTTCAAAAATAGTGAACCATAAATAAATAAAAATACAACAATATTTCATTTTAATAGAAACTAATAGTTTCCTAAACCATATATATATATATGTAGAACCCTCTACACCTGATGGCCAAAGACAAAAAATACTCGCTAACGCATGAGATAATAAAAAAGAGAGGTCTGTCTAACTCGCACTCTCTAGTCATGACGGAGAGGCCCGAAAATTGCAGAAGACCCTTTGTTTGTGTTTAGTTAACACGTACGCTCGCCTGCACACTAACCCCACTTTTAAAATTATGCTTTACTACTTTTCTCCAATATTTCTCGCTCATGTTTAAAAATATGAAGATGGACCTGGGAACCTTTTAAATGTATTTTTTTATTGACTTTTGTTTGAAACTTTTTTCGCTTCTAGATTCTGAGAAAAACTGAGTCAAACCAATTTTTAACCCTTTTCTCCAAAAACTTCACGTCCGATTTAAAAAAAAATTAACACCATTCAATTCAGCGTCCTCGAATTACCCTTACATCAAGTTTTCAGGTCTACTGGAAAAATGTGCTTACTAAGCCTCTTGTTGACTGGCCTATCATGTTAGGTTTGCGAGACATGCTTCACGAAATTATAGCTTGAATTCATCACAGGACAACCTTTTCCAATTGCATCTTTCCACAGCAATCAATATATTGCTCACAAAGAGCATCATTTTACTGTGTTCGCACGTTGTTACAGTCTATGTCCATGGCTTCAAAATTAATACACAGAAATGACCAAAATGAAAACAAGCGTGCAAATAATGATGATTTGCAAATTCGCTAGTTAGTGATATTACAGCGTTTCGTCGCCAATAAAACTGTTTGTAGCATTTATTGACAAGTTTATCATTTAAACAATTTTCCATCTTCTATAGTGGTTGTTCATCCTTCTCTCTCTGTGTTCTCCACTTCCCCTCTTGCGAACAGCATTTGGCTTTGAGCATGTGCGAGACAAGCACCTTCAGTGCATCTAAGAGCCTGCAAACTCTTTATCCCTCTCATTATTATTTTTTGATTGAGTCAATAAGTTAGGATTGGAGCGTGAAAAAGTGGGATTTTATCAAGGTCTTTCTGTAAGTATTAGTTCTGTTTTTGTATGTTCCAGTTTCAAAGTGGTGATACCATTTTTATTCAAGTTGTTAATTTCCCTGTTCGTTTTAGGCAACATTTCAGTTTAGGCTCTAACCATCAAAATTTACAATTGGATTCAAATGCAGTTTTCTAATTGTGTTTAACTTTGTTTTTCTTGTTCGACATTGTTATTTATTTTAATGATACCATGATCAATCCCAAGAGCTTAATACTGATGTTTAACTTGTTTTTGGAATACTAGTCAATTTCATACTTCCACTTGGTGAGAATCACGATTTTTGTTCAGGATCGTTGTCTGGAACTGATGAGTTACTTAATAATTATTGTATTTGCCACCCATTATCTAACACACAATGCTCAATTGTAAAATGCACAATTGAGAGTTCAAGTTGTCACTAGATATGTGAGCAACTATGCTTGTCCTTATTGCTGTTACATACTCGTAATTTCAGTTTGCTTGAAGCTTTTTGTATATTTTTATTTAAGTTGCTGGCCTTTGTAATGCTGTTCTTAGGTGGTGTTTGTTTTTTGTAAATCAAACACTAGCATTTTTAATGCACATAAAATTTTTTTTTTATCTGTGAGCCAAATATATATTTTTGGTCAACTCACTTCATGTCTTTACTAGGGACGGGTCAACCAAATCCTCAAACCCGCAAATACAATCAAATATTTGTATTCCAGGGATTCAATATTCAAGAAAAAAGATTTGAATAGAAATATATATTAGAGAAATAAAGTATATCAATAAAATTAAAAACTGGTAACCTCTGAATTTTACTGGGTGAGTTTTTCTCTTCATACTTATCTAGCTACCATTCCCCAAGGTATTTTACTTTTAACATGTAATCATATAAATAAAATTACAATATGTATTGATTCTGGAAACTTAGTTCATGAATGAAACATTTAAAGAGTTAAATGTTTCAACACTATAATTAATATGTTTCATTTCTTGTACATTATTTTCATTTGGATCCTTGAGACCTAGACTTGGATTTGAGGGGTATATTCAAAGTATTCTTTCGGATTTGGATTCGAGAAAATTGGCATTTCGTCCATCAATAGTATACACCTATCCCTCATTTAGCAAGACTAATTCGTTACTAAAAATGTTTGTGTTATTTGAAATTGCGTATTCTGAAGCATTAGTTTCCATAAATCGCAAGGCTAATTTATTTAAAGTGTTCCAAAATCGTGTAGGAAAATATACTTTACGTAATATGAATGCGTTGAATAACACTCAACTCTAAATATGTCACACCATTTATCTTTACATGCCTCCCATCGTACTTTGTATGACAAATACGACATCACGTAACGGGAGATACGTAGTTATGTACTTTATTGTCAGTCGGCTGGCTGACTTGCCCGCCCGGGCGTGACCTTCAACTTATGTCGCTTACCTTTTAATTTTTCAAAAATTAAAGTGCTTATTTGCGTATCAATACCTGGTTCACACAAATCCTGTCAGGCCAATGATTAATTTCTTTATTGCAACATTCATTTAACAACCTCTTCCAAGTGAATCATCTGTTAATTTATGTTCCGGTATCTAATGTCAAATATATTCCCGCTAGTACAACCAACAGCATCAGACTTATATAAACTTTTGGTAAGAGTCCTTATTTCGTACGATTGTGCGCACAGTTGACTTACTTAAAACTAAAGTGCGACCAACATAAGCGTGGCCTTCATGACAATCTGTGCACCGTAATACTTCTAGTTTTGTCTCAAATACTTGAACACGATGCATTATGAGTGATCAAGCACGTACAGATACCGGCAGCTGAATGGGCAGACATTGCTTTTGTTTGAATGAATTCCTTTCCACTGACTAGACTAAGTTCACGGCCCTGTTTGTGGCCAGGCAACAACGGTTCAGCACGGCGGCATACGCGCGGATGTAAAAACATTTAGTCCTTTACACTCCATAGCCGCAATTTAACTTGCCATAGCTGATGTTTGTACAACAGCTGAGAGCATAGACAGACCAGCGCGTGCATCTCTTCCCCCCTATTTTGGCTAACTGTACCCCACAGCACATCTGTTGTTTACAGAAGTTAAAACAGACTTCATAGCGACGTGCTCGACATTTTTTTTTGCCTGTCGAGATTTCGTGCTAATTGAAATTTACAGACGTGCTATTCAAGACTGGGGCAGTCAAATTCACATCACGCTAAATGAATCCGCGCAATCTGAAGACGTGCCAAGTGAGGGATAGGTGTACATAAAATAAAACATTATTTGTAATTAGGCACAGCTTACTATCCTTCAGCGCATGATTGGAACACCGCCTGTTGTCTATAAGTGCCAATGCCCCATTCATCCTTTAAACATCTGGGAACTTCTATTGTACGTTACATTTCAGTCTATGAGCAAAGAGAAAGTGCCCAAGCGCCAACATACCTGAAACCATAGTCCTCGCCACGGAGTATTTCAGGCGCGATGTAGTTGGGCGTCCCGCAGAACGTGGAAGTGGTGTCGCCCGGCCTGATGCCCTCCTTGCACATCCCGTAGTCTGTCAGCTTGATGTGGCCCTCGTGGTCGAGGAGAACATTGTCCAGTTTCAAATCTCTGTAGATAATACCTGCACAATCGCACAACATGATCACTAGGCCTGTGAGAATACCAATTCTATGGTTCGAATCTAATTTGAATATGAATAGTGAATACAAAATCAATTTCAAACAGTAAAAGTAGAGGAAAAAAATTTTTTTTTACCTTTTTTTATGAGGGGTTTGAGCAACAGCATTCGGTATTTTAGGTTAACAGTTACAAATACAGTGTAAACTCTTTATAACGTCACTCGATTTAACGACAAACTCCTTAAAACGTCCAAATTGCTTGACTTTGGCTTGTTTACCTTGTTTGCTATACAATAATACACACTGTGTTGCGTCCACGCTCACTGTATTTAACGACAACAATACGGCATTATAAATCATTAAGCAGTACTTTCTAAGTTGTCGAAGTTGATAAGAACTGCAGCTGTGTAAGTTCTTTTGTTTGCTGTTTTGTTGTTGTATTATCTAGCACGTGTTTACTTCGACTAACGTACTGGAGATTCTAAGAAATTTTGTCTTTTGATTTTGTATGATGAACTTTCAAATGTTTACCTTAGTCACTAGACTTTTGTCAAGTTGTTACACGTTATCATTATCGCAGTTGCTTACAGACTTTCTAACTGTAAACATGACGAGTCAACGAAAATCTTTGTGTATTGACGATAAAGTTTTATTAATACGCTCAATAGAGGCGGGAGAAAAGATCAGTGATGTTGGAAGACGCTTTGGATTTAGCCAGAAAAAACGAAGAAAAACAAAGAAAAAATAACAGACTATACGCAATAAGTGTTGTTATTTGTATGAATATTAATGTTCGTGAGTAAAATGTGTACTATAGGCCTATTAGTAAATACATATTATTATAGAATAGTAAAATTATATGTATTTTTTATTTCTCTCCATTTAACGACCACTCTCTATAACGCCGAAAAATGCTAAGTCCATTAAATGTCGTTATATAGAGTTTACACTGTACTAACATATACTACGTTTTGAAATTTTTGGAAATTTTTTTGGTGTTATGCTAACTTTTTATTATTTTCTTAGTTTCAACTTAAAGATTTTATATTACACACTATCTCGCAGTCTGAACTTAAGCCAATGCTATTCACTGTGAATATTTAAAATAAAAATTTGGATAATTACATTAGGCCTATTAGTGTATTTTAACCATCTACGATAATTTATATTGTGTAACAATGACTTTTAACCTCACAGTTATAGTTACACGAGGTAAATACAGTACATTTAGAATATAAATTAATATTTTTTATTAAAAAATTTAATGATACAAAACTGAATTGAATACAAATACTAAAACTATTAATTTTGATGTATAAAATTTTCAATATTCACACATCATAATTAATTTTATATTTTTATATGCTTTAAATTTTTTATTTTTTGGCCAGTAGGCAACCTCATTAACAGTTAGTTAACTGCTAAAATACATCAAATACAAACTTAATTAAAATTTTTTAAAATAAACCTAATGATTTGAAGGTATCTTAGCAATCTCCAACATACAGGTCTACTCAATTTTTTTTCTTTTTTTGTAAAATAAAACACGAAACACCAACACCAACACAAACAACACCACCAACAGGATCAATGAACTGTGATTCGAACCAAGCTTCTCCTTAATGAGAGTACATTTTTTCAACTACGCCATCAAGTTTGGTACTTTTGTATTAACCAGTATATGTCTAGCATATTTTCTTCATTAACATCACACAAATGTGCACTAAAAAGCTTGCGTAATTGACGAAAACACCCTGCAAGGTGGTATGATGGAAATTTTGAAACACCCAGTCCAGACATTCTATCTTACCATTCCATCATTTCCTGAGATCACTTCAGGCAAATACTGGCATGATTCATCATCAACAGACCATAACAAATTTCTCTACCACTTTCCCCGGTTTGATATAAAGTACTTATAAAAACAACAAACACATTTCTACTAACATACATAGTAAGATAATAGATCTGAAACTTATTTTAGTTTAAATTTCTATATTATCATTTCAAATAAACTTCAGTGTTATTTCCATGAACAAACAAAGTCACATTTACAACCAGAAAAAGCAAACTACAATACAGTAAAACCCTGTTAACAGTATATGAAGGTACTTAAAAATTTATAATAATCGGAGAAAATTTATTAAAAAGGGTTAAACTGTATATATGTGTTAATAGGTACAGTGGTAAATTTTTAAAAAAAAATATTATGCAGTAAATTTTTTAAATTGGGTATTTTTAAGAAGGTTTTACGGCATTTGATAAAAACTGCCTCCCCCCAAGGCGATCCAAATTCTATACCCGACAAAGTTGTACCTGGGTCATTCCATGTCAAATCACCCAAACATTTTTTGAAATGTCACCCACCAACACGGATTTCCACAAAATTTTGTGTACTTGTTGCCTTGATGAAGTTATGAAGCCATATTAATTTTTTCTTCATTGGTCCTTATAGTTTTTTTTAACAGAAGGTCAAAGTTATATGCATTTGCTTGAATGTGTCACTCTTGATACTCCTTTTCAGGAGTGCAGCACATTGCTAAAAAATAATATTTCAGCATGTATACTTGTTTAATGTATGAAATTATTCGTGTAAGTGAAACAAGGTTTACAGATTCCAAGAAAAATTGCCTGAAAGCATTTAATGTTTTCTTATTGCTTAAAAAAATTATTTAAAATGAAAAGAGCATGTTTTTACAGCATAACACATGAAATTGCAGATGAGAAAATTTAGCAAGAGGCAATAAAGAAAACTCATCTGTATTGGTTTTACATTAATCCTGTAACTACATTTTATGATATAACGAAATAAAAACAGTGGGGTTTTGAAGGTTTATGTATGTAAGTGCATGTATAATAACCCCATCTTTTGTTTTCACTTTGGTAACCACATGGCTACCTATATCACCTTCTTGCACTGAAGGTCCAGTCATGTCAGCATTACACAAGTGTGTAGTCATCACTGGGCTTATCTGCAGAGGCAGCTGCAGTAACCTCCGCTGATGTAGCAGGATAGCCAGTCGGTGAAGCAGAGTTGGAAGGTTCTTCAGTGCTTTCTGGTATAAGGTTAATAAACAAGCATGTGGAACGAACTACAAACTTTTGTTTAGTTATTCTTTTAATTTTTTCATTGTGTTGTTATTGGGATCGCACAACAACTTTATGATTTGGTTTTTGAACCAGTGACATTATGTGAAAGCGTTGTGAAGTTGATGAAGCAGTAATGGAACTTCAGCAGTCAGGAATTAGTGAACCATGTAGTGTTGGTAAGGAGACTGGAACAGAGTGTCATAAAACAAGTTATACCCATTTGAAGAGGTTGAACCACATTGAAACACTTAGTGATACTGACAAAGAACTTTTATCCTGTAGGAGTGGCATAAAAAGTGATAGGTTAGCGAGTGTCTGTGAGCACCATAGGATTTTTTATACAAAAAAATATGAACTGTATCAAACTACATGTTGTGATCCACTTAAAAAACATAAGAAAACCATCTACAAATCACTACGATGTGTAAATAAAGACATTTCAAGGGAAATATATGAAAAATTAAATTTGAAAATACCACAAGGACAGAAGATTTGTTCATCTTGCAGAAAATGCATACAAGAACTTCCTATTAATACAACAGACCAGGAATCATCAGAAATATCTGATACAGCCAGTGTATGCCGTATAGGTGATCTTGATGCATCATCAAGCAAGGAAGCTGCTTTGAAGACCATCAGTACTACATTTGATTAACTAGGAATATCCCCTTTAAAGTTACATGCTGTACCAGCACACAGCAAGCTAGTTTATGGGAAAAGGAAATTGAAATCGGCATGTGACAGCTTAAGAAGTAAAGTGTGCAAAGTACTTGGCCAGGGCTTTCCCACTGAGAAAAATGACAATGAACAGATTTCAAAGGACATCAAACAGAAAGCAGAAGATCTAGATACACTCTTATCTTTAATTAAGGAAAAAGTAATAATGACACAGAATACACCAGAAATGATTAGACTTTTAACTTTAGTTCCAATTTCTTGGAGCAGACAAAGGATCATGGAAGAATTTGAAGTCAGTGAGTATGCTGTTAGGCAGTCAAGACATCTTCTTAAGGAAAAAGGAATTTTATCTACTCCACAATCAAAGAGAGGGAAATCCTTAAGCTTAGAAACTGTTGAACGGGTGCGCAATTTTTATGAAAATGATGACTATTCTAGAATAATGCCTGGAAAGAAGGATGTAGTTAGTGTTGCTAGGAATGTCCACAAGCAAAAACGTCTTATTCTTTCTAATTTACAAGAATTGTATGCTGCTTTCATATTCCAATTTCCAGAATCTGCTGTTCGGTTCTCTAAGTTCTGTATGCTAAGACCTAAGTGGTGTGTTTTGCCAGGATCATCAGGAACCCATTCTGTATGTGTATGTAGCATACACCAGAATGTGAAACTTCTCCTTCATGCAGTTGGTGAAATCAATGAATCCTATCATGACCTTATAACTTACCTAGTTTGTTCCAAGGAAAACAGAGATTGCATGGTGCGTCACTGCTCTCATTGCCCACCAAGTGAGAATTTATGGAGAATTCTTCAAGGAAAACTGAATTATGATCCTTACAATGAGATAGAATATAGTCAGTGAGTAAGTACTGATCGAACAGAACTCATATGGTGTAGTGCAAGTTTTGAAGACTATTTGAACTAATTGATTGAAAAGCTAGAAAAACTTATTCCACACTCATATATTGCACAAGCCCAATCCAACTACTTGAAAGAAACTAAAGTTAATTTGAAGTCACACACAGCAGTTGTTCTAGATTTCAGTGAGAATTTCTCATATGTTATCCAAGATGAAGCACAAGGTTATCACTGGACAAGTGGTGCTTGTACTCTACATACTGTAGTCATTCATGTCCGCTTGCCTGGCTCAGTGGATTTGCCTGTTTGTAATCTTTGTGTGTTGTCTGATGATCTGGATCACGATGTGGCCTTCGTACATGCAACACAAAAATAAATTGCCAAGCTAATTTGTGAAAAATTTTCGTTTGTGCGAAAGGTGCGTTACTTCAGTGACGGCTGTGCTGGCCAATATAAAAACTGCAAAAACTTAAAAAATTTGTGCTATCATGCTAAGGATTTTTCCTTCGAAGCATCTTGGTCATTGTTTGCTACCAGCCATGGGAAGTCCCCATGTGATGGCATTGGTGGCACAGTGAAACGCTTAGTTACTAAATTACTAAAGAGAGCCTTGGAAGATGTCTTGATAACCAGATACATAACAACAGTAGATGAAGTATTCAAATTCTGTACATCGCGCATTGAACATATTCATTTCAGGCTTGTCAAAAAGGAGCTGATTCAACAGGAGCGACATGAGTTGTCAGGACGGTTTACGAAAGTAAAGACAATCCCTGGATCATGCGGATTTCATCAGTTTATACCACTGTTGCAAGATGTTGTAGCAACGAAACGCATAAGTTTTGATGAAAACTACACCTCTGTATGCTTGTCACCATGTCACAGCTTTCTGTAAACTCATTTATTTCATGTGTATATGACTCTCACTGGTTCTTTGGGACAATTGAAAAGCTAAATCATGAAGAAGATGTGGTAGTTAAATTCTTACATCCACATGGACCAGCAAGGTCATTCCACTGGCCTTCCATTGACAGAGAAGACAGGTGTGATATTCCACTGTATAATATCCTAAGAGTTGTTAGTGTACCAGTCACAAAAGGAAGTGGTAGGATGTGGTACTTCCCAGAAAAAGAGGTAGCGTTTGCTGAAATTCTGTTCAACAAACATTTTGGCTCATAACACTAACTGTATACAGTATATTGGTAGTTTTGGACTAATATTCATTTATTATGAATTGATATGGAAGGGAAAAATATTTGTATTTATATACCTGCAACAAGGGAAATTAGTTAATGTGAGATAGAAGTTTTCATCCTGCATCCTGACTTTAGGAACATCAAACACCAGAAATACTGCACAAGGTAATTATACTCCATCACTTACTTGAAGGATAAGGCCGTTGGTTTAAAGCATAACCAGGTTTCAGATTATGTATGTGTGTGGGTACACACACATGTGTAGCAAATGGAAAATAAACCCAAATACTGCAAACATATTAAATAGCAACTTGCAATGAATTGTGATAGTACATATGTTTGAGTTAAAATATCTTAAAAAGGTATGAATACACTGATAATTAATAATAATCACTGACACTATCACCAGTTCATAAATATATGCAGTGTTATTCTTTAGTAGCAGCTACAACAAATTAAGAAAATATTTGTAATGAGTGTTGTGGTCGGTTTCCAATTAATGTCTTATATAAATCTGTATAAATTTTATATCAAAGCCTTCAAAACCCCACTGTTTTTCTTTCGTTATATCATAAAATGTAGTTACAGGATTAATGTAAAACCAATACAGATGAGTTTTCTTTATTGCCTCTTGCTAAATTTTCTCATCTGCAATTTCATGTGTTATGCTTAGGGATGGTGATTTTTCGTTTTCGCGAAATAGATGCGAAAATATGCTAAATTATATTTTTTCCGCTATAAAATGCGAAATCTAGACTATTCCGAGATAAATGCGAAATCAAGGTAAAAAGCGTAGATTCGTCTTCACTCTACAAAATTTATTTACCGATTGTATTTCGTTTCAGTTCAGTATCTAAAGAAACCATCATTTTATGGCGTATTCAGCACAAGTATCTTATTGTCACATCATTCACAACACTATTGTTCGTAAATATTGAATGAAAAATGGCCATCCGTGCCTCACGATTGTAAACAAAGCAAAGAACAACTAGCTGGAAGAGTGTCCGTCATTTTGCAGAGTACAAGTTTTTAGGCCACCATATTGCGACATCTCTGCTTCGTCGCGCCCATTTTCTGTCTGTGTTTCACGTGAAAGCAGCGTTCTTGTGTAGTCTGTGGAAGGTGGTGTGTTTACAAATACGTGCATATTCGTGAATGTGTTGTATACTGTTATTTCTCGTGGTAAAAATGGGACGAAACGTAATTTCCATTTGCGATCGCATAAATGAATACAAAAGTGAACAGTTCTACGAAAGTGATACGAATATTTTAATGTGCAATTTATGTAATCGCCGTCTGGAGTGGAAAAAAAAATATGTACTTGAAAAGCACATTAAATCTGAGGGACTGCAAAAAAAAGATTCACCGAGAAATCGGATGAAGAAAAGTTGGTAAAACTGCAAGCAACGGTTTCTGGCATGATCGAAAACTAAAAAAAGGTGAAAATTGAAAAAAACGAGTTTCAATACCATTATTTGTGCACTCTACATCAACTATGGCCACGAACACTGCTAAAAAATATTTATTGTAATTTTAAGTATTCAATTTATTGCACTCATAAGTGCTAAAAAGTTGTTTGGAAACCTGCCAAGATAGGCTATCTTTGTTGTTGTGTTAGATCTTTATTTCTGTGCTTGTTAATAATTAATATGTGTATTATTTAATGCTTTTTTAAAAATATACTTTTCTTTAGTAATGTAAAATGAGAGAATTGGCTAAATCTTGTTTTTAAAAATGCAAAAAATGCTAAATTTCAAATCAAAATGCTAAATGTTAATATTTTAAAAGCTATAAATCACCATCTCTAGTTATGCTGTAAAAACATGCTCTTTTCATTTTAAATAATTTTTTTAAGTAATAAGAAAACATAAAAATGCTTTGGCGCAATTTTTCTTGGAATCTGAAAATCTTGTTTCACTTACACGAATAATTTCATACATTAAACAAGTATACATGCTGAAATATAATTTTTTTAGCAATGTGCTGCACTTCTGAAAAGGAGTATCAAGTGTGACACATTCAAGCAAATGCATATAACTTTGACCTTCTGTTAAAAAAAAAAACTATAAGGACCAATGAAGAAAAAATTCATATGGCTTCATAACTTCATCAAGGCAACAAGTACACGAAATTTTGTGGAAATCCGTGTTGGTGAGTGACATGGTCTGGGTGATTTGACATAGAAAGACGCACTTGGATTTTTCACAAGTGGTACATGTGTAAGTTGTTGCTGTGAGCCAGCCAGGGCTGTCGAGAGGGAGAAGCAGGAGGGGAAGGAGGGGCAATAGGGGAAAAATCCCCAGGGCCCGGGCACCAGGGAGGTCCCACTTGAGTTTCGAGATTATTTTTGAAGCTTGGGTTTACCTCGATAGGGCGAAAATCACAAGTCCATATCTAACAGAATTAACAAGAAAACATTACAAGCTATGCGATGTGCACAGATCACGCTTATGGACACGGTAATGTTTACAGTGCTTGGTTACGGCCCTGGAGCCGACTCGTTTTCTCTGGGCAACGCCACTATTCCGTCCACTTCACGCAACAACCTCGATGCCAACGAGCCTCTCTCGACGGGACGCGGGCCAGGCCGCGCTCACCCTTGTCGTGTAGGAAGTTGAGGGCCAGGCTGATCTCTGCGGCGTAGAACCTGGCGTGCTCCTCGGGCAGCCGGCGCTGCCGCTGCATGTGGAACATGAGGTCCCCGCCCCGCACGAACTCTATCACGAAGAAGAGGCGGCTCGGTGTTTGGAAGCACGAGTGCAGGCCGACCAGGAACGGGTGGTTGGAGGCAGTCTCGAACACGTGCTTTTCCGTTTGCACCCAATCTATGTCCTGCCAAACGGAACACAGTGGCGGTGGTGTGGTGGAATCCATTAAAGACGATTCATAACACTGTTGTTTCAGACCTCGGATCAGAACTTGCAAATCATTTCTCTATTAAAAACTGATCACACAATTCTGCAATGTAAATATTTTAAACCAATCTTAGGGGTATGCAAACATTCTAAATTTCAAACTAGAACCGAGTGAAATTAAATTTGGTTTTGGTCGTCTTCAAATGCCAAGTTTAAGAATTTGAACTTCCCAGCCACTAATATCTATAAAATACTACGTGGCAAAAAAAAAAAAAAAAAAATCTGAAAGCTAGGCTATTTTTTCACGAAATAATCTAAAAATGTTCACTTACTGTCTTATAATGACAACTTTTTTTTTTTTCGTACATTACAAAATAACAGGAATACAGTCAGTAAACAGTATGTACCTAAAAAAAGTCTTCAAGTCATCAATAATTGCGATAGATGGAAGAGAATCAACTTTCAGGATTGGCAAGATTCAATAATACCGGAATGTGATGTCAAAACAATGGTGTTTAGTTTGTAGCAATGATTCCAAACAAATGTTTGAAATAATTTTACATGGTCAGCATAATTTGTCATAAAACTGTCACATTTTGGTATCAAAATAACTAATTATTTTTTGTTTGGGTTTGTTGTTGAGTTGACAAGCAGTCACCTTTTTTTATCTACGTGAACATGAAATCACATAAAAAAAAAAAAATTGAGAAAAGAACATGCACCCCGATCATCTACACAAATTTACCACGGTTTTCTGTTATAATGTAGCTGGTATTATTACTACCCTCACTCGGTAATTATTTGTCATTATTCTCTTATAAAAGTATTTGAAACTTTCACCTCTAGTGTCAAAATTTTCAGGAATTATTTTCATTGCATGAAAAAATTTAAACCAAAAGTATACACACAGAAGCCAATGATAAATGAAGGCTGTAACATAAATATATATTTATTTCACCTCATCGTCAGTGACCAATGCCTTCTTGATCACTTTCATGGCGTATATCCGCCGAGTCTTCTTCAGTTCCACCATGAGCACCTTTGCGTAGCTACCACGCCCAATCACACGGATCAGTTCAAAGTCTATGAGAGAGTACTGGCGCTGCGAGCCAACATGCTCTAAGGCCTCCTCATCTACAAAAGAAAACAAAACAAACCCAAAATAAATAATTTTCCCATGAATTAAATATCAATCATTTATCAAAAAAAAAAATTGATCACACAGCTCATTTCCAGAAGTTAAAGAGTGATTAAATAAATGGTTCATCATAGGGTTCTGCAAATATTTGGTACTGCAATTAATATCGATATTGAAACATTAATATTCTTTAACAGTATTTTTGATTTCTATAAGTAATTCAATTAAAGAATGTCAAGGAAACGAAAAACTTAAGTCATTAAAGTATATAAAAATCCCTAACGAATGTTTGTTTGATTTTTATGTATTCACTGTGCTATTTTGGAGTATAGTATTTTCTAATCTAATGAAAAACTTTGAACACTTTAAATATCAATTTTGATTTTCTAATGTTAAGCGCCATACTCATTTAGTCATACAAGATGATTTTTAAAAATATACCCAAAATTAAAAATATAGAATTAAAGACAACATGGAACATAATATGATCTTAATTATAAAATGATCGAGTAACTCAACCTCAAATATAAAACAATTTTAAATGTAAGGGAGACTTGGAATAGAAATGGAATCTCAAATAAGTAACTTTGAATGTAAAACACACAGTGATATGAAGCAAATTTAACTGTAAAATGAAAAATTTGTATAATAAATAACAATGCTATTTAACTTTATAATTTTGTACTTTTTTTATGTTTAGGTAGATTTTGAAGAAATACTACCTGTTATAACTGATACCATGGTGCGTATTTCAGAACACTTTTTATATATTTTTAGTTTCATGGCTTAGAGACCCCAAAACCATTGAAAACTCAAAAGTTTATATATTTATATATCTATATATGAAGAGATATAGCCCTTTTATGTGGACACCATAACTGTCACAATTTTTCACAAATCACTTCCAAACTGATACATAAAATATAGTAGTGGAAAATCTTGGTTGAGTTCGTTAATGGCAATATCCGACCAAAGGGGTAGAAATGGGGAATGTTTTTTGAAAAACAGAAAAATCACTGTTACTCTCATAATATGGAAAATATAACATTCATTTGAATGTATTATAAAATTATTATCGTAAAAACATGGGTAATTATTTAATTTTTTGACCTTACCACTATTTTTCACCCCTTTAAAACAATAATAAATATTTTCTTAGTACCAATTTCATTTGAATTTATTTTAACCCATCTTAATATTATCTTAAATCATGGTAAAAAAAGAAAATTTTTATAATACCACGTTATTAGTGCAAGAGGTGAAAAATAGTGGTTGAAGGTCCAAAAATTAAATAATTACCTTAGTTGGCATATAATATAAATTTGTTCCATGCTATTCAATGCTGCGTTTTAAACTATTGAATGCTGGCTACAATGAGTTAAATATATTCGTAATATTTTTTGCTGCATTGGAAATGGGCAAATATTTAATCAATCATTTTGTAAAATTGGCGAACAAATTTGTTATATACATTAAGTTCTTAAAATGTTCAAGAAGTTTATAGAAGTGACCAAAATATTTCCAGAATAAATAGGTACTACAAAATCTACCTACGCCTGTAGGCTGTGCAGAAAGGATTTTTTACCCCCCCACCCAACATGTGGTTGATAAATTGCTAAAGAGCAAATATTCTTATTTAAATTAAGTGAAAGAACACATATATAGAAACACTACTTTTTTCAGTTATGAAAACAATTTTCATTTCATTAAAGAATAGCTGTATTTGCACAACCTTAGTTCATAGCAGGCCTGATCACTATAGTAATAAAAACTAAAATGTTTCAGCAGTTTTTTTTTTTTTTTTTTTTACAAAAATGTACATACGTATAGTGATTTGGATAACAGATCAATACAACCAGATTGTTAGGTATATTAACTTGGAATTCGAACTTACTGCACTCTGCTCTTAAAATCATTAGTTTTCACCAAAAAAATAATAGTACCGAAGAGGAAACACAGTGGTAATGCATTGGTCACACATTTTGGACTGCTCAGGTTCGAATTCCAGTCTATACTGATTTTGTTTCTCAATGGTTTCTCAGATAATTCCAAAAATTCTAAGAATATTAATTACAATTTCACATGGCCAATTCCTTCCACAATATTCTTAAACGTTTTATTTGTGTCTCTAATGTCATCTTTAATGACAAGATGCAAAAATAAAATTATTCATTAACCTATTCTCATTTATATAGTTTTGCAGGATAAACAAATACATATTAAGCTTATAAAAATTCTATATTTATATCAGCTTAGCATTCAAAATATTTTTCAAAGGTATTTTAATTGTCATGATGAACAAAGTTTTACTCATTACAGTTATTGGTACTTTAAACAAACTAAGGAAACATTGTCCCACTAATAAAAACTAATTGGGGCCAAGACTGTTTGGATTACAATATTTTCAGATTGGCTGAATAATTGCCTTAATACAAGAGCGTGTTGTAAAACACATCTCTATGACCATTAAGTACAGTACACAACTTATAACACTTTTACAAGCATGATATCTTGATGATTGGATGAAAACAAAAATAATTTTTCAAATAAAAAAAATTCAATATATTTTTGTTTATTTTCAACCCAAATTCATTTGAATTAGCCTTATTTTTGGATAAGCGGAGTTCGGATAAGCGGGACTACTGTAGTTTTACCTGTTAACAAATTTACACAGCACAAAATATAATTTACAAAAATAAATGAAGTATTGATGTAAAATTATCTGTGGGGCCAATTTGCAGCAAATTATTTACTTACATGAAAGACACAGCTTAAATACTAGTATGATAGAATGACTGATCACAAATAAATTATACTCTGGTTGTGTTATGACATGAGCCATAGAGCTAACATGTAAAATAACCATTTCTCCACCACCAATTTAAGCTCTACATGCACTTACTTTTCGTGTGATCTTCTACAGGCACAGACTCCAAGGTTAGGTCCGAAGGAGGTTCCGGGAACTCCCTGAGGTCCGGCAGAAGTTCTGAAGTAGGTGTGCCTGAAGAGCAGAAATTTAATCACAAAATGTTTCTAACAGGATATTTTGATGTTATAGAGCATGTTTAAAAATTAAATTCCATCTCAAAATTCTTACAAACTGCTAAACAATACAATTAACACGTTAATGTTATGAACAGAGTTGTGTTTTAATTTATAAATACATGGCTGATAAAAGGACAGATGAAACACAATTTTTAAATCAGCCCTTTTGAGTGCAAACTAACAATATGTGCTTATTTTAAAGCAACATTTTGTAAAGCAAAAATAAGTAGAAATGGCTTATTCTTCTTAACAGCAGCTGACTAGAGTGGAGAAGTTGGTTTTCAATGCAAGGCTTGAGGCCCATGAACTCTTGATGATTAGAACCAAGACTAACACAAAAAAAAAAAAGTCTTCCCTATTTTCGATAACCATAGAAGTTTAAACTGTCTTTTAACCAGCATATATAGCTTAAAACCAAATATATTTTTATACAACATACTGAGACCAAAAGTAAAGACAGTTTTTTTTTGTATAATGTTGAACTGCACAGAGTGTTTCCAAAAAATACCTCTAATGTCTGGAAAGAGATTCCTTATCAGAAAATAAGGCAGATCATATATAAAACTTTTTCTCTATAGTAATAGCTTAAATTTGAAATTTCGAAAACATTTTAAAGAAACATTGGTAAACATTTGTAGCTAAACTACAAATCGGCAGATATTTCTTATAACAGAGATCTTACACACGTGAAGACATTGTACACAATATTATTCCTTTGTTTTATCTCACAAAATTTCTATAACACAATGCTGTAATCAATAATTGGTGGAATACTATAAACAAGAACATAATTGCATCAAAATCAACAAAGGATTTCTTGTCAGAATACTATCTGGTAATCGTTTTCACATCTATGCACGCAAGTGCCACATGCTAATTTGAATTGCTGTGCATTCACAAAGAAAATGTTAATTTTTTTCAATTAAGAGATGCCACTGTCCACCGGACAGAGGACACTCACTGATGGTGGGCGTCTCGCCATTCTGCTCCTCCTTCACGATGGGTTCCACCTGCTCGTTGCTGCACGGCTTCTGGACCAGCTTGTGGCACTTCTTGTGCACCAACAGCTTGCACTGGATGCACTTGTAGCCCTGGCGACCCAGGCCCCAGATGCGGTCGTGGCAGAAGGCACAGAACGCTCGCTGCGAACACAAACAGGCACGTCACCACCACCACAGCAAGCAGCCAAACCTACCGCACATCAAGTGAGCCATCCCAATGGACTACCGTGATAGATCTCTAGTCCGGGACATTCGGGATCACGCCCGTGTCCTAGGGACAAGATTTTATGGTTTCTTTTTTAGGCAGTTCAATTTTTGTAAAAAGTAGATTTTGATGTAATTGTTTTTACTTTTATACATGGTATTTGCTCATGAAGATAATATGTTGTTTAACAAACATGAAAATTAATACTTCTCAACATATCTTCAATAAAAATATTACATTTTTACTGTTACATGATGCACTTTTACTGTAAAATAATCTGTAATAAGCTTGCCTGAGACAGAATTAATCAGAAAAAATGAAAACAAACATGCAAATTTTTACGTACTTGGAAAAAGTGCCAACGTCATTAATGTGAAAAGTGTTTTTAATAAGAAATGCCAGATCAAACATTTTTTTTAGCATTCAATTTAAATAATTTTTTTTTGTAGTCTCTTCATTCTTAATGAATTGCATTCAGTGAATTTACTAGAATCAAGGATTACATATTTGTAATTTGGGTTGTGTCAAATTGCTGGTTGATTTCATGATTTTAATTTCATTTTTGTGCTGAATGGTGTATTAACTTGTACTTTGACGTGCTTTTCGGTGTTATTTTGGTTTTATCGCAATTCACCATATAATATTGTCCTTATGGATTAGAGATTTCACAGAATTAATGAATAATATATTTTAAATGTGAATACCAAAGATAATTAATATACAAAATAAAAATATTTAAAACAAGTTGTAATAAGGTCATCAACTGAAATAAAAAAATACAAATGAACACTGGTATTCTTCAAAACATTTTTATGGGAATCTAACTTTGAAAAGTGAAATGTAACCCGCTAGAAAACAGGAAACACCATACTGAAATGAAAACCGACAGCAACGATAAATTGAGCGAACTAAAAACGACGGCAGCGCAGTACTGAGTCCTGGCTGCCAACGTCAACAATCAGAATCTGCCTGAAAAAAATCTGAACGCCAGTGGCTCGATTGGTCCCAAATTACAGAAAGTGGTGAAAAATTGAATTTTTTCAATGTATAGTTAATTTTGCAAGTTTAGTCTCGTATGGTGAACTTGCACAGAAACAGCTAGTCACTGGGAGAAACCACTACTTGGCAGTCTATCTGGCAAAATAACAGGTATACTAAAAAAAATTATCAAAACTCACTACCACAAATATACATATAATGAAAATTTGAGTATGAAATGTTTTTCTGCACAATATACAGTTTGGAGTGATATAATTTTCATCAACACTGCATAACCAATTCTGCCAGCCTGATAAAAATATAATGAATACATTAGTTTAATCAAACTTTAAAATGATAAAGTATAGTCTGTTATGAGCCAAAGACTATATGCATTCAGATATTTAATTCATTTCAAATTAATACACAGTAAGTGTATTCTTTGTATCCCTTACACATAATTAATGTTAGTGAAAATTAGGTAGGGATTACTGAACTAACAGCAAATGATTTTACAATTAAATTACATTGAGCTTTAAGACATTAAATATTGCACACTGTTTTGTACTTATACATACAATGGCTATTTACCTGTGTTTTTGAGATTTTGAAGACACTTTTTCAATTCCCCAAGTTTTTCCTTATCTGCATGAACCCTGTTCATTTTATATATATATATATATATATATATATATATATATATATATATATATATTTTTTTTTTTTCTGACTTGTATTACTCCAAGATTAAAAGTATTTTCAAGGCACTAAACTGGAAGACTAAATTATTTAAAATTTTGATCAAACAAGATGCAACATGAAGAATGAACTGTAATTTTTATACAGTACACTACTTATAAACAATTTCTGAAACATATCTATCTACATGAGCAGTTATGGCTTATTGAACAATTTGTTATTTAGTCAAAGCTAACTATGCATGGCTAAACTCATCGATTAGAATTCTTTTTATAATTTTGGAAAGTTAAAATATTCACCCTGTCACTGAAATGACCAAATAAGTTCATAAAAACAATACTCTGCACAAATCTATAAAAGTAGAACAAATGTTTTAATTGAATTTGATCACAAAAAAATGTGGAGAAAAAATTTCCATACAACATATCACATTGACATGCTGGCAATTCACATTTGTGAAAGACAAATAACAACCAATTTACTTTTAAACACTGTTCTAAAGCACTTAAAATATAATCTAGGTAAACAAATTAAATGATTGCTGTTAAAAGCTATCACAACACTTCTAAGACTGAAAATACTTACTCTGTTGAACCTCTTGGCCTGAAAAATGTGGCCATTGACCCGATAGAGCTTCCGCCATCGTCTCGCTCCTCGTCTGTAGATGCTCCCTGAAACAAACAACCACGCGAACTCAAAACAAAATACTATGCCTAAGTTATGTGCTTCATGATCTCTTTGTTCAGAACTATACGAAGTATGAATTTACTTGGGTAACTGAATTTATGGGTGAAAAAATTATGGATTTGTATTTGATAAATAGTAAAACCTTAACATTAATTTTTTTTTAACTAACCACAAATAATTCCAAATTACGAATGAGAAATTGCATACTCAGAACCAACAGCAAAACTAAAGTTTCAAAACCAGTAAAAATGCAAATTATTTATATCAATTAGGGCTAAACATACAAAGTGATATTAACAAGTGCCCATCCTATTAATAAAAAGCAAAAAAATAATAAGTAGTCTAGCTGAATATCTAAATAATTCAAAAGTATGAACTGTTTTTTTTTTTACAAATCATACATATTCGTTTTATGTAAAAAAAAAGCAAACAACTTAATAAATTTAATCATTTAGAGTAGATTTTATTCCTTGTTTTCATTCAAAATGCTAGGAGGCATGGGCTTAAATCTATAGGGTTCCCAAGGTCTAGATGGAAGGGGGCGGAAACCTGCGGCCTAAGGGTTTCCAGAGGTCGAGGAGGGGTGGTTGACGGACCCCCCCCCCCCCCCTAAAAGGAATCTACTCTGTGAATGTGAGATAAACGTTCCCAGATGATTATTATTATTGTTAAAAGTAATCAAATCATTGCTGCGCTACCACACAGTCCAGGTTTGTTTTTCGCAGCTCGAGAAGAGGATAAGGAACAGAGGAAATGCGGCAGGCAACAGATGTGGCGCTGAGCTGTCAGCAGGGACTGTAGTCTCTGCGGGGAAGCCCAGACGTGCAGAAACACGGAGAATAACGAGAGTTCGGCGAGGCGCCGCACTGAATATGCATGAATGGGCCGGTAACGAATGGGCCGTTACGAGTTATTGTTCCGGGGGGGGGGGGGGGGGGGAGGGGAGGCGTTATCGCAAAGCACTTGTGCAATCACGCCCTCGCAGAGAACCGTTACAATCACGTGTGCCGGTGAAGTCACGTTACGGAACATAACACATCTGAACGTCCATTCCATTACTCTAAAACGATCCAGAGTGAATAATCTTTACTTCACATTCGCTATGGATTTTTCAATTCAAGCACTTGCTTATAACAAAACATCTACTAAGCAATTTAATGGCTGCTTTAAAATCAACTTTGAGAGAGCATAAAAAAAAATTATAACCATACAGAAACGGAATAATTGAAAATACCCCTGAATGTTAGAATGAAAACGGCTGTAAACAATAGAATGGAATATAGGTATATAATGTTCTGATGTAAAAATTACAAAACAAAGTTTTGCAAACGAAAAAAAAAAACCGAAAAAGAGAGAATATAGAAAAGGCCAAGCGGAAACAAAAGCTACGCAAGAGTAAGAAGAATAGGCCGAAAAAAGAAAATAAAAAAAGCGAACGTATTTACGACACGAACCTCGAGCTTTGCAGTATTGTCGTTGTGTTGTGCTTCAGGTTTATTTCTGTGCGCATAGTTCAAAAATTAATTACGGAAAAAGCCGAGCAGCCCCGCAGAGTCTATAGGCTCTGCGCACGGCGCGTCGCGAGACACGCAGGCAGCAGGAGTCTGGGCTTGGCGCACTTCGCAGCCGAGAGAATGGCTACCTTTGAAAGCTGCAACTGCTTTCATAAGTTCAACACGCCGACGAAAACAAACTCAAAGCGCTTGCGAAACTCCGCGGCGAGGACTAAAGAACACAAAAAGGACAACTTCGTGGCGTCTCTTGCCCTACCACCACCAGGCAGAAAAAACGAACCACGGGAGACGAGGGCGAACACAACTGCTTAACATTAAATACGTAAGTAAAAAAAATCCATGCGTTTTATTTAAAAAAAAAAACTTACCTGTGGATTAGAACAAACTGTACAATAAAATTCAGAACTATAATTCAACTACGCCATAAAGAACACTTTTGTCCATAAAAGAATGTTCCAATTTCAACGGTAGGTATATTATAACAGTTTAATTTAGAGCATTTACAACAAATCGTACGTCAAGTTGAACGTAAATTAACCTAGTTTTTCTTACAAATGTTACAAACGTTCAATACGTGCACCCTTAGTTATACGACACACATCCAACCTAAGCCACATCAGGATTTGAAGCCGGATCTCCACAGCGGGAGCCATCCTTGATACACGTTAGGCCGGCCGCACACCGGATACGGCGCGGCACGGCACGGCGCGGCGAGACGTTTTGCCTTGCCGCGCCGCGCCCGATGGTTAAGAGCAGCACGCGGCGCGGCACGGCGCGGGAAAGCAATTTGAGCAGACGCTCAGTGGATTGAAGAATTCAGACAAGTGAACTTGTGTGTTTGATAGATTGATACATATTTCGTGAAATCAGTTTTCAGTCTGTGACACGTGAAAATGAACGCAGAAGAAGAGGCGACTGTAATAGCGTTGTGGTACTTCCTAAAGTCAATAGATGATTCCCCCAAGAGACAAATCTGGGTGCATCCTATCAATGAAAGACGTAACATAAAACTGTTTATTGCTGAGCTAAGAGCAGATCCGGAAAAGTTTTATAATTATTGTCGTATGAAACCGGCAACGTTTGATTTCATTCTTGGATTAATTTCTCCATCCATCCAAAAACAAAACACCAACTATAGGCTGAGCATAACTCCAGAAGAACGACTACTGATCACATTAAGGTAAGATTATTTTTATTAACTGCACATTATTCAATTTGTTAACTATAATTCGTTCATGTAGTATCCCCTAAAAAACAAATAATTACTTAAAATGTATAAAATAACCTGTGACAACCTCGGGTAGTAAAATGCCAGGTTTCAAACGTTACAAATGCTATTTTTATTGAGAAAACAATACAAAATATTTGTGGTCAATCATGGAAATTGATGATATTGTTCACCGTGAGTTGTACCATCATTATAGTTTACGCCATGCAACTGGTTAATCAGAGGAAAGAACTGATGGTTCAACGTTGAGCTTGAGGACGAAGCCACTGAAGCAGGGGACGGAGTGTAGCGACTCTGCTCACTATCTTGATCCTCCAACAGGCTATGCAATTTTGCCATGACCGATGATTTGAAGAGGCGTTGTCTTTTTGGAGAAAGCGTTTCGGCTTCGGACACTAAACTTTTAAAAAATGTTAACATTGCACTATCAGATTTTTCCTCTCCAGCTTTACGTTTTTCTGTGACAGTTTTTAGGTATTCCACCATTGGTGCAGCCACTATATCTGCTGTAGTTCTTCTTTGTTTTTTTGAGGGGTTAAAGTTGTTTTGCTTTTCAATAAGTGGTTGAGGATCGTCTTCAACCTCTCCCTGTTCTTGTGATTCGTTTAATATGTCTTGGGTCACATCGGTGTTATTTTGCAAAAAGTCATCTAAACTACCTGTCATTTTCCGCGTAGTACCAATCCAAGGTTGGAGGAAGCTCATAGCATCAAATAAGTGCCACTTTTTCTTTCGTTGCTTGGAACCACTGGGTGTCTTTTTCAACTCCTTTACGTATCTAACGTATGAGCCACGTAGATTGGTCCACTTTTTCTTGCATGTGTTACCTAAAAAGAAACCAGAAGTTACGAAAGAGCACTAAATAAAATAAAAGTGGTAAACTTATTTTCCATACTGAAACAAATCAATTCCACATCTTAATATTATTTGTAATATTTAATTGTGGGAAAAATTGTAAGCAACTCTATTATCTTGTCCTTTTTTACAGATTTCTTGCAACCGGTGATCGGTTCCAGTATATGCATTTCAACCATCGAGTTGGCGCTACTACTGCAGGAAAAATTGTAGCAGAAACATGTACTACCATTTGGTCCGTAATGTCTCCAATGTTCCTAATGACTGATCCATCACCAGAGAAGTGGAAGGAAATATCAGTGAGGTTTGAAGAGCTATGGAATTTTCCAAATTGTTGCGGTGCTATTGATGGCAAGCACGTACGCATTGAAGCCCCATGGAATAGTGGCTCATTATTCTTTAATTACAAATCATACCACTCTATTATTCTACAAGCTATTGTTGACGCGGAAGGTAAATTTGTAGTAGTCGATGTTGGAGAAGCTGGAAAACACAGTGATGGAGGTGTATTTAATTCTTCAACATTTGGTCGTTTGTTTAACGATAAAAAACTGAACTTACCAAAGCCCAAAACTTTATTTAAGACAAAGACAACTGATTTTCCCTATGTCTTTGTTGCGGATGAAGCCTATGCCCTCAGCAGACACATGATGACCCCCTTCAACAAGAATTCTTTGACACGAGAACGAAGGATATACAACTATAGACAATCTAGAGCACGTAGAATTGTTGAATGTGCTTTCGGTATGATGGCGAAGAAATTTCGTGTTTTCGAATTGGCTATGTTAACTCATCCAGATAAGACAAAAATCATTGTGTTAGCGTGTTGCGTTCTCCACAATGTAATTAGAGTAAAAGAGGGTACTATGAGTCAGGTGTATGACGAAATGATGAACATTGAAGTTGAGTGTGACAATAAACAAGAGACTTCGAGGGCAAGAGCAGCTAAAGCTGCTTACAACATCAGAGAGAACTTTAAAGAATACTTCAACACTGAAGGTTCAGTACCATGGCAAGACCAAATGGCTTTTGTATAAACAACATGATTTGTTATTGACTGTATTATGTATAGAAGATGTGTTAAATAAAGTATGACTATTTCTGAATGAATTAATGTTGCTGTTATTTTATTCTTAATGTCTTACAATATGCAGTAAGTTTCATCAATATCGGTCAATAAACATACTTAAATTTTGAATTTCGGTAGCCACAATCGATTTTCGGCCGTTATTTTGGATTTTGGCAGATTGAATTTTGAAATTTCAAAAGAAATTACATCATATTCGTTTTAGCGACCAAAAATACAGCGTGAAACATAGTTTCATCAAAATCGGTCAACAAACAACAAATATTGTTTTTTTTGCCGCCATATTGGTTTTTTGAAAACTAGGGTCACTAAAAAAGATATTGTTTTATGTCGTAAATAAGTGTTAGGGTTTACAAGTGTGAGCGCTCAGTTTGGTAAAATTTTGCCGCTTTATTTATTGAGGAACCTAAAACTCACAGTAGTATCAAAATTAACATGTAATCTTAAGGATGCAAGGGTATTTTCAGCCCCACATAACAGCCCGCACTATAAAAATGTTCAATTTTGTGATTTTTTTTTCCAGTCCAAATATAGAGGAGAACCCACATTTCAAATTTCAAGTTTCTACGATATCGGGAAGTGGGTTATTTTTAATTGTTTCAGTGATTTTAAGGTGATGTTTTCTTGTAGTGACGTCATAAAACTGGCCGCTATCTTAAAACGGACGAGAGAAAGTAAAAGTCTTATATCTACATCGATCCGCTTAGGTATAAGGAACATACATGCAACAAAATATAAAAATCGGTCAACGCGTTTAGCCGTTATCGTAGGACAAAGAGACAGACAGACAGACAGACAGAAGTTTCTTGTAGCCATTTTTGGCCTATGCAACAATAACAAGTGCTAATATTAGGCCTAGCTTAAAACTTACAGGGAAAATTCTTAGCTTATTTCGTTGTTGAACTATCTTACTATTAAAATACTCGCACAACAGATAGTACTAAAGACAGGCGTATAACAACATTTACCTGGTACACTCAGCTCTTTGCCAATGTCGTTCCAAATTTTTGAGATGACGTCCACATTATGGTGTTCCTTTAACGATGTATTGTAAATTGGTGGGTTGTTTTGTACATAAAACAACAACCTGTCAACATCAACACTAGTAACTGCATCAACATCATCCTCCTGGCTTGCCATTTTCGTTTGACAGACAAACAACTGCTACACGCCACTACCACTGCCTCTCAACTACGATTCTCGCGCATGCGCAGAACGCTTTGCATCAAGCCTCTTGCCCGAAAGACGAAACTTGACAAGGCAGTACAAGGCGCCTTGCGGCGCCGCCTCGCCGCGCCATGCCGTGCACGATGCAGTGTGCGGCACCTCCATTGATAGCAATACAAACCACATCGCATGCGGCGCCTTACGGCAAAACGCCGCGCCGTGCCGTGCCGCGCCGTATCCGGTGTGCGGCCGGCTTTAGGCTGCAACGTGGCGCTTGATGATATTAGCAGCGCGCGTCTATCAGCCTAGCGCTGTAGAGGGGCAGTCAGAAGATTAAACCACGTTATATACCTTACTAAATACCTTCATTAATGCATCTATATAAAATAACAGATAACACACACAATGTGAAACGAATAAGTATGTATAAGAGTACAGTCTAGCTTATCTTAAATTTTTCTGAAATCAACCGTCAAAAAAAAAAAAAATCCACTGCCAGTAGACATGAAAGAAAAATGTTCAGATTCATGGCGTAGGTTACACACACAGTGAAGAGTAGAAACTCAACCTCTTATTTAAAAGTTTTATGTAATAATTTGGTGGCTGCTTTGGTCTGGATACGCTATAGGTCACTAGGCTCCAAGGCAAATAAACATATAGCGGAAGGATACAAGCAGAGCCTATGTAGGTCTAAAAGTAAATGTTTATTTAAGCGTGAACAAGATATACACAAAAGTTAAACACCCATAATTCCAAGCAAGCGAAGATTGTAACAATAGAGATAAATAGTTTCGCGATGGCGCAAACGTTACCCTAAAAAAATACGGAAAAGTTACTCACTGTCTTCTCCCTGACAAGGCATTCCAGGGGCGGGCGGCACATTGGGGAAAACTGGAACAAACAAAGAGAAAACATAAGCGAAGCACAAAGCACACGGAAACAATGGCCAGTTGAAAACAATGCTGTAGTAACTCGATATTCATGCACAAAAAAAAAAAAAAAAAGAACAGCCTTTGAAGATATTCTACACAATAACGACGATTATAACATTTTAAATAAAACGGAAAAAAAATATCGAAACAATGTACTCCACAAAATTATGCAGCATTTTTAATGTCGATAACTATGACTGATGGGTATACGAAATAAAATAATCTGAATAAGAATATAGAAACAGACAATTAGCAAAACAAAATGTTGCATAAAAACATTTTCTACTTAATAGGATCGCTTTTGCTGTGTCCAAAAGCTGGTGTTAGTGATCTAAATATATTATATTTTTAAAGTTTATAAACTAGAGAGTACATGACAGCAACTACATATTTTTATGATACCTATTGTTCAAACAAATATTTTGTAGAGTTAAACAACTCTTCATCATCGTAACTGATAGGCAGGGGCGTACACGTTCTCATGGAGATGCTAGGAGGGAAATACCCCCGACATCTTTAAAAAAGAGAGAGATGATTCCCACAAAAAAAATATGGAAATAATTTGAAAGCAAACAGCTGGCAAAGTGGTTCTATTCTACCCCCCCCCCCCCTTCCTCAGCTATACGATAAGCCTATAAATAACATCATTAAAATAGTTTTAAGTTGTGTGTAACAATGTTTCTAATGTGATTTTTTTCTTTGTGGAAAAAATAAGCCCCATTTCAAACTATGAAAGTTGAAACACGGAAAACAAAAGGCACTATCACAGTTTTGCACAGAAAAAAGATCACAAGATAAAGAACCACTCGCGTACCAACATTGTGTTCATATAATAAAGCAGTTTTCTGGTGCATTCTCACAGGGAAGTTAAGCTGTAATAAAAAAAAACAGTTTATTAAAGAATGTCGGCCATTTTTATTTACATGTTTCCTTGCTTTTTTTCAAGGGACTAAAACGCACTTTTAAAGTAGAAAGTGAGAGCCTTACTTGAAAACTCTTAGTTAATTTTATTTTTTCAATTATGGGCTTCAATATGAGAACCTTTTAAACAGCATAGTTACCTAAGAAATCGACAGCGGAAAGCTAATGTTTGTCGACACCAAGGAGCCAGTAATTATCAGGAGACCACATATTACTACGACGAAAACATTGCGTAAATGGTGCTTGACAACATATAATGTTGGTTAGTACGTGTGAATGAGAATTTGTCGCAAAACCACCACTTTCATAAAATACAGTTCTTGAAAACTGCTCCCACAAAATGCAAGAACTACACTTCAGCCGATTTTTGGGTTTCCCGTACAGGACTCTCAAAAATACGAAATCTTAAAAAAAAAATCAATCATTCCTACCAACAAAAGGAAAGAATTTGAAAGCATCAAAGGACAAAGAGGTTCTACAACACCCCCGAAAATTTGCGTAGGCTCCTGCTCTTGCAAACATGGCGTGAACCATCAGCTGGACAAAAAAAAAGTGAGGGAGTCTTTCAGTATTCGCGAGAGATGTGCAACATCTAACCTCGATAACTAGTAATTTAATAGTTCTCGTGTTGCAAATGCACCTATAATACGAAACCCAGACAAGATTTAACATACATAGAATTCTTTAAATTATGCCAAGCGTGATAAATATTTGCAAATTGTATTTTCAACTACATTTCTGGACGCGAATCAAACGTAGTTTCCGTACCTCCACTAGAATTCACTGCCAGAGCAGCTACGTCGACTATAGAATCATTCCATTTACAGAAATAAATTTTATACTATATAGTGAAACGGCTCCGATAAAAGCGAAAAAGACTCGGAAAAACTACTAAATCCCGGCTTTGGACCTGATTTTCGATAATACTGCGCATCTTGTTTAAACTCATTAAACAGTTAAAACTATACAGTTTCTCTTTGGTTTTGTGAACTATGGTTCGCGCCATACGTCACAGATGGCAGCACCGTGGTTAAACATTTCCGTTCCGTGTGACTTCTGTTACATTCACGAAATTACTCCCACCAAATGCCGTATACCGTAAGATAAGATGTAACACATAAAAAAAGCGTATTACCGCAGTAATGCCAACCTCTTGGTCTACAAATCGGGTTGTGTTGGCATCGAAATAGTTCTGACATCTTTCCATTATTAATTGCTCATTGAACGGAACCTTGACGTTTAAGGATCATCAAGTTAAAAACTGCATCGGATTAAGAGGCCGTGTCACAAATTTGCGCTCCTATCTATATCAATGTTATTTTAAAAGGCAGTTTTTCTCAAAGTCTATAAGAGGTAGGGGCCGGAAATTTTGCCTACTGAAAGTATACAATACATTTAACATAACCGCTTTTTTCAAATTTAGTTATCATATCATATATTATTTCTGTGATGAAAATAATATTATCAATATTTTGATTTGTCCAGATACATTGAAATTTTGCTTATATTTATAATTATTTAGCAAAAACTGAAAACGCCATTGAAATGTATTGCACATTACCTTTCGATCAGGGTCTTCATGATCATGATGGGTTTATAAACCTGGGTGTAATCAAGTCTTTAACTATTACATGACAACATTTATACTTAATAATTTGGAGATATGCCTTTTCTATCCTCAGCCCCTGAGCTTTTACTATCTGGTCTGGCGACCGACCTGACACTCTTCAACCACCCCAGGGGTCTCCGATTGCACATCTTATCAAAAAAAAAGCTGTTCGTTCATTTGTTTTTGTGTTCGAGCGAAGGTTTACTTCTCCATAAGTGCCACAGACTTCACACATTTATGCCAAGGGAATATTCCGCTGATGTGACGCCATACGAATGTATTATTTGCGACCATACAACTTTTTTGTTTGTCATCGGGAAAATGACGCCGCAGTTTGATTTTTTGTGGTGATATAAAATAAATTTTCTTGCTAGGGAATGTTCATTTTGAATTGAGCATTTTCAAATGTCAGCGTAGAATATGCTTATCTGCCCATTTTGTTTCTTTCCATAATAATGAGTAAAGTTAACATTGTCATAGACATTTTATTATATTCGTTTGCCGTCCAAGTACAAATATCACACTATATCGCACGTAATTATATTTTTTACTAATTTGTTAGTTGTCATTTTATTTAAGTTATAAATAACAGTAATAAAAATTATTTTTTAATAGTCCAGAATAGAGATTGAGTTATTATTCATTTAATAGGGGTTTAAAATATGGTACTACATACATATTTATATTATATTGTTGTCTTCTTTGTAACTTTACTGGAAGAATGGCATTTGGTATGTATGTTAACTCACAATGAAAATACTTCAGAAGTACTCAATTAACAGTGAACAACCTAGGGCCTATACTAATTTCATTATGTTCATGAAATATAATTGATATTACTAATAATGAACTGTATGTGTTTTGCGTAGAGATATCGTACGAACTGTATGTGGTACAGACCAACATTAGCTAAGACTCTGTAAATAAGTAATTTCAGTTAATGTGTAGAGAATATTAAAAGTTAGAAATAATGATATATATATAAAACAATGCAGAGTTATCAGCATAAAAATAGAAGTTGTTTTTACGTAGCGCCTACTGGAATGTATATTTTGTGTTGAATTATGTTTTATGATTAGTATTCTCTTATTGTAAGTGTGTTTTGTTAAAATCTTATAAAACATCACTTACTGTTCAAGGATTTTCATTTTTTTTGTGATGATCTTACTTAAACAAGTTTTAATTATATTACACATGTATATTTTAAAATCATTTTAATGTATACTTATAGAATTGTAATAGGCTTTATACGGACTCTCACGATGCATGTGAGCATCTATAATTAATAGAGACCGGAAAAATTCGCGGATTCATTAGGCGATAGGCTAGAAATCAAATACATATACCTTTTAGATGATTTTGCTATTGGCTTACTGTTCATCTGGACGAATCTCAACCAATTATAAAACACCAACCAAAGATGGATCGAATCACAGACAAACAAGCTGAGACGACTAACAAGTCAGCAGCAAATGAACTGCCGTTATTTGCCCGAGTGTACAGGGGAATGTGCAGTCTATCCTGAAGGCCGTCGAAACCGCGAATTTTTCCGGTCCCTAATCTACATCAATATTATGGCCGTTTCACAAGATCAAATATTTATTGAATTCAATCTTTTGCATTCATTGTACATGATTTTCGATATGTACATTGAATTCAATACAAATTGAAGATGTTACTCAACTAAGCTTATTCTTATTAACTTATAAGTATTTTGTTTGTTCAGTACATAAAAGTAAAAGATTCGTTATTATTTAAATAATGAGCATCTTTAAGCAATAACGTTTTCAAAATATTTACATAAACATAATGGAATATATTTTTTAAATACTTTATATCTACGATCACATCAACGGCAGTATTATGTAATCAATGAGGTAATGAAATATCTTGAAAGGATATTTTCTTCTCTGTAAAGTAAATTTGTAATGCAGCCCTCTTAATGTTAGTCTTGTGAGTTATTTCGTCTTCTAATATGCTACAGCAATGTATAAAATTAAGTTTTGTTAGTTTTTTAGTCTTGTGTAATGTTAAAGTGTAATGTGATAAATTCAATAATTTTTTTGTAAGTTCGTATTCATAAAGGTAGGCTACATATCGTATTAAGATAAATAGTAATATTTGTAAATTTAAATTCTTTGAAACAACGTCGATAAGAGGTTCACCTACCTCTGTTAAACTGTATGATGGTGCATTGTAAAAAATTAGGTAGTCTGACTTAAGTGAGATTGTATTTAGATTGTGTGTGATGCATATGCAATATACAAGCATATGCATTTATGTTATTATCCTTTTAAAACGTTACATGATGAATTTCGTATACTTTTTAATATCAACTAACATTATTTTTCACGGACTATTACATCCAGATAAAGAATAATTACCACATGTTTGAAGATTAATTGTATTCCGATACGTTTAAAGTATTAAAATTTTTAGTTTTAGTTTTAGATACGACTCATACTACATTTGTTAAAGTGAGGTTTCTTGATTCTGAATCCCTGCATCCGCAATTTCCTAGTGAGCCGCCGGTCAGATTGTCATCCTCTTAGATTGTCGAGGAACCAGATACATTTTTCGTCGAGTAAACTCGAGCTGTCAACCGTCCCACTAATCCTGTGATAAGGGTATAGTAGCTTTATCACGCGCTGCGGCTACAGTTCCTTCGGTTGAAAAAGCCACTAAATCTCACTGTTAAAAGAGAGAACTTCTAGAGCAGAATATTGGAAATAAACATTTACTGACACGGCCTCTTAAGGATGCATCCTTATTATTCGGAAACAGCATGAGTCGCGCTGTAGGGTGGCGATCTCTGGATAATAGCGTGTATTTAAAAAATATGGCCTAGCGATTTCGCGCCAGGTAAATGACCGAGCGTCTTCAAGTGATAATTTACGTAATAATTACACATTAATTATTCCCATATAAACGTAGCAGGAGTAAAAAAAAGTCGAATCCGCATTCAATTTTGATTTTCTAACATAATGTTCTAATGAACTAAGACGCGTATAATATTTGTAATTTTTCTCGCATTTCCCCCTTTATGAAAATAAGTATGTTGCAATAATGATCGCTGAAAATTGGCTAAAACCTAAGATAAAACAAAAAAAAAAAACAATGTTTATCTGTGATGAGTATACGGGAACGTGCACACAAGTAGTCTATAGCTTCAGTTATTCTGGACGACCTTGGGAAATGAGATTTGGCGTGCCGTTGATGATAAAGCGGGCTTTATGTTAAAACAAGGTTGTGTCGAAATAACTGCGGTAATTCTTGACTGTTTTAAGTACACATCGCAAAATACAAAATGACAAATCGATTTAGATGATTCGTAAGCATAAATTATTCAAACATTACAGACAACAGCCGCTTTACAAAATCATTTTCAAGAAGTATCATCCTTCCAACGCAATCACCATGGAGCAGTTAAATCTTATCTTGTAAATTGCTTAAAAAATATGAATTTTAAGCAGTCACTCACGGAATCACCAAAGCGTTTTTTCTTCTTTTTTCCCCTTCAATTTCTAACACTTTTTAAAAGCAAGAAAAAACCGATATTGCTGGTTGAGGAACGTCACCGAAGTATTTACGAGGAAGATTTTCTACCATTCACACCATTCACCTTGGTTCGAAAACGATTTGCCGAAGAGCTAGAGGAGGCAGTAAAGACGACCTTCCTGACCCCGAAGGGAAGGAAGTGGTGGACCTGAATAAGGTCCAGAGGAGGAAGGAAGCAGGGGTGGGGGAGGAGGAGGAGATGTAGTTCACACCCGAATGCATTATCTCGGCCGCCAAGCGTGTTCTCTTCGATCTGCTGTCGAGAACACACTTGGCAGGCGAGATTTTCACAAAAAATTAAAATTGTTGTAAGTTTTTGTATGTTTATTATTGGTACCAAAAATAGTTCATTGCACTTAAAATAAATTCGGAGATATATGTATTAGTTTTTAAAACACACTTACCCCCTTTTCACCCTTTAGGGGTTGAATTTCGCAAAATATAAAAATGGTGTTACAATATTTCGTATGTTTATTATTGGTAACCAAAATCATTCATTACGCTTATTTAAAAACGGAGATATAATTGTTAGCCTTTAAAACATACTTACTCCTTTTTCACCCCTTAGGGGTTGAAATTCGTAAAATATAAAAACTGTCGTGGGTAGTTTTCGAATGTTAATTATTGGTACCCATTATCTTTTCTTAAGCTTGTTTAGTTGCAGAGATATAATTATCGTGAAACCATATTTACCCCTTTTTCACTTAGAAGTGGAATTATGTATTTAGACATAGCCTAAATTTCTAAGTTAGCCAAAGAGCTTTTAATTTTAAAAAAATTCATCAAAATCCGTCCCGTAGTTTTTGATTGATTCTCGAACAAACAGTCAAACAAACACACAGAAAAAAAATTTAAAAACTATATTTTTTGAGTTCTCAATAATGTAAATAGCCATTTTCAATAACGTTTTTCATCATTTCACCCAATGTACAGACTTTTTGCCTAGAACAGTTTTATTATTTATTAGTATAGATAAATAGAAAAACTGATCGCAAAATAAAAAATAAAAACATCGGCAACATATTTGAACACTTTTTCAAACACAAACTAAAACGTGACTAGGGCACCAACACATGAGCTTTACAAATTTACCAATGTCAAATTTTTCTGTTTGTAATCCAGAATCCCTGGAGTGAAAGAAGACGAAACTTATTTTTGCAACGTCCCTCGTATACGGGCCTTTTATTTAGCCCATATAATTACTAAAATTTAAAAAGGAGCAGCGGGATTTAATACCGCATGGCGCTCGTTCAGAATGGGCGTTCTAAAATGCGATCAAGCCGTCTCGCGAGCTGGGCCCTGTAGTTGGTTGGCAAACGCGTTGCGCCAAACGGACTCCACGGAAGCGAATAGCGCCGACTCGGCGTGGCCCGGTTACACCACAACTGTTCTAAAAAAACATCAAGAATCTCAACGGCACTGATGAGTGAATTCTATGTATCACTCGTTATGCATCAACATAGACAACGTATTTAGAACGTGTAAAACAATAAGAAAAAAATGGGATGTGGCTGTGTCATGGACATGGCTGTGTGTTGTACGTGAATACGTGTACCTACGCAACAGGTAATATTAAATATATTCGCTTTAACTATTTTACATTAATGTTTTAAATGTGCAATCGATAGATTTTGACGAGAGCTGACGATTGAAACTCAAAAGAACGTCGTAGCTTCTCCGAGTCAAAAGTTATAATAAATGTAAATCTCGAAACGCAGCAAAATGACCTCAAAATGGCGGCGCTTACCCCTCCACCGCGCGCGATGCGTCACAGTCCTCACTTAGCGTAACGAATTCTTTGATCCTTTAGCTTTCCAGTGGTGTAATTAAATTTTGGATGATAAAAAACAAAGCCTGAATGCCTGGCCAAAAATCCAAACCCAGTATAACCTAGAATATTTTTTTTGTAGTGATCAAGTTGCTTTCATGTAAATTCACAAATATCTGTGATTTTACACGATTCAGTATCATTAAAAAATTCTGTTTTCTTCACAGTGTAAGAGGTCCACCACTTGTCCAGCAGAGGTAGCTACCATGCATCACCCACTGCAGCAAGTAAGTAACGCAGACGCCCGAGGGGGCGGTTCAGCTCGCCGGGGCGGGCCACGGGGCGAGAGGTCGCGGGCCCCGCCCCAGCTCATTGATCGAGCTGGACCCAGCCCTGACCCGCCCGCTAACTGGCCGTCGGCCCACACTACTAATACTGTTACGACCTGATGTGGGGAGAACTGGGTTCGCAAGGGATAACCCAATTAAGTCTTATTAATTACTTATATTTACAGTACTAGCTTTGAATATATATACTGTATAGAAGACGCGAGCGGATAGGATTTACTCTACGTTTTTCAGGAGCGTATGATGAGCAACTTGGGAACTTCACCGCTGCAGTGCGCTGCCGTAACGCTCTGTATCGTCTTAGGTTGTTATTTGCACGTCAGAGCGCAGCACTGTCGCCCGCTGTCTTTCCCCCGCACCCCCAACCCAACATTCACTGCAGCTCAAGGTCGTTCAACGGGAGTTTGTGCGTCACAAAACTGTAGGGATGAGAGGTGGAGTAGAGGGTGGGTGGAAAACAACGCGTGTTTGAGGGAGGGTGGGGAAGGAGTGTTTGAAGAGTTCGACACTTTTCCGCTAGGGACCACCACAAGTCGATGCCCTAGAGATGATTGCGATTGCGGCGGTGAATTAACCAACTACCTCAAACCGTATTAGAAATTTTAACCTGGGCTGGCGACTTCTATACAGTATATATATTCAAAGGTACTAGTAAATAGTTGTACTTAAAAATGTCCGATCACCAATCACTGACACTTAAAAATGTTTATTCGCCAGTCACTCAATGTCTTGTCAAGTCCCACAGTTCGCAACCCTCACTGGAGCTAGGCTCGACAGTGGTACGCCCCTTACCTCGCGCCTGTCCACACACAGTCTCGCGCCACTCAAGTCGCACTCTCTCGATCCCTTCGCTCCACGTCGCGCCACTTTCGAGGGGGTCTCTCACCCTCTTGGCCGATGTCGAACTCTCGCCGCACTACCGCGGAGGTCGGCGTCGCTGCTTAAGTACCTGGGGCGCCCTTTTCGAACCGACGAGAGCGGCGGTGACGAGTCGCGTCATCCCGGGCCGACCCGACGCCCGAAAAGTCGAGAAATGCGGCACCCATTCACTCCACTCCGCGCGGCGGCCCGTGGAATTCCCAAGGCCGCTCAGCGATGGATAACAGCGCCGATGCAGGACGATGCGCGGGGAGCGGAGGGAGGTGGGGGTAGCGACGACCCTTGTAATCCGGCCAGGCACGCGTGGCATGCCTTACGTCAGTGGAGGCCACGTGGCCGTGCAGGGCCGCCAGCCAGCTCCGAACCTGGCATCAAGATCGTAACAACCCCGTAACAATACTTCGGCGCACGCATATTTTTTTTTTTCATTTAGAGACAAGCTGAGGGTTGAAAACCCCTGCAGCATCGTCTGTGTTTCGTGATCACAGCCCCATCGGCTCTTCCCTTGCACTTCGGTTGAGCTGAACTCTTACCCAAAATGCGGGTAACTCGGGCACGTGATTTTTGGTAGTCGGGACTGCGTTCGCGCTGCCCGGTGTAAAAACTTGAATCAAGTTCTTACGAATATTGTGAAGCAGTGTTAAGAATTATGTACCGTGAAATGTATTTTTTTTGCATCTGTGTAGGGTAAGTAATGCATTGATTGGTCTCAAGTTTCCAATTCCTTGGCAAACAACCCTCCCGGCTCGAATGTGTGAAAGCAAAGTATGTGTATGTATTTGGTAATAGCGAAATAATTTTTTTTTATCGTAAGTCATACTGGTCAAATTCCATTTTTTTTTAGATTTCCCCCTCCCCGCCCAGCGCGTTGATAGCTATCATTCTATACTATAAACATCTATATTACACATTTTCTCGGTACAACTATCATTACTCTCGTCTCGTTGAGACATAACTATAACTCTCCCTGCACAAGTCATACTGACGGTCTCGTCGTTCGACCACGCGGGACGTCTGAACAATGACCAGAAGCTGCCGACCGGCTCAACACACCTCTCACGGCGGAAAGCCGGGGCGACGGACTACGCGATGACGAGGCGAACACACACTCTTGCCCCGCAACACTACCTTCAAATATTTCCAATATATCATTTCCTTTACAACGGAATAAATTTATTGAAAGATTGTTGAGGCGGGCCGTGCTACACGATGTCGCAAGCCGCCAATCGGCGTCACTGCGCCAGTGGTTTGGGGCCCTCTATAATCTTGGGAGGTCCCCGTAGCCTTAAGCCTCTGTGTGTAACCGCTTGGCGTAAAAAAAAAGCCAAGACATCATCGACAGCGATGTAATAAGAGACAGTATCACACAACCATACAGAACAGTGATAAAGGGGAATGTTAAAAATATATAATCTAAAAAGTAGCCACGGGATTCGAACCGGGGTCCTCTGGAAACTGGAATAACGTGTTAAAATTGGCGCCAACCTCGAGTGCAATTTATCTTAATGTCCGCAATACCCATCATCCCCCCCCCCCTGCAATATATTCGTTTCACGCAGGCCATTTACGCGGGATGAAAACCTGCGGGACGTTATTTCCCTATTCTGGCATCAAGAGGCAAGACGACCCCCCCCCCCCCCCGTCATCGACACGGCAGCCCTCCCTGCACCATGGAATTGAAATTCATTATTTAAGAAAGCAATTTCGCAAGTTTCAGCGACGGCCTTGGGGGCTTCCTTGGGGGACGGAGCGGCGCGGCAACGCACGTCGGGAGGCGGTGGTGGTGGTCTCCCTAGAGGCCGGGTCGTCAGTCACCATTAGGCCTCGTCCTCGACCCCGATCTGCTACCGTCCGGGTCGCAGGTGCGCTTCCCGTCCAAGACACTCCAGCGCGCCAGTCGCAGGCAGGTGGCGGGAAACAACTACCCCTAACACTCCGCTCACACAGAACGTCCACAACAATGTCCAAAGTTTCAATGGCAGTGGCGTAGCCAGGATTTGTGTATGGGGGGGTGTTAAGAAGCATGGCCCCCCCCCTCGTATTGAAGCGGGGGGGGGGGGGGGGGGGGTCCGGGGGTCCGACCCCGGGGAAATTTTAATTTTAAGGTGTGAAATAGTGCTATTTTAGCAGTTTTCGGTACTTAAATTTAAATATTGTAATGGTAAAAAATTGTATTAATTTTAATATGAAATTTGTTTGAGTGATGAACAAGAAATTAATTAAAGATTTGGTGCTAAGGGGGGGGGGGGTGGTGTTGAACCCCTAACCCCCCCCCCCCCCCGGCTACGCCCCTGTTCAATGGTAATTATAAAAGTTTAATTTTGACTCCTTGCAACAGGACATTCATCAAATCGAAGGTAAAACTAACATAGTTGTTTCTTAACAAATGTTCAATATGTGTACCCTTTATTTAATTATACGGGCACACCATCTAACATCTTCCCACACACTTTGGTTAGCAAATCCGGAGTGATAGAAGCCTCTTTCAATTCTAGTGTTTCAACTCTGGTAAATCATTAGGCCGGCCGCACACCGGATACGGCGCGGCACGGCACGGCGCGGCGTTTTGCCGTAAGGCGCCGCATGCGATGTGGTTTCTATTGCTATCAATGGAGGTGCCGCACACTGCATCGTGCACGGCATGGCGCGGCGAGGCGGCGCCGCAAGGCGCCTTGTACTGCCTTGTCAAGTTTCGTCTTTCGGGCAAGAGGCTTGATGCAAAGCGTTCTGCGCATGCGCGAGAATCGTAGTTGAGAGGCAGTGGTAGTGGCGTGTAGCAGTTGTTTGTCTGTCAAACGAAAATGGCAAGCCAGGAGGATGATGTTGATGCAGTTACTAGTGTTGATGTTGACAGGTTGTTGTTTTATGTACAAAACAACCCACCAATTTACAATACATCGTTAAAGGAACACCATAATGTGGACGTCATCTCACAAATTTGGAACGACATTGGCAAAGAGCTGAGTGTACCAGGTAAATGTTGTTATACGCCTGTCTTTAGTACTATCTGTTGTGCGAGTATTTTAATAGTAAGATAGTTCAACAACGAAATAAGCTAAGAATTTTCCCTGTAAGTTTTAAGCTAGGCCTAATATTAGCACTTGTTATTGTTGCATAGGCCAAAAATGGCTACAAGAAACTTCTGTCTGTCTGTCTGTCTGTCTGTCTCTTTGTCCTACGATAACGGCTAAACGCGTTGACCGATTTTTATATTTTGTTGCATGTATGTTCCTTATACCTAAGCGGATCGATGTAGATATAAGACTTTTACTTTCTCTCGTCCGTTTTAAGATAGCGGCCAGTTTTATGACGTCACTACAAGAAAACATCACCTTAAAATCACTGAAACAATTAAAAATAACCCACTTCCCGATATCGTAGAAACTTGAAATTTGAAATGTGGGTTCTCCTCTATATTTGGACTGGAAAAAAAAATCACAAAATTGAACATTTTTATAGTGCGGGCTGTTATGTGGGGCTGAAAATACCCTTGCATCCTTAAGATTACATGTTAATTTTGATACTACTGTGAGTTTTAGGTTCCTCAATAAATAAAGCGGCAAAATTTTACCAAACTGAGCGCTCACACTTGTAAACCCTAACACTTATTTACGACATAAAACAATATCTTTTTTAGTGACCCTAGTTTTCAAAAAACCAATATGGCGGCAAAAAAAAACAATATTTGTTGTTTGTTGACCGATTTTGATGAAACTATGTTTCACGCTGTATTTTTGGTCGCTAAAACGAATATGATGTAATTTCTTTTGAAATTTCAAAATTCAATCTGCCAAAATCCAAAATAACGGCCGAAAATCGATTGTGGCTACCGAAATTCAAATTTTAAGTATGTTTATTGACCGATATTGATGAAACTTACTGCATATTGTAAGACATTAAGAATAAAATAACAGCAACATTAATTCATTCAGAAATAGTCATACTTTATTTAACACATCTTCTATACATAATACAGTCAATAACAAATCATGTTGTTTATACAAAAGCCATTTGGTCTTGCCATGGTACTGAACCTTCAGTGTTGAAGTATTCTTTAAAGTTCTCTCTGATGTTGTAAGCAGCTTTAGCTGCTCTTGCCCTCGAAGTCTCTTGTTTATTGTCACACTCAACTTCAATGTTCATCATTTCGTCATACACCTGACTCATAGTACCCTCTTTTACTCTAATTACATTGTGGAGAACGCAACACGCTAACACAATGATTTTTGTCTTATCTGGATGAGTTAACATAGCCAATTCGAAAACACGAAATTTCTTCGCCATCATACCGAAAGCACATTCAACAATTCTACGTGCTCTAGATTGTCTATAGTTGTATATCCTTCGTTCTCGTGTCAAAGAATTCTTGTTGAAGGGGGTCATCATGTGTCTGCTGAGGGCATAGGCTTCATCCGCAACAAAGACATAGGGAAAATCAGTTGTCTTTGTCTTAAATAAAGTTTTGGGCTTTGGTAAGTTCAGTTTTTTATCGTTAAACAAACGACCAAATGTTGAAGAATTAAATACACCTCCATCACTGTGTTTTCCAGCTTCTCCAACATCGACTGCTACAAATTTACCTTCCGCGTCAACAATAGCTTGTAGAATAATAGAGTGGTATGATTTGTAATTAAAGAATAATGAGCCACTATTCCATGGGGCTTCAATGCGTACGTGCTTGCCATCAATAGCACCGCAACAATTTGGAAAATTCCATAGCTCTTCAAACCTCACTGATATTTCCTTCCACTTCTCTGGTGATGGATCAGTCATTAGGAACATTGGAGACATTACGGACCAAATGGCAGTACATGTTTCTGCTACAATCTTTCCTGCAGTAGTAGCGCCAACTCGATGGTTGAAATGCATATACTGGAACCGATCACCGGTTGCAAGAAATCTGTAAAAAAGGACAAGATAATAGAGTTGCTTACAATTTTTCCCACAATTAAATATTACAAATAATATTGTTAAGATGTGGAATTGATTTGTTTCAGTATGGAAAATAAGTTTACCACTTTTATTTTATTTAGTGCTCTTTCGTAACTTCTGGTTTCTTTTTAGGTAACACATGCAAGAAAAAGTGGACCAATCTACGTGGCTCATACGTTAGATACGTAAAGGAGTTGAAAAAGACACCCAGTGGTTCCAAGCAACGAAAGAAAAAGTGGCACTTATTTGATGCTATGAGCTTCCTCCAACCTTGGATTGGTACTACGCGGAAAATGACAGGTAGTTTAGATGACTTTTTGCAAAATAACACCGATGTGACCCAAGACATATTAAACGAATCACAAGAACAGGGAGAGGTTGAAGACGATCCTCAACCACTTATTGAAAAGCAAAACAACTTTAACCCCTCAAAAAAACAAAGAAGAACTACAGCAGATATAGTGGCTGCACCAATGGTGGAATACCTAAAAACTGTCACAGAAAAACGTAAAGCTGGAGAGGAAAAATCTGATAGTGCAATGTTAACATTTTTTAAAAGTTTAGTGTCCGAAGCCGAAACGCTTTCTCCAAAAAGACAACGCCTCTTCAAATCATCGGTCATGGCAAAATTGCATAGCCTGTTGGAGGATCAAGATAGTGAGCAGAGTCGCTACACTCCGTCCCCTGCTTCAGTGGCTTCGTCCTCAAGCTCAACGTTGAACCATCAGTTCTTTCCTCTGATTAACCAGTTGCATGGCGTAAACTATAATGATGGTACAACTCACGGTGAACAATATCATCAATTTCCATGATTGACCACAAATATTTTGTATTGTTTTCTCAATAAAAATAGCATTTGTAACGTTTGAAACCTGGCATTTTACTACCCGAGGTTGTCACAGGTTATTTTATACATTTTAAGTAATTATTTGTTTTTTAGGGGATACTACATGAACGAATTATAGTTAACAAATTGAATAATGTGCAGTTAATAAAAATAATCTTACCTTAATGTGATCAGTAGTCGTTCTTCTGGAGTTATGCTCAGCCTATAGTTGGTGTTTTGTTTTTGGATGGATGGAGAAATTAATCCAAGAATGAAATCAAACGTTGCCGGTTTCATACGACAATAATTATAAAACTTTTCCGGATCTGCTCTTAGCTCAGCAATAAACAGTTTTATGTTACGTCTTTCATTGATAGGATGCACCCAGATTTGTCTCTTGGGGGAATCATCTAATGACTTTAGGAAGTACCACAACGCTATTACAGTCGCCTCTTCTTCTTCTGCGTTCATTTTCACGTGTCACAGACTGAAAACTGATTTCACGAAATATGTATCAATCTATCAAACACACAAGTTCACTTGTCTGAATTCTTCAATCCACTGAGCGTCTGCTCAAATTGCTTTCCCGCGCCGTGCCGCGCCGCGTGCTGCTCTTAACCATCGGGCGCGGCGCGGCAAGGCAAAACGTCTCGCCGCGCCGTGCCGTGCCGCGCCGTATCCGGTGTGCGGCCGGCCTTAGGTAGCGGTACGTAGACACGATCTATAAAGCCCCAAAGGCAAAAAAAATCGTACGGCGTTACGTCAGGTGAACGTAGAGGCCAGCGAAGAAAAGAGCTCTGTCGTCTAGACCGTTACGACCAATCCAACGGTCAGGGACTTCGACGTTCAACCACTCTCATGCAAAGAGATTCCAATGAGGAAAGTTTACATGTTCACCCTACACTACCTGGGAAAACAGACATTCATAGGTGGCGCTGCAATGAGAAAACAACAAAGAAGTGTTCGCGGATGCGCTTATTTAAAAAATTTTTTAGTTATACTGCCACAACTTCTTTACAGCCGGTAGCGTTAAGTTCAGCGACATCAAACTATAAAGGAATCTGAGTATACAGGTAACTGTTGTTGCGGGGTTTGAAAAAAAAAAAAGGTTTGTCGGGTGTGGGGGAGAACGAATAAAGTAGAGTAAGATAAATGTCAATCTCTCTGCAGATTTTATAATTGTGAACATTAATTATGTAAGTACTTATGAATAAAAATTACAAAAACAACTTCTGCCAGCTTGTGAACTTTTCTTTGTTGAGCAAGGCCAGAGTTCTAGTAAAAACCAGAATTTTTGTACGTTTTTTTTTTTTTAATTATTTTCTGATATTAAGGAAAACGTGATGTGCTTCTTTTTTGTTTATTGTGCTTCCAATTGAGCATCCTTTTTCGAATATGTTTCTGGCCAAGTTCGATCAAAAAATGCAAATTAAATCAGTTGGAGCCGAATGTAGATGGAGCAGTTGGAGCACTTAGAGCAAATGGAACTGTTTGAGCGACTGGAGCTTTCGAACTCTTGGAGCAGTAGTGCTTTGGTAAATATTTTACATGAAAAAAAAAGTTTTATATTTTTTTAAGTACTATGTTCAAAATAATCGCTTCGTGAAATTCCACGTATAGTATTTATTGGTTACTCTACAGAATAATACTTAAAAAATATCGTTGTTAGAAATGTAATATTTATTCATGTGTGCCTGGCCGTACAATTTAGTTCAATGATATCCGGCAGTTGGCACCAAAAATTAGAAGGTTGAAAAACATTCTGGAAGATTGATTTATTTTATCTTGTTCAGCAGCGATTACGGAGAATGTCTATGTAATTTTATATCTGCAAACACTGACCAGTAAAAGTTAGTCTAGTATCCACGTTTTTCTTGTTAATTTTTTTAAATACTGTTAAAACTAAATCAACTCGACCCACCAATATGCTGAAGAAAAACCTCAAATATGTAATCGATACCCGTGGACAGGTATTGCTAGGATTTTTAACGTATCCCTCGACCTCTAAAAATGGTAAAGGGTAGAAGTATTATTAAAATCAGCACGCACACAAAAAAAATATTTTTAGATCTTTATCACAATTAATTAATCACAGAGAGAGAGAGCATTTACCTAAAATCATATTAGAGTTTTATTTCTAGGCGCTGGAACGTCACTACGCCACTGAGATTTCTAGGCGCTGGAACGTCACAACGCCACTGAGATTTCTAGGCGCTGGAACGTCACAACGCCACTGAAATTTCTAGGCGCTGGAACGTCACAACGCCACTGAAATTTCTAGGCGCTGGAACGTCACAACGCCACTGAAATTTCTAGGCGCTGGAACGTCACAACGCCACTGAAATTTCTAGGCGCTGGAACGTCACAACGCCACTGAAATTTCTAGGCGCTGGAACGTCACAACGCCACTGAAATTTCTAGGCGCTGGAACGTCACAACGCCACTGAAATTTCTAGGCGCTGGAACGTCACAACGCCACTGAAATTTCTAGGCGCTGGAACGTCACAACGCCACTGAAATTTCTAGGCGCTGGAACGTCACAACGCCACTGAAATTTCTAGGCGCTGGAACGTCACAACGCCACTGAAATTTCTAGGCGCTGGAACGTCACAACGCCACTGAGCACCGTCCCTTGTCTTCCCGGTCGCGACGCGCCTGCCTCTACGGCAACGCAAGCTGTTGCCTCAGTGCATGACTGAATAGAAAATATCATGTGCTATACAACGCCTACGCCACTTTAATTAATAATTTTAAAAAAACTTTCTAAATACATAACTCTCATATATCGTGAAAACGCACACTTCAGCCATTTTTACGTTCAAAAAAATACACAACAGGAAAAAAAAGGCAAAGCAAAATTGCCATGGAACGTATACATTTTCTAAGGCTGTTGTCACGCTATGCATTTCTGCCGCAGTGGCTACAACTTCCTCAACGTTTATTCCTGAACATTTTTTTTTTCGACAGCTTTTCTTAAATAGTTGCTCAATGCAGGACTCTCAAGAATGCACAAAGTAAAGTTACCAAAAATCAATCACGTGAACAACCAACTGACCAAGAAGAAATAACTCGAGTATAAACTGGCAACCGCTCCGGTTCAATAACGTAATGCGACACCGATCTGAAACCGATCGTTTCTGACATCCCAATCAAATACTTGAAAAGTTTTCAAATAAAACTAAAGCTTAGAAAACAATTTGACGGCATAAGCACTGGCGGACAATAATGCAAAGACACTCCCCGTCTGTAAAATCTAAAGTTTATGTAGAAAAAAATGTGGACCGTTGTCCAACAAAAGATACAGCGAGAACACAATTACGCTACAAGACAAGACACATACGGCGCGGAAACTACAGTAGTTATCACTATTTCACCGCATTATCAGTCGTGTTCTGATAACAGACCCGGTCTGATAACGTGCAGCTTACAAGTCGTTCGGTGCGGAGAGAGAGCGAGAGAGCGAGAGAGAGTGAAGGGTGGGAGAGGGGGAGAGATTATCCTGCACATCGCGCACCAAGATAACTGCCCGCTTACGAATAACCACTTGCTATTTGAGGCGTGTTTCATATCAAAGCAAAACCCGCCCCCCCCCCCCCCAAGAGAAAATACACACGGTCCATCTATCAGCAGTCATACATAACCTTCCATATCTCAGTTCCTTCGAACGTATTTACCAAGCGGCAGGTTTGGTTAGTACATTATAACTGCTGCTGCAACCAGAAGCAAACGGACACTGATTTTTCACAGAAAAAAGGTTTATCATGGCCCTTCATTGCCACATTAATCTAGAGCCAAATAAATCACATTTCAATTATTTGCATGAAACTGAGGCACAACCTCGCGTAAAAATGCCGCCAATTCAGTGGGGACTTTTAAACGTCCAATTTCAAAAGTTTATAGTGATAAACGAAGGAAATAGAAAATAAAATCATATCTGCGCTGTCGACAAGAGATATACGAGAGGGCTGTCGACTTGCACTTGTTTCATCGACAATAACACAAGTAAGACATTCACTTGTGATGCCAACTTCCAAGCACACTTATTAGTAGAGACCTGCAAAATTCGCGGATTCATTCGGTGATAGGCTAGAATTCAAACACATATACCTCTTAGATAATTTTGCTATTGGCTTACTGTTCATCTGGACGAATCTCAACCAGTTATAAACCCTCAACCAAAGAAGGATCGTTCCCAGACAAACCAGCTGAGACGACTTACAAGTCGGCAGCCAATGAACTTGCGTTATTTGCCCGGTGCAGTCTATCCTGAAGGCCATCGAAACCGCGAATTTTGCAGGTCTCTACTTATTAGTAATTGTAATACAAACTTTGCATGCTTGAATTATTGAATCGTTTTGGGGGTAAAAATGTTTTTATCACACACCTAATAATCTGAGCTTAATTTAACCAAACTGAATTTACCAAATATCATAGAGCCTCATAAGCAGCTCTGCATGCGAGTTTTACCGTATGGGAAGCTGATGTGAGACGCGTTATTTCTGACTGTCTCATCGAGTTTCTCCGACGAAATCTCTGTTGACAGGACATCTAGACGGGCGAATGGCAGCACGACGCAGACGCACCAGCGACCGAACTCGCCACCTGTTCCTGGACCAGGGGCGCCCCGCCAGCGAAGAGCCAGAGGGGCCGTAAGGGAAGCCTAAGATGTACATCAAGTTCTGTGTCCCTGCCCGAACACGCCCGAATATTCACCTTCGGCCAACCTCGCGTTTATTTATATATATACTATTTATATTTCTCTGTTTATTTTAATGTAGCTATACTAACATAACTAACCGTCCATAGTGTTTTAAAGTGTTTTAATGTAGCTAACCTAACCGACCACTTTTAATATTTGAATTCATTTTTCGAGGCCGGACAGGCGACACACGGCGTCGCGCGCGCCGCCAGACGCTCGATCCAACAACACGACCCGGACCGCCGCGCCCGAAACAACCGGGCGAGCATTGCCTGGGAATGACGTCACGGCGCGGCGGTGTGAAATGATACACGACCAGAAGATCTACTCTAATGCCCACGGTGTCAACCGCGGGACACCATTGGCCCGAGACGTTCGCCACAAGAAAATAAAACCATTACTTTAAAAAAAAAGTTTGTGTATTTTAATTTTTTAATTGATAAAAAAGTATTAATTGATCTTAATTTTTTTAATTTTGATCTGAAGAATAGCCGAATCATCGACGGGTGTTTGTCCTAGATACTAAAAATACAACAGTAACTTAACTAAACATGACGTTCTGCAGGGGCCCCAAAAATATTAAACATGACAACTGGCCAGGTTTTTTTTTTTTTTACTTCCGCATATTAATCGGCCATATTCACCACGCGTTTTCTCAAACGAGGACTTGGAAGAATACTTTTGCGAGAAAAAAAAAATTATGGTTCCTATATAATTTTACCTAAATTTGAAGTATTCAAGCATACGAAATGTGGGGATTAAAGAGATCACACAGCATAGCTTTAGCAACAATCCACCTGCTCTCTAAGAGTACAACGTCGCATACATGCAACTGTGACGCTCTCTATTTACCGTGTTAATTTATCCACAAAGAGGATCGTAGGAGGAGGGTGAAGATTCAAGATGATACAAATTCGACAGCTACATTTTTAGATTTTTTTTTTTTTTTTTTTTTTTAATTGGCGCTCACTTTCTTCAATAAGGTCACCCCTTGCACGTGTCGCCTCACAGTCTATTTATTCCACCAGGCGAGCGGCGTAGCTATTCGGGTTACAGTTGCTGATGTACGAACTTAATAGCGTATTATTTAAACACGGTGTGACGGATAGCTCACAGCTTCCGGACAGAACCAAACCACGCCCTTCTCCAGAACTCGTAAATCGTTACGCGCGGGAAACTCCCCGCTCTTTTCGACCCGTTCATAAATACACACTGGACAATAAATCGTGTTTCGTGTCCGCGTTAACCACATTTACTTACATCGCAGAGCGCGTGTGTTCGGAAACACTGTAATTTATCTCGCCGAGTTAGCCCCGCGCACGTGCTTGTTCGACGATGCTAATTAATTTCTACGCGACGATAAAATTAAGCATTTTACAGACCGCCTACGCAGCTTTTTTTTTTTTTTCGCCATCTACCAAGCCAATTCTCCAAGCGAATGGGTAGGGAAAAAAAAGTGCGGGCAGAAAAAGTAATTTCGCATACGTCATTTACAGCAAGCCACGCAACTTTACTACGACCTAATTCGCGATTTAAAAAAAAACCTAACGACACAACTCACATGCGAGCTATATTTAAAGTCAATATTTCTTTTAGAGTTTACAGAAAACTTATGGAAAATTAAGAAAATTTAATGTAGTACCAATAACCCAAAAGGATCGATTAATTATTTTCTCACATTCATGCAGCGGAAATGATTCGAGGCATACCTACAACATTTTAGTAAAATTTTTAGAACATTCTCCGTAAGAAAGACAAGGCCATGAACTTAGCCTGTGCTACTAGTGAAAACGCCGATGAAGATAACGTAACCATTTTGTCCCATAGGCTTTTAATTTAACAAATTTATTCGCCCCTTGTGATAAGGCTTGCAGTTATCAATGAACGTTTCACGCAAAATATTTTGGTAACTGAGCTACGAACATTTTGTACTTAATACACCTATTTTTCCACCCCTGACAGTTAGGGCCTATATTCGTGATATTAAAAATTGGCTATCGATAAAAGATTTAGAGAATATTAAGAAAGTTTACATTAACTTAAAACGAATTTCATACTATTTCTACTAAGGGAATTACGAATATTCTTTTGTCCTTCATGCAATATGTTTCACCCCTTGCAATAATAAATCGTCGAATAAAAACTAAACTTGTTTCGGACCAAATGTTTGAGAATGTTTACAGTTAAGTTTGAACGGATTTGATAGGTGTACATAGTGAGAAAGTTATTGGTTTTCTTTATATTTCAAACCCTTTTTTCTATATCTTTTCAGCGATAGTTGGTTATATCAATATTTGTTTGGATTTTTGATAGTGTGTCTACTAGGGAGATTTTATTTATTTTTTGTTCAACTTATGTTTTTTCCTTCCTTAGTAGTAAAATTTGTTTAAACAAATTTTTTAGATAATATTTAGAAGGTTAACAATAAACTTTAAATATCTGATAGTGTACGTAAAAAGGAAGTTACGATTTTTTTTTTGTCCTTCAACTCCTGTTGTTTTTCCACTCCTTGTACTTATGTTTTGTCGTACCAAAGTTTTTGGTCTTATATTACTTCATACGGATGCGTTTATTTGTCATACAAAGAAAGATGTAGCGATTTTTCTGTTTTTAAAATAACTTTCCCCATTTATATACCTTTGTTACAATTTTGCCCACTAACGAACTCGATCGAGATTTTTCATATATGATATAATAAATCAGTTTGGAAGATATTTGCAAAAGATTGTGACAAGTTATACATAGAACCCATTAAAAGCGATATATATATATATATATACACACACACACACACACACACACATAAATTTTTAGATCAAGTTGATTTTGGGCTCTATGGACCATGAAATTGAAAACTATGTAAACATTTTAGCGGAAATCACTACCATTGTTACGACTATAATAGTTTTTCTTCGAAATATACTTAAAATAGCAATCACGCACTGACTGAACAGATAGAATTCTCAAGAAAATTGTACGGAAAATGTACTGAAAATTTATACGGAAGCCAAACTTTAATAATAATAATAATAATAATAATAATAATAATAATAATAATAATAAACAAATAAAAAAATGGTTTACTCAGAATTTTTTAAATATGGAATATCCCATATTTAATATAACTTCGGGAGTAAAGGACAAAATTTGAATCTACACGTATCCCATATTTAATATAACTTCGGGAGTAAAGGACAAAATATGAATCTACACGAAGCATTCTCTGCCGGTGAAACCCGAAAATGTTCGTTCCTGTAGCAATTGTATGTTCTTGCCAATTCAATCTATACCTAGAAGGATCACAAACTGTGGCACAAATCACCAGAAATAGACGAACATACAGGTTATCAACATGATAAGGTAACAGATACTACTCGGATTTACATTATGCAAGGATACTAACTTCTCACTTCTTACCGTAACTAGACCTTTGGGTAAAAAAAAGACCCGGACAGATAATTTTTTTATTAGAGTTAAAATCCAAAAAATTAATTTTTTGAAAAAATCTATTTCCCAAACTGCAAAAAAAAATATTTCCATTATTTTTTTTACATAAGTATCTAAATAACTCCTTACAACTATTTTTCCGTAATTTCACAGTGTGATTTACGCATCGTTAGAGGTCTTACTGGCGTAGTTACGTAGATGAACGTTTATTTGAAACGGGGTTCTAAAGCAACCATTTAAAATTACCACAGCACAATTTTCACTGGCAACGATCAATAAGTGTTTTAAACCGGTTGTGAAACAAAATAATGATGCAAAGTCTTGTCATTCAACTCGCGAGTAGCAGATTTAATTTTGTTGGCAGCAAACACAGCGCGTAAAGCGTTACCCTCTGGAAAACGTTTTAACACTAAGTTTTCACGAACTTATGCAACAACCAATATCGGGTAGATAACAACGTACACTTATCCAACCCCTCTCCCGCATATGTTATTACCTAGTTACGTACGCACGTGTGGACTTATCATTCTGAAAGGAGGCAAAGTTGCAAATGTTTATTAGATGCTTCTTTTTTTTTTACGGCTCGACAACGATGCCATTATAAATGGCCATATAGGTCAGAGGAATCGGTTATGCCGCATAGACAGGAGTGTGTGTGTTAGTGAAGCGGAAGGATAAGTGCGACTCTCGCTGGTGATTCTAGCGCGGTTATCGCCTCTAAGCGCAAGGCTCTGGACAGGGGCGCAGTATTCTCGTCGTGCGAAGGGCAACTATGCAATCTGAGCGGAAACCATAACATTATATGGCGGATAAATGAAGATGGTGTAATGCAAGTCCCTCGAGTGCTTTCAAGAAACTGTGCCTGGTGTTTTAAGCCTAAATATTATTCTAAAAACAAGTGTTCCAGTAGTTTTTACTCTTCAGAAAAAAACGAAATCCGTAAACAAAACTACTTATTCACTATCAGCGTATTCTTAAATGATTTTCGTAAACAGACACAGTTCGGATATCTTTGAGCAGTTTTCAAAACGCGTGGTTTCTTCTGTAGCTCTGCACACCGTATGCGTGCCCGGGTAGGTGGGAAATAAGAGGATTCGAACCCAGGTCCTTCCGAATGCGAGACTCAACTTTGCAAGAGAGCGTTAGCAGAAAGTATTTATTTCACTTGAAAACTACAAGAAATGTGACAGACGTTTAGAATGCTATTTAAGAAACGCCCCTTCACTGCATCGATATATATTTTTTTAGTTTCGTTTCGTAAGAGTAGGTAATTACTTCAGAGCATTATTCCTTAAAACTGTTTTCACCTACAGTTTTGATTTTGTAGCTCGGTGCACAAGCATTTGCGTTTGAACGAAAGCAAAAAAAAAAAAAAAAAAAAATTCTTAAAAGATTAAAAATTTTAAAAGTGCATTCATGATAAACTTAAGTAAGATAAAATTGAAGTTAAATTTAATTCTGTTATCTGTTTTCCCATCTTATTTTTAATATAATCATACCAGTTATCTGTAAGATGGCAGAAACCGAGTATGTACTTGGATTTGGATAACTGATAACGCGAGAATTAACTGACTTCTCAAATGGCCGATGTTTCAGAAGAAAAAATAATAATTTTTTTTGTAAAAAAAGACATTCATCACAGAAGAAAAAAGTTTTCAGATTTTGAGTGCGTACTACCATTGCATATATATTACGCATTATATATATATATATAATTTATTTATTCAATGGTACTACGATCTCTCCCCAAACAATCGATTTGGAAACCATTTATTTGTGTGGTACGATTCTTCCCGTGACTTGTCGCGTTACGGACGAGCCGGCAGACGCCGTGCGGGTAGAGAGATCACTATCTGCGACTGCGATAGGCGAGCGTTATCGCGCGTGGGGAGAAAATAAGAAGAAAAAAAGGGGGAGCAGCGCGCAGGTTATCTGCGGCGCGTCATCGTCCGTTCGCGCAAAAAAAAAAAAAAATAAAAATCTGCTTATCCCTGCCTAACCCACCACCCAAGATCAAATGAAAACTGATAACACCCGGCCTGGCTCAAATCGCTTCTCTGGCATCGACACACACATTCAAGCCAGTTTGAAATCAAAACTGCGCTGCGCTAAATAAAGCCGAACCAGCTTATACAGCCGTGACTTGGGGCGAAGAGAACTTACTTCTCTAACTTATCTTATCTAACTTTCGTAGCCCGAGAGATGAAAAAAATGGCCACAAAATGTGCATGCAAACATTTAACAACTCCAGCTCATTTTGAAGTTTTCGCTCGGGGTTTACTACGGCTAAGTAGGCGTTACAATAGGGAATTACCTTCCATAATTCACTGTCAGTTGTAACAGGTTCTGCCTCACCACAAACCCTCGATGTTTGGTTTCATGCTAATTCCAAATATTTATCAAGAAATAATTCACAGTGGACTACAGAAATAACATTGTACGCACCAAGGCCCCGCCTACCTGGGAACATACACGGCGTGCAGAGTTTCTGAAACTTACGAAAAGCATTTAAGGATAAGCTGAGGACGGATGAGTAATCCTGTTTCCGTATTTAGTTTTCAGCACGACGAGAAGACTGCTCGCCAGTTCAGAGCCTTGCGCTTAGAGGCGACACCGCGCTAGAAGCACCAGCGAGCGTCGCGCTTATCATCCCGCCTCACCGACACAGATACGCCCCTGACTAGGCGTGCCCCTTAACAATTGTGGAAAAGCCAGGAAATTAACTTTCAGAGAGCAACAACAACACAATCAAGTCAGGCAAAGATTTTAATTATGAATATTTGTGTGACATACATTACATATCTGGCAAAAATTATCTTGAATGCTTATATAGTGTGACGAAGGTAAAAATTGCAATAAAACGATAAGTAATGACGTGAAAACGCAACAACCCAATATGGAAGGTACAGCAGTCAGCGTGAATGACTATTCGATCACGATTCCAAACTGTTTGGATTAGCCGGAATGCAACACAGTGGGGGGGGGGGGAATGTTTCCGAGAACTTCCGACAGTTGGCAACCACGAATCCCGCGAAATAAGTTAAATTTATCACAATCGTCGCTGCAGTGTGCTTCCGTTGAATTTGAATATTTCGCCAGGGACTGCCAATATACGCGAGAAGTAGAAGTGGCGAGAAGTTGAAGTGACGCGCAAGGAAGCGTCGACGGGTCGAACGCGAGCACGTTAGGATTATAGACGAGGAGACAAGAAGCGGGGTAAGTAGGTCACGCGATTTCTGCAAGACGTTTTCTTAAGTTACATGGAAAATATATGTAGGTCACGCGATTTCTGCAAGACGTTTTCTTAAGTTACATGGAAAAGATATATATCTCCCATCTCTTCTTGTTCAAGAGATAGACGGGGATCGAAAACGTGTCGAGTTCATGGAAAGAGCTGAAAGTTTTATAAGGAAAAAAAAAAATGTCACGTAGTCGTGGTAAGTGGACCGGCAATTGCTAAGAATTATGGGGTTCGGCGCGAATAACCAAGCAGAGAGTTTACACGGTGAACGAAACATTTTTTTTAGCACTATTTATACAAAAAACGTTAGAGTTTTTTGAGTTTTAGCCTGACTTAAAATGAATCTGCGAAATTTCCGGGTCTCTGATCGTGACTACGCACGCGCGAAAGACGCGTGTTGGCGCACGCGCAGTCATCGACTGTCTCGGGCCTCGGGACCACACGCGCGCCGATCTGCGTGGCGCAGGGCGGCGCGGAGAAAACACCGCGTCGTACACTTGACCGCGTTTATTATAGGATAGTAGCCAAGTGTCACAGTTGAAAACTATACACTGTGATTTTTTTTATTTTTAAATCTAGGAACCATCTTATTTGTTCCACGTCCAACATGTTGGCTGAGCGCCTGGTCGGATTCTGATGCAGAGTTATAAATAATATTATATCACTATCAGTAGTCAAGAAAGTAAAAAAAAAAAAAAAAAAAAAAACCTCCGTGGAAAAGTGAGTACATAAAAAAAGTAACTAACGTGGAAATTTACACCTGACCAAGTGAATTTTGCACGGAACGATTTGTGAACTACAAATGAAATAACAAACTGGGGTTTTAAACATTTTTTTATGGACATACGCCATTGCTGGATTTCACTGCATGCCACAGAGAAATCACAAAAAAATGGACACGGAAGATGAAGAGACAAAACACAAAGAAAAACAAGCGAATATCAGTCGTCAAATTTAAAACTAATACAGTACACACTAGGAATTTAGCCATAAAAAAAACACAAGTCAGCTGAGACAACGACGAGACAGTTGTAAAAAGGGACAGAAATGAAACCAGAGAACACAGCGAAAGACGAACGTAACGATGATTCAAAAACAGATAATATGGACAAAGCAGAGTTATCATAGTTGGTTTCGTCTGTTTATCTCTGTGTTGTCCAAAGTGGTGTCACATGATTTTTTTTTTTACTGTTCCCGTTTTCCCGTTGCAACTGTCTCGTCGTCTTCGTCGTCAGCTGACTGACTGGGGAAGCCTACAACTCACGTAGTTTCGGTTCCCTGCAAGAATTTCCGAAGATTTCCGAAGTTTTGCGTTTTGGTATTAACGCCACTTCAGCAGCTAAATCTATGAAAACAAGCATGTTGTGACTGACTTAACGTAACCTAACCATTCGATTTTTTTTTAAATTGCAATTTTTGAGAGAAATCCGAAGTTGCGCGAACGTGGTAGGGAACCGAAACTACGTGAGTTGTAGGCTTCCCGACTGACTGTGCCGTGATATATATATATATATATTTTTTTTCTAAATACTTCCACGGAATTATATCTGCTGTCTATTCATTTAACTTTTGACATCGGCTTGATTTGGCTAGTTTGTTTTCTGTGTGTGTGTGTGTTTCTCCCAGGGGCGTAGCCAGGGGGGGTGGGCGGGGGGGGGGGGGTTCAGGGGTTCAACCCCCCCCCCCTTAGCACCAAAATCTTCAATTAAATTTCTTATTCATCACTCAAACAAATTTCATATTAAAATTTAATAAAAAAAATTTTACCATTACAATATTTAAAATTTAAGTACCGAAAACTGCTAAAATAGCACTATTTTACACCTTAAAAATCCAAATTTTCCCGGGGGGAGGACCCCCCCCGGACCACCCGCTTTAATACGGGGAGGGGGGGGGGCATGCTTCTCAACACCCCCCCCCCCCATACACAAATCCCGGCTACGCCACTGGTTCCTCCACGACAGCTCGAAGGATGGCGGAAGGAAGGCGGAGGATGAGCACACAGCACACTGACTCCCTGCCTCCAGCGGCCGCCAGCGCGCCTCCACGCCGACCAGCGCTCCGCCGAGGGCGGCGACCTCCCAGGCACTCGTCATCGCAGAGCACGCGCACGCACTGCATCGCGGCATGCTGGTCGCCGCGCCACTGGCCCCGTGGCCCGCCGAGCGCCGCCGGCCCCAGGCCTTATCGGGCCCCCGCCGGCTCCCCGATAAACACTCCCGACAACAGCGCGCCATTCTTCCCCCGAACACGCGGTTCCATCGACGCCATCTCCAAGGTTTTCCATCATTACAATCAATCCTTTGTCCCTTCTTTGCAAAAAAGGACCGCTGAATGAACGACTGCTGGGGAAGTGTTCATGAACAGCAGTAGCGTAGCCAGGATTTGTGTATTTGGGAGGGGGGGGGGGTTAAGAAGCATGGGTCCCGTCCCCCCCTATTAAAGCGGGGGGTGGTGGTGGTGGTGGGGGGGGGTCCTCCCCCCCCGGAAAAAATTTGGATTTTAAGGTGTAAAATAGGTGTGCTATTTGAGCAGTTTTCGGTACTTAACTTTAAATATTGTAGGTAATGGTAAAAATATTATTAATTTTTTTAATAAAAAAATTGTTCGAGTGATGAAGTAAGAAATTAATTAAATATATTTTTATCAATCCAAGTGCCTTGTACATGTCCACTCAAAATCATAAATCATGCTCGAAGCTCGATAATTAAAAAAAAAAGAATAAAAATGGTTGGGTTTCGGCAGAATTGGCCTATTCCTGGAAACAATTAGCTTTAGCTTGAAGAGTTACTCAGTCACCACCTGCTTATAATTACCGCGCTTGTTAAATACAGTAGGTGTAAGATATTTGAAAACTTGGGACCCGTCACGGCGTCACAACATTATAGCTTCTGCTCGTGACAGGGGTAGGGCAAGGGAAGGAGAATCGGTAGGGCTCGCTTATTCTTCCCCTCCAGTGCAGTGGCCGGTGATAGCAGTAAGACACCCAGGCTTTTAGCTAACCTGCTTTCAGATAAGAAAAAATGGGGGATAAGGGGGGGGGGTTAGACCCCCTACCCCCCCCCCCCCGGGCTACGCCCCTGATGAACAGGAAACGGTGTAAAATTCTCCAAATAGCTTCAGAAGCGCTAACATGGCGACCATTAAAGATGTGTTTCTACCTCATCGTTATTATTGTGCAAAGTGAATGTGGTTTGATCAGAATCTTTATGAATATATATTTTATAGCTTTGACTGACGGCTAAGTTCCACGTTAATGTAAGCGTTGAAAAGTCGAAATAAAACTGGATTATAAGGGACAACCCACACATGTTCTACATTCATTTAAGTTTCCCTCACATGCAATACACCTACCTATATAACTCCCGGCTATCTGGAGCTCTATATCTGTAGGTTGGGTAACCATCATCACCAGTTTGCGTCTCAGATATAAATCTCCTGGGGTATTTTTTGGCACACAGGTTTTCTTTTATACACTGTGATGTCGGGTTCAGGTCCACAAGAGATATGGATCATGTTTTTCATTACAATGTTGTAAAGTCCAATATCTTGTTGTTTATCGTGTATTTCAGCCCAAATTATGTCATTTATGGAATCTGGGATTGCGAAACATAGGTAATTCAACTACACTCATGTATTCTATTTTTTCATCAAGTATGCTGAGTAAGAAGACTGGTAAATTTGATTAAGATTGCACTACGAAAGTTTAAATACACTACAGCGTGTAAATAAGTAGTATACCATTCCCATTACCCAGCTTTAAGTTCCTAAAAGTAGAGTTGGGATGGAGTTCACAGACTTTGACACTTCAAATTAGAGGGAAATATTCCGCACTTTAATGCAGCTAACAATAAAGCTGAATTATGCCAATTAAGTTATAAAAATAACTTAACTGAATTAACTACATGCTAAAATATTAAAGAAATAGGCAAATATCAGCTAGTATGTCCTACAACCAGCCAAAGGTTGAAATATTTCATATTTCACTGGTATGAAGTAACTTTCACGGTGTCATTAGTGCATTCTTAAGTCAGCTATATGTTTATATATAAATATGTATAAGAGTTATTTTACTAATAATCCTGAAATAACATAAACAATAAATAAGAGAAACAAATATATATAATCTATATTTCAAAACTGAACTTAATTCACCGACAACCTTGAACTCACGAACCTTCTCGGATCACCAGGATCATACACACCAGCTTTAAGCATACGCTACAGCTTTTCACAGTGTTTTCTTTGGCATCATTTCACTTTGCAAATCTCCTCCAAGAGTTACATCCTAACAACAACTGCCCCCCCCCCCCCTTCTCTTCCACACATACGCGCGCGCACACACACACCTAAACACACACACATACACCTCGAGACGGGACTGGCAGATTCTCCCGAGAGCCCGCAGCACGCGAAGAGGGAAAGGGCGGTGGCACAAAAGAAGACAAGGATACGGATTTGCATCCTCAGGAGCACATAAAGGAATGCGGGAAGAAAGGCGAGATGGGAATGAAAGGTTGGTGGGATGTAAAGGGGGAAAAAAAAAATAGTGTTTGTGGGGAAGGGGGGGGGGGGGTGTAGCAGGACAAGGGGACGCGTGTATAAATTTCCATACCCAACGAGGGGAGCACAATGTCTGAAATAAAACACCCGTCCCAACAAAACTATACGAGGACTGACATTGTCCTAGCGACACTGCCTCGCCAAATAATAGCGAGCTATAAATTCACAGGTAACACGGAGAAACGGTGCGTCGGTGAACAGGTGTAGGAAAAACAGCACTCAGAAGAAACTAACAAACAAAAAATTTACAGGTAACACGGAGAAACGGCGTGTTGGTGAACAGGTGTAAGAAAAACAGTACTCAGAAGTAACGAACAACAAAAATTTACAGGTAACACGGAGAAACGGCGTGTCGGTGAACAGGTGTTAGAAAAACAGTACTCAGAATTGACGAACAACTTAATTTCGAAATATTTATTTATCTATTTAAGACATGCCTCAACGATACACAACAGGCGGTGAGAACGTGTGCTATGGTAAAGAACAGCAAAGAAAAAAAATTGTGAGCTAGTCTTTCAGTACTCACCAATGATGCGTAACATCTAACCTCGGTAACGAGCAAATTAACGTGTCCTCATGTTGTAAATAAACTTTTAATACGAAACTAGGGACACGAAATTTAACGTAAAATTCTTTGAAATAATGCCGAGCGTGATAAACAAACACATGCGAATTGTGTTTTTAACTACATTTCTGGACGCGAATCACACGGAGTTTCCGCTACACCGATAGAATTCACTACCGGAGCAGCTACGTCATTCTTGCACAGCGAAATATTTAATTATGTAATGAAACTGCTCCGATAAAAGCGAAAAAAAGACTTGGAAAAATATGAAACTCCAGTTTTAGGCCTGATTACCGAAAAATAAATCTTATTAAAATACTGTCCATCTGGTTAAAATTAATTTAAACTGTTAATAAATACAATACAGTTTCCCTTTGTCTTTGTGAACCTTGGTTCACGCCATCAGATGGTGGTTGTGACGAAACTACTCCCACAAAATGCCATATACCGAGAGCTAAGATATAGAAAAAAAAACCTCATCATGACTTATCTACACACTGTTCAAACATAAGATCACAATGAAGCCTGTAAGTTATATAGATATTTCAGAAAAGGGCAAATCTGTGAACAAAAAATTCGATACAAAATCTAACAAAATGGCCTCCTTTTCAACTAGCTGAAGTTGTGATTACGCATGCTACGCGTAGTAGGGAAAGTTTGCAAACAAGGCAGCGACGCGGAATTTCGTCACCAGTGTAACACATCCTGGCTTCGCATCGACACGTCCGGCGTGCTCGCCCTCGTGTGCTGGGGGACTGTTACAAATATAGCACGGAGAGACATGCGGCGTGAAAGAGGATAGGGGGGACATTCCTCCCGAAGGTCGCCGAACACGGTCCTGCAACTAGGAACCAACACGGCAGTCCCCCTGGAGACCACCTCGGCAGGGCGTACATCAACGTTCGCCCGCAGAGGACCCGCGAGAGAGAAGAGGGCATTGTCTCTCCACACTCCGACATCTCGCCAACCCTCCCCTTCTCCGTCCTCCTTCCCCGTCCCAGTGACGTCACACGGCGATGCCCGAGCGAAGAGAAGGTGGAAGGATGGCAGGGGGCAAGGAGTGACGTTGACGCTTGCAGAGTAAATTACCGACCCGCCCGTCATTTATTACGGACATGGGCGATCGGAAACCGGCACAAATATCTCCCCCTCCCCTCCTGTTTCTCCCCCCCCCCCTTGCCAAAAAAAAAAAGTAATAAAATTTGTGTTGGTTAACCAAAGAGAAGTTCGAAAACAAACATTCCTATGCGAACAGGAGGGGGAATACCAGAGCTCATCAATTCATTTCAATAAAGCAACCCTGTCGATTCGAACACGCGGAGCCACGAACATTTCAAGGTAAAACGAGACACCGAAAGACCACTATTTTGCCAATTTCCGACGTATATATTAAATGTCTACATGCATTAATACTTTTAATAAGTCGGGCTTGATCTGGCTAATATTGTTGGCTATGTTAAAAATAAACAAGACTTTAATCTATCCAACTATGAGTAATTAACTATATTATGGTTTAAACGTTAACTTTTGGAATATAAATAAACACAAACAACAAATTATTTGTATATAAAATGTAAAAATACTTTATTATGGCGTCAGTCAAAATTCCCAAAATTTCATAGTTCATATGATACGAATTAAATAATGTTGTGAAGTAGCAAACAGCATTTCTTCAGTAATCCACTTTATGTTCAGGGGGAAATCCCCAAAATATTTAAAATTGCTGTTTGAAGATCAATAAGCAAAAAAAATTGACCATTACGTCACTTAACCAATACTATCTAAAAATTAAACAAATGCATCATGTAAATACTAAATAATAAGCTGAAAGGTGTCTCAAATTCAGCCTAAAAGCTGCCCTTCGATTACGTGGTTTGAACAACTGCTTGTTTATCATCTACAACGAGACAGCTATCTGTCAGCAGGCCTTCAAAGTAGCGGCTCAAACCATCATCTACGCATGAGAAAGCACACAATGCACCATAAAAAAGGGGCGAAAACAAAGCAGGAATGTTGATGTGCCTTAATTCGTGCTCTGGGAAGCAAAGTGGCGCAGATACGCATGCGCAAATAAATGTATGGTCTGCTATTTCGATGATTTCGTATCCACCTCAGCTAGATGCCTTTACAGATGTCTTGCAAAGTTTTAAGACTGTTACAACAACAACCATTCAAAAATAACAATAACCATTGCCAACGCATAGTTATTTTAGTGTTTTATAAAAATTTGGCGAACTTTAAACTTTCTAGTGCACGATTCTATGCGTGGCCAATCACAATCCTTCGTGTAAGCAAGAAATAAACTAAACATGTGAAATTCATTCTGAAGATAAAATGTACATGTAGGTATTAGCTGACTAGTTGCGGATGTTTTTAATAACGTAATTTGCACTTTGTTAAAACTTTGCATGCACTCGAAAAATAAAACAGGCGAGAAAATAATACACAAAAAGTTTAACAAATACAAACAGCTTGAAAAAATAAAAAAAATAAAGTCAGTTAAATATGTGTGAATATTCTCGTTGGGGTGTGAAATATGAATGGCTCAGAATTAAAACATCCCGCTTGGCTTTCTTATGTCGATTGCAGCAAGGATTTTGTTCCGCCCACTCGATGCTCAAAACGTTTACCCAGTGCAAACTTTTGACAAAAAAAAGTTTGAGACAAGTGACGAAAAATTGTTCGACAACCTAGGATCAGTACCCTAGAATCAATACAGGATGCCCACACATCAATGTTAAATTAATTTTCCCTAACATTTCCCAAACCGAAATTTCAAAATTCTCTAACAATTTTTTTAATTTTTCACCTATTTTACAATCTTCTGGAAAAAATAAATAAAGAAAATCCAGCTCCACCAAGTGTGTATAACTATGCACTAAAACAGTATCTGGAAAAAAAAAACTTTCACAGTCTGGTTGATGGCAGACTGGAGTATGAGATTTTCCTCTGAGAAATTTTCATGACTTATCCAGGATTTCAAGTGAATTCCCTGACTTTACCTTACCAATTCTAGCTTCCCTGACCTTCTAGAATGAGGACACCCTGCAATGAAAATTAATTTTACAATAAAGTTTTTTTTTTACCACCTCCGAAAGAAGAAAAAGGGTAACTCAACTCCCCCGCGGCTTTATATTGTTTTAATAATAAATAATTCACAAACGCCGATGACGTAAAATTCTATGGATCCAAGGACGGGTTCATTATCTCCACCTCTTTTTTTTTATCACGAAACTGCGAAAAAAACGTCAGAGCTGTCGGCTGGCCGAGGCAGCCGCCAGCAGCATCGCGCCACGCAGAGGGTTAATTGATTTATCTGCGCCGCGCCGCGCGCAGTGTGCAAATGGAGAATGGGGGGTTTTGCGACCCCCTGCCCGGTTGGGAGAAAGGAGGAGGAGGAGGAGGGGAGGCTCTCCATGGCTGTTAATAACAGATGGGGCACGCGGGACGGGACAACTCGGCGTGGGGCGGGCCAACAACACTCCCGCGCGCATTCCAGACCCGTGAGCTGCGAGGACTAACTCGCCCGCCCGAACCCCCCTTCATCCCTCCCCAATTCTCTGCCCGGGGCGCAGAGACATCGGTCGTTTTGATAGCGCCAACGGCTTCCCCCGTCGTCACCCTCCCCCGCGCTCCTAGAGACAGGGAGAAAAGGGGGGGGGGGATGTGTCGCCGCCGCCATGTTTGCGAGTTCCCGGTACAGCCCCGGTCCTGAACACAACCGGCAACTGTTTCATATTCCTATGGAATGAATCATGGACACCGACGCTCGAATCTACAATTTTTTATTTTGTTTCTCAAACTACCTCTCTCATTGCCGGTGTTTTTTTTTTTAACTACCGCTTATTTTTTTTTATTGCTGTAGTAAATAACAAGAAAATTGTTTGGAAAACACTATTGGGTCTGGCGTAACGAACCATACCACATCCAATGACAGAATGTTTCTCTTGCCAATTTCAGCTAAAAACGAACGACCGAAATATAAGCTTTTCAAACTGTTGCAATGCATTTACACAGCAAACCTAAAAATTTCTCCTCAAAGAGTGAGTCTGAATTCTACCGGCAAACTTCGGATGCAGGTTCATCGTGTGAAAATTAGTTAAAAAAATATTAACGACACATGTGCTTTTAGTGGTTCCCAAAACTGGTTGGTATACGCCTTTGACTGTGCAGCTGAACAGGACTTTTTTTTTTTTTTAATAATAAATATTTACGATGAAACGACAAGCGTCTAAGTAATATACAACCAAACAAAGTTCTACAAACACTTAATCTTGTCGCTGAAGTAAAATTATTTAATGGCAATACGTAATTTAGTGTAAAACCCTTATTTCCCACAAATGTGGCTCGGAGAAATAATGTGGCTTTTAAAAGCTAATTATTAATTTGGATGTCCAAAGTAAGGAAAAGGTCATTTTTGATGTACAGTCCAGAAAATTTAGCACTTACAATATGAATATTGGGTCGGGCAGCACTTTCAAAAAACTGTCCGCACTTACATCAACGTAAACACCACTACTTAGTCCCCGTCAAGGCTATGATACATGTACATGTTACGGCGGTAAATGGGGTCACCTTTCTTGTGGCGTAATGACGTCCAGAAATGGAATGCATTAAACAAACTTTACATGCTAAATTTGTGAACTGTGTTACCTAAAGTAAAACATCCTTTAATTAACATGCTAGATTTTATGACAATATATTTCTTCATAATGTTCGCAGGCTTTCACGGCCATTGTCTGAAGTAGCTTGGCTTCTGGGTTGTAGCCATGTCCTTGGCGAATAATTCACCGACGTTTCGAACGACATTGCAGTCGCCATCATCTGGGAGTAGGTAACTGCTCCCTGATGATGGCGACTGCAATGTCTACCGAAACGTCGGTGAATTATTCGCCAAAGACATGGATACAACCCAGAAGCCAAATTAATTAAGATATTTATTCACAAATAAATGTGTGATCACATTATTTTTTTTCTTTTGTGGTGTTCGATGACACGTATTGTTTGTTCATAATTCACGTTTATGTGATTTAAGTTACGTCTACAGTTGAGTAAATTTAATTGTAAGTTTAATGTTTTCTGCGGGTACATCGTTTAACAATCAGTGTCCCTGATTTTAGGCAGCTGTTTCAAACTGAGTGTTTAGTGTGTTGCAAACCTGCCAGGCTACATTTCATAGCAGTTTTTCACGGGTAGTGCAAGACATAATTTAGTTACTTTTGACATACAGATTAATAACCAGCATTTACAAACAGCAATAATCCTCCGTGTCACAAACATTTGTGGGAATTAACAGTGTTCATTAAATTATTTCCATTAAATATTTTTACTTCAGCGACAAATCAAGTGTTTGTAGAACTTTGTTCAATTAGACATAACTAGTTTCTTAATTATTTTCAAATATAAACAACAGGTTCAGCTTCAACTTCAAAGACTATTCCAGTCTTGAGAAGCACTTTCTACCATATCATAAATGTTTTCCACTAATCTTTACGTGGAACCTGCAGCCGACGTTTTCCAGTAGAATTCAGACTCATTCTGTATAAGAGGATTACAAAAGCGTTCATGGCCAAGTGTGCGGAGAGATCTTCTTGGTTATAATTAATCTCTTCTCTTATTTATCCATCAAATATCATCAAGATGCTCTTCAGAAATTACAGAGGCAAATTTTATTACAATGTCTTTAAATAAATACCAAAATATAATTAGTATTAAACATTAGCATGCTGCTACGAATGACTATTTGTTTTACGATTTACCAACGTGGATTGTCAATAGCAAAATGTAGACAGGAACCGTAGTCCTTTAATACTTTTTATAGATTTTATTTATTAATGTTTTTGATGGACTTAACACTATTTATGTCACTTCATTTCTTAGAACATGGGTCTGGGATAAGAGTGCCCGCTAAACGATAGATGGCAATTTTCACAGATTACATATCTTTGTATGTAATAAAACAATGTATATTCCATAAATATATTAACATATGTAACCAACGACTACTGTAAATAAATACAGTCTCAACATCAATTATAGATGTTCAACCACTAACATTTTACCTTTTAATAAAAAAAAACTCTCGTTGTAGGTTAATATTATATTGCGCTAAAACCAGATATCTTTCTAATATATAATTGGAATGCCCTCGTGAATTATCAACCCAGATTCTTCTAATTGATGGAATCCGCGAACCACTGACTTTGAAAATTTGTCTGATGGCATAACAAAAATTATGTCTAAATACGAAGCTAAACTATTTTTTCTTCTTCAAACAACCAATTCTACAGCTAATCATTTCGAAGTGCGCGTAAAATAACATGGCCTGATTTTCGGTACGGCAAGAAGGTGAAAAGGCAATATCTTTAACCTGAGTTTGTAATATTAGTACTATAACTAGGAATGTAATCAAACAAACTTTACGAACATATCAGATGAAAAACACGGGGAACTTCGGATATATACTTTTGAAGCCGTTAAATAGGCTGGAGTTACAGCTATCAAAAAAATATATATTCCTACCTTTTGCGCACCTGGAAAATACAAAGTTTCGTTTACAAGACGTTTTCATTACTTTCATCACATAAATTATATATATATATATATATATATATATATATATATAAAAGATGTAAGAAGTACGGTCGCCATGCCAATGCCAGGAAGTGAAGGTCCCTTAGCGCACAAAGTGACTAACAACGCTCACTCAAATCACCGCGATGAAGCAGAAATTTCCATTGTACATGATGGCCACCATAGCAAAAAAAAATATATTTATTGTCTCTGACTAAGGCCACGTATGTAAAGTACGCAAGAAACCCAAGATCCGAATAGTTTGGTAACGAATATTCCAAATACCCTTCTATAAAGCACGTAAGATGCAGAAGCGCAACATTTCGACTAGCGTTTCCGCCTTAAATTCAAAGTTAAGTGCTTCAAAAACCTTTTAAAAATGCAGAAGTTCCTTTGTTTATAGAAGGTTACGATATTATTTAATCACAAACATCACGTTCTCACTTATTAAACTATCGCACGATGAAAGTAATTGGCGTTTTAAAATCAAATTACATATCAAGAAATCCACAAGTTTTTTTTAAAGATGTTTACGGAAAAAGCAGCCCAAATGAAGGATATTTATTCTACGTTTTATTACATTTTTAAATTATAGGGTTGGTCGTTGTTTTCTTGCGTCGGCTGTGTGTTGCGTCGTTGCGCTCTTGCGTTTCTGTGCGAAGTTTAAAAACCCAGCCTATGAAGAAAGAGGGGGAGTGGGAGTTGTTATCACCAGCATAGTAAAATGGAGATAACGCGCTAAACTGCTCGTCTGGCCAGAACCGCAATGAAATGCCGGCGGAATCCCCTTCCCGGGGGAATGTTATCTCCGCTTCAGAGAAGCTTACCAGCCGAGAGCGCGCTGATAAGGCTCAGGTCTGCGCGCAGTCGCGGCCCGGCGAACTGCATGAGCGACAAGACTGCTCGCGAGCCGCGCGGTTAGAGGCAAGCACGGCCGTAATTACTCTCACAGGGATACCAACCCCCACTCCCCGGTCCGACCAAATTAAAGTATAGATTATCAACAAACAAAGGCTATCGCTAGTTCGAGCCCATTTCAATTGAACATCACAATTGTCTAATGATCCGTTTTGTTTCCACCGTGAAAACATATATTTGTTATACAAGATTTCCCATTTATAAATAGTAATAGAATCAACCATAAGCGGTGTAGTGTGATGGTTCATGGTCACAATCAAAGAGTAACTCAGTTTTTTGTATGTGCATGCGTGAGTACCGAGTTAAAAGCGAATACACCGCTCCCTTGAGCAATTTAATCATTTACTAACATATAAAAATATTCTAAAAATAAAGAAAATAGCTACAATACGTGCCACTAGGGAAAACTCACAAGCAAAGCCATTAATGTTGAGAGAAGATATTTACAGCAACAAACCATGCCGAAACGTCTGGCACCAGCCGGGCATAAGTTAAACAATATTTTCGTCTCAAGACACATTTCCTGTAAAAGTTGCTGAAACATCACAATGTTGCAGTTGCATAACGTCACGTTTCTGAAATGTATCCGGAACACCGCGTGCTGTGCTGGTTGAGTTGTGCCGGGAACTGGGATCGAGGTGGGGGGAGGCAATGCGGGGAGGAGCAAGGGGGGCAGTGTGCTGTCAACCGGGAAGTTGCCAGTTAGCATAGCTGCAAATACACAGGGAGAGCCCTTAAATAATAGTTAAATCAAGCAACTAAACAACCAATATGATGCGAGACGAAGTATGAGAAAAATGTTGCATGCTTTTTTTTTTTACTGGGTAACAGGAACGGGATTAATTAACTGTAAAAATTTGAAATGCCTTCAGCGAGATAACTGGTGGGCTCCCGGCTGACTCCGGAAGTTTTACTAGCGCGACGAGCTTCAAAAAGTGTTTACGTGTTGGCGACACACAAGTGTCAGACTCAAGTTTAGATGTTCGCCACTAGCGTGGAGTACAGCAAGAAAAAATGGTTCGATGTTTTCCAAGAAGTGCGCGAAGGACGAATAGCTAAGGTTAATACGTTCACAGTTACAAATCATTGTGATACCACTGTTTGCGCACACACTGATAATAGTATAAATAAATTAAAATGTTACGATAACAGTAAATTGAAAAAATATTTATTTTTTTTCGTTCGTCTCTATTTAACGTTTCTACACTTCAATTTTTTTTTGTACTTTTACAAGGATGGTTCTTGGAAATCCAGTTGCCAACGACATCACTTGCAAAATTGCAAGGCAAATATGCAAATTTAACAAAGCTCTGTCTTGCAGTTTCACAAGTGATATCGTTGGCAACTTAATTCCCAGGGATTTTCCTTGTAAAAAAAAGGTACAGAAAAAAAAAGTTACAGTGTATATTCTCGTGGTTATGACCGAACAGCTGAAGCACGGTGCAACCGCCCTTCTGCTTAACTGCCGCAACAGTGCGATTAGCAACTTTTCCCCACACTCATGCCCCAAGGCCAACCAAAGGTAAATGGCTACCTCTCCGCTTATTCCCCGGGCAATGTGTGAGTTCCATTAAAAAAAAAAAAAAAAATTAATTACAAAAAAAAATTGAAAAAATTAAATGCAAAACTAAACCAACGCTTTTTAGAATAAAACAAGCAACAGCCAACTAAATCGCAAAGAAAGTTACCGAAAACGGTAACAACGGGATGTATCTCTTGCAAATAGCGATCACCCACCGCCCTATTGTGGAATGGCGTGAGGGGAAACCCGTCCCGCCGGAAATCGCCGAGCGGAGACATGAGAACGCACGCACCGATGGAGGAGGGGGGGGGGGGATAAAAAGCCAGGTTTCGCCACCGGGAGACTCGAAGGGCGCACTCACCCCGCCGCCGCCAGGACTCCGCCGGCCGCAACTGGTCGCAACTGGTCGGCGCCCCGCCCCGGGGGTCGATATGCGCGCCACTCCTCCAGACGACCGAGCAGCATCTCGGCGAGAGGGGGGGTTCCCCCTCCCTCCCCGCGGCGGCGCGCGACACCACAACACACCCCGCCGCGACGCGACGCGCGGTGATCAATAACCGGCGGGAGCGGTAACGCACTCCCATCAACAGCGACGAAATCGTAAACACAGGGTGTCTACAGATACATAATTAAACAATTTCAGGACTTCATAAGAACTTTTAAAAAATAAAACCTTTCCATAACACATATAGGCGCAAAGTAAAACAGAAACGTGCCGAATTTTTTTTTAAAGTTAGAAACCCTTTAAAGATAATTTCCACATGTTTTAAGCGAACAATGTGCGACTATAAATTGAAGTGTGGTGTCGAATAAAAAAAAATTACAAGTCAGAAATAATACAGGCTGTTGGAAATTTAAAGTTTCACGATTTCCAACACCATTGCCGATTATTTCGGAATATTTTCATGACTTTAGTGACCTGCGGACACTGAAACACATCTCCCGAGGACGGGGAGGCCGGATGGTTCCGGACCAACCCGGCGGCGAGACGCTCGGACCGATTATAAGGGCTTAACTGCTCGTTGACAGCGAAGCTGTAACCCAACGGTACAGAGCAGGGATATTTGGGGGCCAATGAACCACAGCAGGATTAAAAAAAAAAAGAAGAAAGAAACCGAAATCAAGACGGTCGGACCGAGATAAGAACCCAGGTCCGTCTGGAATACAAGGCCACCTCCTTCCACAAAGTTGATATCTATGGCAGGGGCAAGACCTACCATGAGTGTGTTTTTTCCTTCTTTTAGTAGTTCTTGCTGTCTTGTTTCGTCTACTGTTGTTAGTACAAGTTATGCGTTTCCATTGTCCGTATATTTGATTTCACAGCATCTTCCCATCTTTTTTTTTGTCCTTCCTGGATTATTTACTTCCATGAAATGCTTCTATTTTTTTTTCCTTATTGAAATGTGTGTATGAACAGCTAATATAGGCCCGATTATTGTTTCACCGTTCTTAAAATGAAAATATAGCTTTGCAACGGGATTTGTCGTAAATGTTTAATTCAAATTCTTTACCACCGCAAATTTGTTTAGTTATGTATAGTATCAAGCTGGGATTATCGGGATTCATGAATAATCTAATCGGTTTAGATCTGCATCTATCAATTCACTAGTATTCCCACAAATCCTTTTTACTATCATGTGTTAACTACACACTTATTATCGAATTAAATAAATCAGTCCAAGGCCTTTTTAAAAATGGAATATGAAGATGCTAATATAACTATTTGAATGTCACTGGAATTTGGCTCGCTTAAGAGGCCATGTCAGTAAATGTTTATTTCCAATATTCTGCTCTAGAAGTTCTCTCTTTTAACAGTGAGATTTAGTGGCTTATTCAACCGAAGTAACTGTAGCCGCAGCGCGTGATAAAGCTACGAAAAATGTATCTGGTTCCTCGACAATCTGAGAGGATGACAATCTGACCGGCGGCTCACTAGGAAATTGCGGATGCAGGGATTCAGAATCAAGAAACCTCACATTTACAACTGTAGTATGAGTCGTATCTAAAAATTTTAATACTTTAAACGTATCGGAATACAATTATTCTTCAAACATGTGGTAATTATTCTTTATCTGGATGTAATATTCCGTGAAAAATAATTTTGACATTAAACAGTATACGAAATTCATCATGTAACGTTTTAAAAGGATAATAACATAAATTCATATGCTTAGATATTGCATATGCATTACACACAATCTAAATACAATCTCACTTAAGTCAGACTACCTAATTTTTTACAATGCACTATTATACAGTTTAACAGAGGTAGGAGAACCTCTTATCGACGTTGTTTCAAAGAATTAAAATTTACAAATATTACTATTTATCTTATTACGATATGTATCTTTATGAATAAGAATTTACAAAAAAAAAATTGAATTGATTACATTACACTTTAACATTACACAAGACTAAAACACTAACAAAACTTAATTTTATATATTGCTGCAGCATATTAGAAGACGAAATAACTCACAAGACTAACATTAAGAGGGCTGCATTACAAATTTATTTTACAGAGGAGAAAATATCCTTTAAAAATATTTCATTACCTCATTGATTACTTAATACTGCCGTTGATGTGATCGTAGATATAAAGTATTGAAAATATATATACCATTATGTTTATGTAAATATTTAGAAAACATTATTGCTTATAGATGCTCATTATTTAAATAATAAAGAATCTTTTACTTTTATATATTGAACAAACAAAATACTTATAAGTTAATAAGAATAAGCTTAGTTGATAAACATCTTCAATTTGTATTGAATTCAATGTACATATCGAAAATCATGTACAATGAATGCAACTGATTGAATTCAATAAATATTTGATCTTGTGAAACGGCCATAATGGTGATGTAGATAATTAAAGATGCTCACATTCATTTTGAGAGTCCGTATAAAGCCTATTGCAATTCTATAAGTATACATTAAAATGCTTTTAAAATAGACATGTGTAATATAATTAAAACTTGTTTAAGTAAGATCATCACAAAAAAAATAATGAAAATATAAGATAAATAATATAATATAAGATTTTAACAAAACACACATACCATAAGAGAATATTAATCATGGCACATAATTCAACACAAAATACTCATTTCAGTAAGCGCTACGTAAAAATAACTTCTATTTTTATGCTGATAACTTTGCATTGTTTTATATATCATTATTTCTAACTTTTAATATTCCCTACACATTAACTGAAATTAATTATCTACAGAGTCTTAGCAAATGTTGGTCTGTACCACATACAGTTCGTACGATATCTATGTGAAACACATACAGTTCATTATTAGTAATTTCAATTATATTTCCATGAACATAATGAAATTAGTATAGGGGCTAGGTTGTTCACTGTTGAGTGCTTCTGAAGTATTTTCATTGTGAGTTAACATACATACCAAATGCCATTCTTCCAGTAAAGTTACAAAGAAGACAACAAGATAATATAAGTATGTATGTAGTACCATATTTTAAACCCCTATTAAATGAATAATAACTCAATCTCTTTTCTGGACTATTAAGTAATAATTTTTTATTGCTGTTATTTGTAACTTTAATAAAATTACAACTAACAAATTAGTAAAATGTATAATTATGTGCGATATAGTGTGACATTTTTACTTGGACGGCAAACGAATATAATAAAATGTCTATGACAATGTTAACTTTACTCATTATTATGGAAAGAAACAAAGTGGGCAGATAAGCATATTCTACACTGACATTTAAAAATGCTCAATTAAAAATGAACATTTCTTCCCAATGACAAACAAAAACATTGTATGGTCGCGAATAATACATTCGTATGGCGTCACATCAGCGGAATATTCCCTTGGCATAAATGTGTGAAGTCTGTGGCACTTGTGGAGAAGTAAACCTTCGCTCGAACACAAAAACAAATGAAGGAACAGCTTTCTTTTTTTTGATGGGATGTGCAATCGGAGACCCCTGGGGTGGTTGAAGAGTGTCAGGTCGGTCGCCAGACCAGATAGTAAAAGCTCAGGGGCTGAGGATAGAAAAGGCCTATCTCCAAATTATTAAGTATAAATGTTGTCATGTAATAGTTAAAGACTTGATTACACCCAGGTTTATAAACCCATCATGATCATGAAGACACTGATCGGAAGGTAATGTACAATACATTTCAATGGCCTTTTCAGTTTTTGCTAAATAATTATAAATATAAGCAAAATTTAACTGTATCTGGACAAATCAAAATATTGATAATATTATTTTCATCACAGAAATAATATATGATATGATAACTAAATTTGAAACAAGCGGTTATGTTAAATTTATTGTATACTTTCAGTAGGCAAAATTTCCGGCCCCTACCTCTTATAGACTGTGAGAAAAACTGTCTTTTAAAATAACATTGATATAGATAGGAGCGCAAATTTGTGACACGGCCTCTTAAGTACCTGTGGCTGTTGTAAAAGTTTCCGTTGGAATAAATTAACCGTAAGGTCTTTCTAGACGCCACGCGCATCTGGATGTTGACGGAAAACACACAATGATTGAAAATAATTTTTTTTACAGCTGGTCAGTCCAACAGTTTCGGCTCACGGCGCGCAGCCATCGACAGTACGTCGCTGTCTTAAGAGGCCGTGTCAGTAAATTTTTATTTCCAATATTCTGGTCTAGAAGTTCTCTCTTTTAACAGTGAGATTTAGTGGCTTATTCAACCGAAGTAACTGTAACCGCAGCGCGTGATAAAACTACTATACCGCCAGATTACTCGACGAAAAATGTATCTGGTTCCTCGACAATCTGAGAGGATGACAATCTGACCGGCGGCTCACTAGGAAATTGCGGATGCAGGGATTCAGAATCAAGAAACCTCACATTTACAACTGTAGTATGAGTCGTATCTAAAAATTTTAATACTTTAAATGTATCGGAATACAATTAATCTTCAAACATGTGGTAATTATTCTTTATCTGGATGTAATATTCCGTGAAAAATAATGGTAGTTGACATTAAAAAGTATACGAAATTCATAGTGTAACGTTTTAAAAGGATAATAACATAAATTCTTATGCTTAGATATTGCATATGCATTACACACAATCTAATTACAATCTCACTTAAGTCAGACTACCTAATTTTTTTACAATGCACCATCATACAGTTTAACAGAGGTAGGAGAACCTCTTATCGATGTTGTTTCAAAGAATCTAAATATACAAATATTACTATTTATCTTATTATGTATCTTTATGAATAAGAATTTACAAAAAAAAATGAATTGATTACATTACACTTTAACATTACAAAAGACTAAAACACTAACAAAACTTAGTTTTATATATTGCTGTAGCATATTAGAAGACGAAATAACTCACTAGACTAACATTAAGAGGGCTGTATCACAAATTTACTTTACAGAGGAGAAAATATCTTTTAAAGATATTTAATTACCTCATTGATTACATAATACTGCCGTTGATGTGATCGTAGATATAAAGTATTGAAAAATTAGATTTCATTATGTTTATGTAAATATTTAGAAAACGTTATTGCTTATAGATGCTCATTATTTAAATAATAAAGAATCTTTTACTTTTATGTACTGGACAAACAAAATACTTATAAGTTAATAAGCTTAGTTGAATAACATCTTCAATTTGTATTGAATTCAATGTACAAATTGAAAATCATGTACAATGAATGCAACTGATTGAATTCAATAAATATTTGATCTTGTGAAACGGCCATAATGGTGATGTAGATAATTATAGATACTCACATGCATTTTGAGAGTCCTTATAAAGCCTATTACAATTCTATAAGTATACATTAAAATGATTTTAAAATAGACATGTGTAATATAATTAAAACTTGTTTAAATAAGATCATAACAAAAAAAAATGAAAATCCTTCAACAGTAAGTTATGTTTTATAAGATTTTAACAAAACACACATACCATAAGAGAATATTAATCATGCCACATAATTCAACACAAAATATTCATTCCAATAGGCGCTACGTAAAAATAACTTCTATTTTTATGCTGATAACTTTGCATTGTTTTATATATATCATTATTTCTAACTTTTAATATTCTCCACACATTAACTGAAATTAAGTATTTTCAGAGCCTTAGCAAGTGTTGGTCTGTACCACATACAGTTCGTACGATATCTCTACGTGAAACACATACAGTTCATTATTTGTAATTTTAATTATATTTCCATGAACATAATGAAATTAGTATAGGGCCTAGGTTGTTCACTGTTGAGTACTTCTGAAGTATTTTCATTGTGAGTTAACATACATACCAAATGCCATTCTTCCAGTAAAGTTACAAAGAAGACAACAAGATAATATATGTATAATATATATAATATGTATAATATATAATATATATAATATATATAATATGTATGTAGTACCATATTTTAAACCCCTATTAAATGAATAATAACTCAATCTCTTTTCTGGACTATTAAGTAATAGTTTTTGATTACTGTTATTTGTAACTTAAATAAAATGACAACTAACAAATTAGTAAAATATATAATTACGTGCGATATAGTGACAGTTTTACTTGGACGGCAAACGAATATAATAAAATGTCTATGACAATGTTAACTTTACTCATTATTATGGAAAGAAACAAAATGGGCAGATAAGCATATTCTACGCTGACATTTAAAAATGCTCAATTCAAAATGAACATTTCTTCCCGATGACAAACAAAAAAGTTGTATGGTCGCGAATAATACATTCGTATGGCGTCACATCAGCGGAATATTCCCTTGGCATAAATGTGTGAAGTCTGTGACACAAAAACAAATGAACGAACAGCTTTTTTTTTATCGGATGTGCAATCGGAGACCCTTGGGGTGGTTGAAGAGTGTCAGGTCGGTCGCCAGACCAGATAGTGAAAGCTCAGGGGCTTAGGATAGAAAAGGCCTATCTCCAAATTATTAAGTATAAATGTTGTCATGAAATAGTTAAAGACTTGATTACAACCAGGTTTTTAAACCCATCATGATCATGAAGACACTGATCGGAAGGTAATGTACAATACATTTCAATGGCCTTTTCAGTTTTTGCTAAATAATTATAAATATAAGCAAAATTCCACTGTATCTGGACAAATCAAAATATTGATTATATTTTTTTCATCACAGAAATAATATATGATATGATAACTAAATTTGAAAAAAGCGGTTATGTTAAATGTATTGTATACTTTCAGTAGGCAAAATTTCTGGCCCCTACCTCTTATAGACTTTGAGAAAAACTGTCTTTTAAAATAACATTGATATAGATAGGAGCGCAAATTTGTGACACGGCCTCTTAAGGGGGTGGTAAGCTGAATAATTTCACTTCTATTATTTAGTGTTTAAGTATATGATTTTAAGTAGATTAAAAACATAACCATATTTAATTTATACAGGTTTTTACCATTAAAACGTCCTTATTATAGGTTTTTATGAACCTAAAGACAAATTATGTTAGTTTTATCACGTACCGAAAGCATTAAAATAATGTGATATACAGTTTTGGATTAACCGTTTGTACATATATAACTTGCGTCTTAGAACTATTTTTGTTTATCATTCTATAAATTAATACAAACTAGGATTACCCAAACACCATGGAATCCTAGTGTTTCAGGAGTTTTTATTGGATAATCTCCATCTTTCGGTCGGTCGACGAGATCACGTGGCCCGGGGACTGGCTGGAGTTGCCCGAGAATACGTCCCAGGGCTGGGACTGGACATAAATCTCGAGGTGCGAAGGCAAGACACGGCGGCACGATGACTAAAACGTTGAGCGGCGGCAGGCGTTATCGCTGGCCACACAGGATCTCGGGGCACACAAGGGGCGTAAGCGCGTCTCGCGCGCCGAGTGGACTGGCAGTTTGGTAATTCCTTCTCGCAACGATTTATCTAACAGGTGTCCAGCTAAAAATTGCAAATCTATAAAAAAAAACCAAAGAAAGAACGGCTTTCAAGCGAAAATATGGAAACGTGAAACCGGTTCTTCTATTTTTCTGCTATGAAGGCTGTACTTCCAGTGCGTAGGTCATCTTAGCTGTAATTTATGATTAGAAAAATTTTATTACTATTTTCGTATAGGAATTTACTTTAATTTACACGAAGTTAAAAAAAATAAAGAAGGCATAGTGAGAATATGCATGCTGTGCGTACCTGTTTAATCAGGTATTCACAATCAGCCTGTTTGTGCCTGATGACGAAAAAAGATTTCAGTTCCCGAAACATAATAAGCGTTTTGTTTTAGGATGTTTATTATGTTCGTCTGTGCCGTCGTCGTTGTCTCGTTCAGAATATCTGGTAGTTTCATCGCTGGTTTCGCTTGTGCGTCGCGGTGTTGTGTTATCCTGATTATCTGTTTTGTATCATCGTTGTGTTTGTCTATCGCTGTGTTGTAGAAAGTAGTTTGTAACGCCCCTCGTGCCTCAAAATTAAATTATTTTAAATTCATTAAAAAAGAGCCTTGGAAACTGCTGGGTAAGAAAAATGAGACAATTAAGTTATTGACCAGAGGTGGCACGAGGTGGAGAACAAGATAATTTGGAACTCCCTGACACAAGCAACTTGGGAGCTGGTGGATCTTTTAAGGGAACAAGGTATATCATAAATAAATTACCACTACACAAGTAGCTTGGTCTATAGGTTCCCTGTTTTATTATTAAGGAATTTTGTGTTCGTATTATTCAAACCTGACAATAAAAATCTTAGTAATGAACAAAGTTAAAGGGGGCGCCCCAGGATTATTTAAAACAATACATATTACACCTTAACAAAAAATTATTACATAATCAAAAATTTAAAAATTGCACCAAATTTGAATGTCCCAACAATTACATATATATATATATATGAGTTTCCTCGATTTTACAGATTCTTGAGGATGACATCCTTAAAACACTGCTCGCTGGTATCTTTGTTTTAGTTCCTTCTATTTAAGTAAAAAATATATATATATATCTCATATCACCCGGGTCTTTCCAGGTTGACCTCGGACTGCCGGCCAAACTCTTCTAACAAGGGGGGGGGGGGGGATCAGCTGGAGGTCCCGAAGATCCTGCGGGGGCAATTTCTCCCTCCGTAACTTCGACCCTGTCAAACAGGGTGTGGAAACAGGGGTCGCGAGATGTCTCGCGCCGACATGTGGATGACGCGCACCGAGAATCCGCGGATGCGCGAAGCAAACCAGAATTTTGGGATTAAATATAAATAAAAAAATTTAACTACGCATGACTTTTCTAAAAACTACCTCTGCCTGGCTACTGTACAAATGGGATCACATCCCTTAAGTAACTGACTACATCTTTTGTGCACCCGAAAATCGCCGTTCCCGCGAAAAGCCTCTTAGCGCAGAGGAAGCCGAGGACGCGAGGTCAGTAGCCGAGCTCAGAGAACTAAGTGCCCGCGGTGGCGGACGAGACTTCTAATTAAAACGGGCGCTCAGGCCCTAGGAAGGAGGGGGAAGGTTCGGTTCTAAGCCGAAGATTTCCGAAGGAGTCCGAGGCGGGCGTGACAAGAACACGACATGCGCGCTCTCTACTGGACCGAAACGAAGGCAAAGAACAATCGACTTCTACAGGCCGCGAGAAGAAAGCATAGTGCCTTATGGCACCGCGACGCTGCTTTCTAGCGGCGTAAGGGGGAACTACTTGAGGTGGTGAGCTGACTTGCCACCAGGTGTCATGAGGGTGTGCTCTGCACGCTGGCGACCAGGCCCGTGGTTACATTTTCCTCCGCTAGATGTCGGGGATGTGTCTGTCGGACCAGGGAGAAGGTTTTGCATCAGGTCATCGTCCCGTCCGGTCACTGCTCCTAGCTTGATTTCTCAGAACTAAAGTGAGCTGGAGAGAGAGGAAGGGGGGGGGGGGGGGGGGCAGAAATAGCCACTAAGGTGGGAACGCAGCTCCACTGGAGACTGCTTCGTGACGAGACATGCTATTCTCAGCAGGCCTCTACAAGGTAGCAGCTTGCAGCCCAGGAGCTGCTCGATGCAGTTTTGGTCATGCAGGGAATTAAAATTACAAACTCGGGACGTGACTGCAGGCGGGAGAAATCTCAACCGGGCTGACCATGTCCACATTAGCCAGCAAAATATCAGATAGGCCCCCCTGGGAAGGGGCTTCGGTCCACTGGCACAAAGTTTAAATCCGTGGCGTACAGCGGCCTAACAAAAAGTAAATCACCCCCATTAACAACCAGATAAATTAAAAAAAAATAAGAAACCCCAAAAAAATTTAAAATTATAGAAAAAATTAAAAAGGTGACGAAATGCCTAATTTCCGGCACAAGTTTTTGTCCTTTTTTTTGGTTCCTGTTACAACTGTCTCGTCTTTGTCAGCCCACTGTGTTCGTCTGTGCCGCGACATGTTTTCTAATTCCTTCCACGGCTGCTTTCAACTTTTTTGTGTACGTGTATTCATCTTTATTGCTCATAAAAATGTTTTTTAATCAATCTTCACAAATGCAATATTCATTTAAAGAACATTTACGTACTAGGTTAACGTGCAGCATCTAAAATTAAACCATGATTGGTGTATTATTCTTTCGGCTTAAATTAAAATCCTTGCTTTTCACAGTTTCTTTAATCCTGCATCGGCTGTAATCTGGCCGAAAAAGGAAGCACCAGCACACGAAGTACGCGAGGCAGGCCAACCTGTTGGCTGCGCGTCTCCCGTTCCCGGAGGGGGGAGCGACAGGCCGCGGGAAATTACCGCGAACCGCGACACCGAACCGCAGTGATTCAGCCGCGCGTCTGCTGCCGACGCCCTCGTTAGCGCCCGTCCCAGCATCCAGCATCCGCCCGCGCATCATTAGATCACGTCCCGTCGCGACACCCGCGTCACAGCTCTCCCGAATAGCGAGCACGCTGCCGGAACCGTCAAACACGTCGTGCAATCTGCTTCGCTCGGCTGTGCCCGCCAAACACACTTGCCCAACAATTTAAAACGACTTCAACCGTATCACTGGAAGATTTAAAACGTATTTACAGATGAAATTAAGTCTTCAAACTTACAACTCTCCATATTTATTTGATTTTTTTTTCCAGTTGGTAATGAAACATTGAGGATTTTCACGGTGTATTATTTCACTCTTCGAATCAGCATAGCTAATGTCTCCCCCGCTGTTTTTCCATTTCAGTAATTTTTACAATAATTATCAAGCGAAACAATTTTTCCACTAGCAACCAATATTTGACAACCAATCGTGCTAGAACGAAATGGGTGCTGTGCAGCGACACTCTACAAAAAAGAAGAGTAATTTGACAAAAAAAAAGTCACAAAAAACAGTATTTACGGGAACTTTCAAATATTCGCCCTGCTACAACCTGAGTCACTATCAGCTACACACAGCTGTTAGGAACTCAGCAAAGCCCAGCGCATCAATTGCACGAACGGACCTTTGAGGCAACATATCTGTCAACCAACAGCTGACTAGTCGTTACTCTGTATTAAGGAGCTCGTAATTACAAAGGAAGTACCATACACCAAGTCGAACCTGACAAAAAAAAAACTCGGGAGCTCGTCACATACATCATCGACTCGAAATGCAATTCTTTCGGGAAAGTAGGCCGTGATCTCGCGGGAGAATGGGGGTTGCTGAAAACATGGCGGCGCCGTAAACATCCCCTTCTCCTCGTCCCACATCAATAACGCATGAGGCTCTCCCTCTTCTTACCGCCTGCGCCACTTACCGCCCGTGCCTGCCCGCCCATTTTCTCAGACGTTTTATGTTGAACGAGCGCGCAAGTGTGCCGCCGCCTCTGGTGATACAGTCGCTTGCATTACGCGTCCCCGCCCGGCCGTGCCCACGACTCTGCGACCCCCGGCTTCGCCCACGCGAAGAATAAACGGCGATGGTAGCCGCAACCCCGCCGCAGGACGTAACTCTGCCACCCATAAAAAAAAACAAGGGGTTTTGCTGCAGCCAGCACCGAAGACGGAACGACCCGAGAGAAAACCTTTCCTCATCGGAATCGCTTCCGTCGTCGAGATCCGAAGAACGAATGGGCTTGTGCATTTCCATTTGTTAACTGGCCCTGGAGACGCCATAAATTTCGTGCGAATATTCCCCGACCTTTTAAGTTCGAGAGGAAATTGAAATCCCATAGCGCAAACCTTTCATCTACAAGGCATACCCAAGTGCTCATAAAAACAAATAATATTTGTATATTGGCTGATTCCAAAGTCGAAATCAAAATTTATTCTTTAAAAATGGGCAACTAACTCAGTGGCCACACGCGAACGGCTGAGGTTAGACATACCTAAGCAATGCACAAGGATGATAGAAGGCCTCAAATACGTGTCTACGAAAGTTACCAAAACGTTTTTATTAGTAGTACCCAGCTGGAAGCACCATATTGCGAGCACTTGGTTTCACACTTGCTTTTAAACCGGCCATCATGTCATTTATGAATTCAATGTTTACATCGCCCTTGGACGACATGCAGCCCGAAAACATTACCGATTCACCAACTTGCTTTACAGTGAAGAGAATATCATCTCCCTATACATCGGCAGTATAGTTATACTACACCTATTCTGGTTGCCATCAGATCCAAATTTGTTAGTTTTGTTTTGATCGGTCCGTGCTGCATTGCCCCATAAATCTTTACGCTCGCTTACAATGTCCTGGGCAAATTTCAACCTACGAGCCCGGCTCAGTTAACTAACACATGCCTGGCCTTTTCTTAGGCCTGCCATATACAATACCCAATGGTTTTTCGTATTACGTACTAGTTGACCTACTGACTGTTTCAAATTACGTTCAGTTCAGGCACACTCAATCGGTAATTAGACCTCGCCTGCTAACAAAGAAACGTTCCTCTCGCTGCGTGAGTTTCCCCCCCCCCCTTCCTTAGGTGTTTCAAGTGAATTGGCTGTTGATCCCAAATACTTGAATTCGACGACCGCTAGTTGAACATTGGTGTGTGTTTTTTTGGTTAAATTTACTATTTCCCTCCAACTACAGACCTTAACATCCAGTTTCAATTATCACTTTCTGCAAGTCATGACTCAGCTCTTTGCTCTTTCTCATACTGATGGAAACAGCGTGAAATAACAGCTACGCGTTACAGCGAGCAGCATTATCAATCACAACCATAGTTGAACACGCATATGTACGTACGCATGTACGCAGAGATCGCTGCATTAAACGATCGAGTACTCACGTGTACGCTCAGAAAAGGTATTATGTAACATGTGCACGATCACGTGATTATTAATGTATGTAGTAAGTGGCATTACAAACGGATTAATTTAATACATTTTACGAATGTTGTAAACGAGTAGTAGTATTCATATTGAACTGGACACAAATAAAATAAATTTTTAAGTGTCCCAAATTTTACACTATTTGCTACACAGCTCACAGCTATGTAAGCACAAGAACGGTACCTACTATCAGAAACGTATATGGGTATATGTTTGTTTAAAATCAAGTGGTATGAATAACGCAGTAGTTCATAACTCACTCTCTCTCTCTCTCTCTCTCTCTCTCTCTCTCTCTCTCTCTCTCTCTCTCTCTCTCTCTCTCTCTCTCTCTCTCTATATATATATATATATATATATATATATATATATACATACACACGAATTAAAGTTATTATCTTCACTGTTGTATTTTTTCCTGACTTGTAGAAAATTAAGATGATCATGTGTTGCAAAAAAATCTTAGAAGTGTTAATATGTTCTTACGAGCCTAATGTATCTCTTATGGGCCTACAGTTTGGAGCCCGTCTCTTGTAGGCCTTCGGCTCTGCTATGTTTGTCCACCCTTCGATGCCTTCGTATAGTAATCCTGCCAAGCATGTTCGTCCGCAATATTTGTTCTCACACGTAGCTTCGAACCTCAAATCAATATTCTATGTTTACTCTCAAGTTGTGAACTAGAATGCAGTGATGTGGACTGCCAGGGTGGACTACCGCCACCGACAATCAAAATATATGTTGTTTTTTTCTTCTGTATTAGCTACAACTATCGGTGAAATAGACCAATACGGCGCTGGCACTTACTTAGCTGGAAAAAAAAAAGCGCGGAAAACCACACGGAATTCAGCTAGTCGGTAGCAAACTTTGACAAATTTCATGATCAGTGTAAATATATTAATTGAATGGTGCATTGCAGAAAGGAGATAAGTCCACAATTTAAAAAAAAATTAGTTATGACTAGGAAACCATTATTTGGCCTTTACTGCATCGTCCTGTGGTGAAACGGAACATGTCCATATGTCTGCAATGCTTTTAATAAACACACATTTATCGCGTGCAGTGCAGAACAGAGACAAGTTCAGGACTTGTCCCCTTTCTGTAATGCCAAGGTATCTGCGATCTCCTTGTTCACTATAGAACATTAGAAATTTCTCTTTGGAATGCAACTGGATGTAAAAAAATCGCTGCTTTTTTGTTTTATCTCTGTGTTTTGTTATTAAACAGTGTTAAAATGTCCACTATGATGAATACACCAATCGATGAAAGTAGAAAAAGAAAACGAGGCCGTAGTGAAGAAATGTATAAAAGAAATGTTATTAAGAAAAGCAGAGTTATGGGTAAATAATTTGAAAATTGGGTTGGGAAAACTGTTAAACCCCGTGCAACAGCAAAACCATGTGGGTAAGTGAGAGCTAAATTACCTGTTAATTGTTTGAAAACATGAAACATTTACACAATACTTAGAAACAGAAGTGTCTGAAGAAGTGCACATTTTCAGTGACAACTGCGGAGGGCAAAATAAAAATCATACAGTCATCAGTATGTTACTTGCACTAACAGATTTAGGTAAGTTTGATAAAATTGCACACTACTTTCCGCAACGCGGACATTCTTACCTGCCATGTGACCGTGACTTTGGTGTTGTTAAGCAGTTAATCAAGAAAGTAGACAGGATTTACACAACCTATCAATACATTGAATTAATTTGCCAAGCTAGCAAACACAACAAATTTTCAGTTACAGTGATTACATCAGACGACATCAAGGATTTCAAGCGAAGGTGGCCTCAATATTACAAGAGAGTGTGCTCTTCTGTGGATACTGGTAGGGGAACACCAAGAGAACAGAAAGTATTGTTCAACCCAGCACAGTTCAGCAAGTTTGTGTATTGTAGAGATTTGCCTGGATCTGTTCAAGCATCCACATTCATAGGCAACGACATCACAAAGCACATCTTCCACCTGTCCACCACTGCCATTTCAGAATGCATACAGTGGCAAGGTTCCAATAAATGTTCGTAAATTAGAAGATATTGCTAAAGTAATACATTTAATACTATCAGAGTATTCAATGTTCTACAATAAAATATTGGAATGGCCCACTTCTGGAAGATACATGAACAGTGATGATGAAGTGTAGGAAGAAAATAATTTTGTACAAACCTGTGAAGCAAATGCAAAACAAGGACTAAGTTTTTGTTTGCACTACTATCATAAAACTTGAATAATCATTAACATTATAATATAACGAATATGTTATTGCTGAAGAAGTGTGTGTTATTTTAAAAAGATATATCGACATGACTTATTCATGTATAATAAAAACTTCAAAATCTAGTTATACAAACAGCTATAATAATGTTTGTGTGTTTTTGTTCCCACCTGGTTCTGTCATGTAACACATAAGACAACATTAGTTCCATAGCAGTAAAAGTGTACTATAGTAAAAGAATGGCGTGTTAGTGTAGTGATCTTTGTTAAAAAAGTTCATAAGTGCTTACCTATACCTTTTTATGTATCGTATTTCGTACTGGCCAAATACAGGAAGTATTTAAACAATGTATGTTAGGCTAGTTTTACACCTTGGTACAATGCAAACTTTCAAAATTGATCTGCTGGTTAAGAGCTATTTACTGTATGAAGTATAAAAGTATATACTTCACAGCAGAAAAGGGATAAGTCCCATCACTATTAATTATTGTAAATGACTTATATCCATCATTGAAATGCATATTAGCCGAGAAATATATCACAATTCAAGTGTTCTTTAAGGCAGTAAATCTTGGTTCCCTTACTTTTAAAAATAAAAGAATTAATCAGTTTTTCTTTATTATCTCTGAAGTGGATTTTTGTGACTTAACGCCTTTCTGCAATGCACGATTCAATTGTAATAGCTTTTTTCCATTGTCATCTTATTTGAACTTATAAAACAAAATAAAAACAACTGTTCATTACAACTAAACTTGCTACGCGAAGTAAAATACTCAAATGAAACCGATAATATTTCTGTCTGAAAAGTTACGCGACTTGTTCATGCCATAACTCAAAATATCTTAAACTATTTGACTTACCACTTCAGAGAGTGTGTGTACAGGAAGATCACGACCAACTTACCTAAAACAGAAAGAAAGAGAATATCATAATACAGCAAAATCCCAAAATATACATTAAAAAAAAAGTAAATTCTAACACCCTGACAGCTGAGAAACTCATGGAAAAAAATGGGCGGGGAAGAGGATAATTACTCAGGAAAACTTCATTAGCGTCTCAATACTCTAAAGGTGATTAAGTAAGTAAACTAAATAAATCAATATAATCCAACTACTGAAACTAAACGTAGAATTTAGTTAAATTACAACAGAGTCGATAAACGAAGTTCAATAAACTAATCACTTTATTTTGGCAGCCACATATCTTGTTGTGTGGCATACCAGAAATTTTGCATCTCCTACTCATTTATATAGAACATGCTCTTTTAGGTAGATTCAAAAGAAATACTACCTACTGTAGCCGTTACCATGGTGCTACTTTCGGAAATTTTTTTACATAGTTTTTCGTTTCATGGTCCGAAGACCTTAAAACCATCGTTAACTTAAAAGTTTATTTATATATATAATTTATAATTCTATATATAACACTTTCTGTGGACACGATAAATGTCGCAATTTTTCAAAAATAACTCACAAAACTGATACATAAATTCTAGTAGAGGAATCTTGGACGAGTTCGTTAATGGGCAATATCTGAGTAAAGGGGTAGAAAAGGGAAAGGCTTTTTGAAAAACAGAAAATATCACATCCATTTGAACGTATTATAACTCGTAGGAGTAATACCAAAATCTTTTGTCTTGATACGACCAATCATAACTGCAAGGAGTTGAAAAAACAATGACTGGAGGACAAAAAATAAATAAATCATAACTCCCTTCATAGTAACAACATCGAATTCGTGCAAATTTTGAATTAATCTTGTAATTTTTATCTAAAACGTTTATCTGAAACAATTGTCACTGCTGCTGAGGGTTGAAAAAAACAAGGGCAGCATTTTAACATTTTCATAATTGCCATATCCTGTACACTAACAAATTCGTTCTAATTTATTGTAAAACTTGAATTATTATCTACAACTTTTGATGAAAAATATTTTTTTTATTCGACCTACCATGGCTGTGAGTGGAATAAACAGGGGTTGATTAAAAAATATATATTTCATAACTCCCTTAGTAGTTACACTATCAAATCCGCACAAATTGTTTGTAAATCTTATAATTTTTATCTAAAAATTTGCCTGAAACAATTTTGGATAATACAAACCATTATTGCCAGGGGTTAAAAAAAAAAACACGGGGTTGGAATGAGAAAACAAATAAGACTTCTCTACCCGGTAAACTATCTAATCCATTCTTATTTGTGTTTAACTGTCTAAATATGGACTAAAACTATTGTTAAAATAAATTTTCATTTACGCAAACATTACATCAAGGGGTGTAAAAAAAGGGCTTGAAAGTAAAAAATAATCATTACCTTTTAAAATAGATATACTATCATATCCTTTATATTTTTTTGTATGAATTCTAAACTTCATCTAAAACTCTGGCTGAAACAGTTTTTGATGAAACGAACCATTACCTTAAAAACATGGGTTGAAATTTAAAAAAAAATTCCAATCTTTCTTAGTATCAATTTCATTTGAATTTATTTTAAACCATCTTAATATTATCTTAAACCTTGGTGCAAAGAAAAATTTATATGACCACTTTATTGGTGTAAGGGATGAAAAATAGTGTCTGAAGGTCAAAAAAATTAAATAATTACCTTAGTTGGCATAATATGAAATTCGTTCTAAGCTATTCAATGCTGCGTTGTAAACTATTTAATGCTGGATAAAATGAGTTAAAAATATTCGTAATATTTTCACTGCATGTAAAATGGGAAAATATTTAATCGATCTTTTGTGATATTGGAGAACATAAATGTGTTATGTGCATTAAGTTCTAAAAATGGTCCCGAAATTTATAGAAGTTTCCAAAACATTTCCAGAATTAATAGGTACTTCGAAATCTACCTACGCCTGTAGGCTGCGCCGAAAGGGATTTTTTTTTTTTTTTTTTTTTTTTTTAACTTTAGATGCCGTTTAGATATTTTGAGGAAGATAATATCACTGATGTGATGTATAAAATTATTGAAAATTTTATTTGTGTGATTATACTGACACAGAAAGAATTTATTTTGTAAAAGTCATCTGACTTTAAAAAAGCCATGGAAATAATTTTTTTTTGATAGGTTTAAAGTGTATGTAGTAGGTAATCAAAACTCAATATTAGAAATTTTGGTTGCAACAAGTTGCTTAGCACTTGTTACTCAGATGTACATTTTGTCGTTATGCGGAATAGTAAAATAACAAACACTGAAATTTACCGAAATTACTGATTTCGCCCAAATTAAGTTGTGCCCACGCAATTGCGTGGAGAGCTTTTTTTTCTGGTATTAGCATGCCGCACTTGGTTTTGTACGAGTTACTCGTGCGTCAGGTTGGAATTGAATCGGGCCCAACTCGATGGATTTATTACCTTTGTTCCAATATCTGTGTATTTCGCTGGATACGTTAATATGACGGGCTCGAGCGTCACATTAAAGCTGTAATTCACCGTGCTTTTCGCTGTCGTTTGCCGCGGTAATTTGATTCACTCTATCCGCAGCGGTGAACAGCGCACTTCACGGGACCGCTTGACTTGATGTAAGTTTTTGGACATACGCCATTGCTAAGAACTTTTTCTGTTGAAGAAAAAATAATAAATAAAATAAATAAATAAAAATAAAAATAAAAATACTCAAAAAAAAGATACAAAAAGCACACAAAATTAAGCAAACAATTGCTGTTGTCAACAAGGATATGAACACCACAAAATATTCCGAAACAGGAATATGGTCAGCAAACAAAGAAAAAACAAAGAAAAATGTACTAAGAGAACGTAAAAATCCCCACAAATGATGACAGCACAAAAATATTGAAACCCAAAATAATTCAGCACAACAGTTGAAGCGAGACAAAAAACATGACAAAACGAAAAAACAAACAAATACAATAGTTTTACCTAAACAGAAACAAGCGACGTTTCGGGAACTGCTATCTGCTCCCGTCCTCAGGCAGAGACGCACATGGTACGGAAACACAGGTGCGACTGAGAAGGGGCTGGAAAATGAGGGTATTTATCAGAGAAAGGGCTACATCTTGCTCAGCCAATGACAGACGAGCTGTCTCCCCATTGGCTGTGCACCATGTAGTTAAAGCGGATTGGTTATGGTGGGTTGAGTATTGGCTATTGTTTTGTGCTGCAGGAATGTTTCTCTCTTTATCAAAGGGATCCACATATTTTTTAATTCAATGCTCTGCTGGCTGAAAATATTTTTATTGCTAATAATGAAGGCCGATTCTTTGATTTTCCTTTTTATTTTATCGGATTCCTGTATGAGTGGTGTGGAGTCTTCCCAGAGAATTTTGTGGCTATTTTCCCATGTATGTTCAGCAAGTCTGGATTTTAGGGTTTCACCCTTCTTGCAGTTGTTTTTGTGTTCTTTGATTCGGGTGGATAGAGCTCTGCCAGTTTCACCTATGTACATGTGGCCACATTCACAGGGGATTTGATACACACAGTTGTGAGTTTGTAATTTTTCTGTGGCTGGTTTCACCTTGGTAACAATACTTTTAATAGTAGATTTAGAACGGAATGCTGTTTGAAGTCCATATTTATTTCCTAGGCGTCTTATTTTTTCTGAAAGCCCTTGAACATATGGAATAACTAGGGTTCCTGCAGGTTTCTCAGTTTCTGTGGATTTGAGTGTTTTGTTGGATTTCAAATGCTGTTTGATGGTGTTGACAGGGTAACCATTGGCTATGAGTTCTTTTTTTATATGATTGTGTTCAACCGCAATAGATTTCTCATCAGAACAAATAATCTCAGCTCGGTTGGTTAGTGTGTGAATTATGCCAGTTTTTGTTGTTTTGGGATGGTTGGATGCAAAATTAAGGTATTGGCCTGTGTGCGTAGGTTTCCTGTATACTTTTGTTTCCAGGCTGTTGTTTTTTCTGCTGACTAGTACATCCAGGAAAGGAATGCTACCTTTGGTTTCTTTTTCATATGTGAATTTTATTGATGGCCTCAGAGAGTTGAGGTGGTTCACAAATTCCTCCAAAGTTTCAGGTCCATGTTGCCAGACAGTGAAGGTATCATCCACATAACGGAGCCAGATTTTTGGAGGGCTATTACTTTTGCTAAGTGCTTCTTGCTCAAAGTTTTCCATAAATATATTGGCCATAAATGGTGAAAGAGAAGAGCCCATTGCCATGCCATCGGTCTGTTTGTAGAAAATATCCTTGAACTGGAAATATGTTGTGGTGACACAGAGGGTAATCATTTCCATGATGGATGGGATTGGTATTATAGTTCTGTCCTTTAGGGTTGGATCAGCTTCCAATTTCGCCTTGACAATGCTGAGTGTTTCGGCTACTGGCACATTAGTGAAGAGGCTTTGGACATCAAAACTCACCAGGGTATCATTGTTTTCTATTTTCAGTGTTTTGACTATAGAAATAAAATGATTAGAATCTTTGACAAATGTATCTGTCTGTCCTGCTAGTGGCTCAACAATTTTCAGGAGATATTTTGATAGTTTCTGGCATGGGGAATTACAACAACTGATGATCGGGCGCAGAGGCATGTCGGGTTTATGAATCTTTGGAAGACCGTAAATGTGGGGTGCTTTACTGCTGTGTGGTGTCAGTTCTGATCTAGTTTTTTCTGGGATGTGATTCTGATGTTTTTTTAGAGTTTGGTACACTTTTCTTTCAATGCTGGCTGTGGGGTCTTTTACCAGTTTTGTATATTGATCTGTGGTGATCAAATCAGTAATTTTTTGCTCATAGTCTGGTTTGTCAAGTATGACTGTAGCACGACCCTTATCGGCTGGGAGGATTACAATGGTATGGTCGGATTTCAGAGTTTTGATGGCCTTTAGTTCATCAGGCGGCAGATTCGGTTGAGGTGGACCAGCTGAAGTGATTGCTGTACGCACATTCCAACGAAATTCTTCTTGTTTGGCGGCAGGAAGTTTGTATATTGCACTCTCAACAGATGAAACTATGTCAAGTGCAGGAATGTGTCGTGGAGCAATGCTGAAATTGAGGCCTTTTTGTAAAACATTTTCCTCGCTATTGGACAGCTTTCTTGAAGATGAATTAACGACAGTGTTGATGCTCTGTGTTGTGGGATGTGTTTTTTTATTCATCTTACTCGTCAGTTTGGCTAATTTATCTTTTTGCTTCTCTTTGCACTGTAGAGACCTCTTTTGGACCAGATTCGTGATGGACTGATAGATGCGATTGAAATCTTTAGTATTGAGGGTAGACTGAATTTCAAGCTGTAGTGCCGAAATTTCATTGTTCAAATGTGATTTTTGGCAGTGATATGCGGCAATTCTTTCACTCAGAAGCTTTTGGCTGGCTTTCCGGGTTATTTGTTGAGCCTCTTTGCTGTTGACCGGGGATTTGATTGTGAGTCCTCTAGGAATGACTCCCTTACTGCGACATTTACAGAGAAAAGTCAAGTTATTCGAACATTGTGATAAATCAATTAATTTCTTTTCCAACTTCCTCAGAGAAATATGCATACCGGGTCCATACCGGGCATTAATGTTATCTTTAAAAGATTTGTGCAATGGGAGTGCATGACTTGATGTAAGTTTTTGGACATACGCCATTGCTAAGAACTTTTTCTGTTGAAGAAAAAATAATAAATAAAATAAATAAATAAAAATAAAAATAAAAATACTCAAAAAAAAAGATACAAAAAGCACACAAAATTAAGCAAACAATTGCTGTTGTCAACAAGGATATGAACACCACAAAATATTCCGAAACAGGAATATGGTCAGCAAACAAAGAAAAAACAAAGAAAAATGTACTAAGAGAACGTAAAAATCCCCACAAATGATGACAGCACAAAAATATTGAAACCCAAAATAATTCAGCACAACAGTTGAAGCGAGACAAAAAACATGACAAAACGAAAAAACAAACAAATACAATAGTTTTACCTAAACAGAAACAAGCGACGTTTCGGGAACTGCTATCTGCTCCCGTCCTCAGGCAGAGACGCACATGGTACGGAAACACAGGTGCGACTGAGAAGGGGCTGGAAAATGAGGGTATTTATCAGAGAAAGGGCTACATCTTGCTCAGCCAATGACAGACGAGCTGTCTCCCCATTGGCTGTGCACCATGTAGTTAAAGCGGATTGGTTATGGTGGGTTGAGTATTGGCTATTGTTTTGTGCTGCAGGAATGTTTCTCTCTTTATCAAAGGGATCCACATATTTTTTAATTCAATGCTCTGCTGGCTGAAAATATTTTTATTGCTAATAATGAAGGCCGATTCTTTGATTTTCCTTTTTATTTTATCGGATTCCTGTATGAGTGGTGTGGAGTCTTCCCAGAGAATTTTGTGGCTATTTTCCCATGTATGTTCAGCAAGTCTGGATTTTAGGGTTTCACCCTTCTTGCAGTTGTTTTTGTGTTCTTTGATTCGGGTGGATAGAGCTCTGCCAGTTTCACCTATGTACATGTGGCCACATTCACAGGGGATTTGATACACACAGTTGTGAGTTTGTAATTTTTCTGTGGCTGGTTTCACCTTGGTAACAATACTTTTAATAGTAGATTTAGAACGGAATGCTGTTTGAAGTCCATATTTATTTCCTAGGCGTCTTATTTTTTCTGAAAGCCCTTGAACATATGGAATAACTAGGGTTCCTGCAGGTTTCTCAGTTTCTGTGGATTTGAGTGTTTTGTTGGATTTCAAATGCTGTTTGATGGTGTTGACAGGGTAACCATTGGCTATGAGTTCTTTTTTTATATGATTGTGTTCAACCGCAATAGATTTCTCATCAGAACAAATAATCTCAGCTCGGTTGGTTAGTGTGTGAATTATGCCAGTTTTTGTTGTTTTGGGATGGTTGGATGCAAAATTAAGGTATTGGCCTGTGTGCGTAGGTTTCCTGTATACTTTTGTTTCCAGGCTGTTGTTTTTTCTGCTGACTAGTACATCCAGGAAAGGAATGCTACCTTTGGTTTCTTTTTCATATGTGAATTTTATTGATGGCCTCAGAGAGTTGAGGTGGTTCACAAATTCCTCCAAAGTTTCAGGTCCATGTTGCCAGACAGTGAAGGTATCATCCACATAACGGAGCCAGATTTTTGGAGGGCTATTACTTTTGCTAAGTGCTTCTTGCTCAAAGTTTTCCATAAATATATTGGCCATAAATGGTGAAAGAGAAGAGCCCATTGCCATGCCATCGGTCTGTTTGTAGAAAATATCCTTGAACTGGAAATATGTTGTGGTGACACAGAGGGTAATCATTTCCATGATGGATGGGATTGGTATTATAGTTCTGTCCTTTAGGGTTGGATCAGCTTCCAATTTCGCCTTGACAATGCTGAGTGTTTCGGCTACTGGCACATTAGTGAAGAGGCTTTGGACATCAAAACTCACCAGGGTATCATTGTTTTCTATTTTCAGTGTTTTGACTATAGAAATAAAATGATTAGAATCTTTGACAAATGTATCTGTCTGTCCTGCTAGTGGCTCAACAATTTTCAGGAGATATTTTGATAGTTTCTGGCATGGGGAATTACAACAACTGATGATCGGGCGCAGAGGCATGTCGGGTTTATGAATCTTTGGAAGACCGTAAATGTGGGGTGCTTTACTGCTGTGTGGTGTCAGTTCTGATCTAGTTTTTTCTGGGATGTGATTCTGATGTTTTTTTAGAGTTTGGTACACTTTTCTTTCAATGCTGGCTGTGGGGTCTTTTACCAGTTTTGTATATTGATCTGTGGTGATCAAATCAGTAATTTTTTGCTCATAGTCTGGTTTGTCAAGTATGACTGTAGCACGACCCTTATCGGCTGGGAGGATTACAATGGTATGGTCGGATTTCAGAGTTTTGATGGCCTTTAGTTCATCAGGCGGCAGATTCGGTTGAGGTGGACCAGCTGAAGTGATTGCTGTACGCACATTCCAACGAAATTCTTCTTGTTTGGCGGCAGGAAGTTTGTATATTGCACTCTCAACAGATGAAACTATGTCAAGTGCAGGAATGTGTCGTGGAGCAATGCTGAAATTGAGGCCTTTTTGTAAAACATTTTCCTCGCTATTGGACAGCTTTCTTGAAGATGAATTAACGACAGTGTTGATGCTCTGTGTTGTGGGATGTGTTTTTTTATTCATCTTACTCGTCAGTTTGGCTAATTTATCTTTTTGCTTCTCTTTGCACTGTAGAGACCTCTTTTGGACCAGATTCGTGATGGACTGATAGATGCGATTGAAATCTTTAGTATTGAGGGTAGACTGAATTTCAAGCTGTAGTGCCGAAATTTCATTGTTCAAATGTGATTTTTGGCAGTGATATGCGGCAATTCTTTCACTCAGAAGCTTTTGGCTGGCTTTCCGGGTTATTTGTTGAGCCTCTTTGCTGTTGACCGGGGATTTGATTGTGAGTCCTCTAGGAATGACTCCCTTACTGCGACATTTACAGAGAAAAGTCAAGTTATTCGAACATTGTGATAAATCAATTAATTTCTTTTCCAACTTCCTCAGAGAAATATGCATACCGGGTCCATACCGGGCATTAATGTTATCTTTAAAAGATTTGTGCAATGGGAGTGCATGACTTGATGTAAGTTTTTGGACATACGCCATTGCTAAGAACTTTTTCTGTTGAAGAAAAAATAATAAATAAAATAAATAAATAAAAATAAAAATAAAAATACTCAAAAAAAAGATACAAAAAGCACACAAAATTAAGCAAACAATTGCTGTTGTCAACAAGGATATGAACACCACAAAATATTCCGAAACAGGAATATGGTCAGCAAACAAAGAAAAAACAAAGAAAAATGTACTAAGAGAACGTAAAAATCCCCACAAATGATGACAGCACAAAAATATTGAAACCCAAAATAATTCAGCACAACAGTTGAAGCGAGACAAAAAACATGACAAAACGAAAAAACAAACAAATACAATAGTTTTACCTAAACAGAAACAAGCGACGTTTCGGGAACTGCTATCTGCTCCCGTCCTCAGGCAGAGACGCACATGGTACGGAAACACAGGTGCGACTGAGAAGGGGCTGGAAAATGAGGGTATTTATCAGAGAAAGGGCTACATCTTGCTCAGCCAATGACAGACGAGCTGTCTCCCCATTGGCTGTGCACCATGTAGTTAAAGCGGATTGGTTATGGTGGGTTGAGTATTGGCTATTGTTTTGTGCTGCAGGAATGTTTCTCTCTTTATCAAAGGGATCCACATATTTTTTAATTCAATGCTCTGCTGGCTGAAAATATTTTTATTGCTAATAATGAAGGCCGATTCTTTGATTTTCCTTTTTATTTTATCGGATTCCTGTATGAGTGGTGTGGAGTCTTCCCAGAGAATTTTGTGGCTATTTTCCCATGTATGTTCAGCAAGTCTGGATTTTAGGGTTTCACCCTTCTTGCAGTTGTTTTTGTGTTCTTTGATTCGGGTGGATAGAGCTCTGCCAGTTTCACCTATGTACATGTGGCCACATTCACAGGGGATTTGATACACACAGTTGTGAGTTTGTAATTTTTCTGTGGCTGGTTTCACCTTGGTAACAATACTTTTAATAGTAGATTTAGAACGGAATGCTGTTTGAAGTCCATATTTATTTCCTAGGCGTCTTATTTTTTCTGAAAGCCCTTGAACATATGGAATAACTAGGGTTCCTGCAGGTTTCTCAGTTTCTGTGGATTTGAGTGTTTTGTTGGATTTCAAATGCTGTTTGATGGTGTTGACAGGGTAACCATTGGCTATGAGTTCTTTTTTTATATGATTGTGTTCAACCGCAATAGATTTCTCATCAGAACAAATAATCTCAGCTCGGTTGGTTAGTGTGTGAATTATGCCAGTTTTTGTTGTTTTGGGATGGTTGGATGCAAAATTAAGGTATTGGCCTGTGTGCGTAGGTTTCCTGTATACTTTTGTTTCCAGGCTGTTGTTTTTTCTGCTGACTAGTACATCCAGGAAAGGAATGCTACCTTTGGTTTCTTTTTCATATGTGAATTTTATTGATGGCCTCAGAGAGTTGAGGTGGTTCACAAATTCCTCCAAAGTTTCAGGTCCATGTTGCCAGACAGTGAAGGTATCATCCACATAACGGAGCCAGATTTTTGGAGGGCTATTACTTTTGCTAAGTGCTTCTTGCTCAAAGTTTTCCATAAATATATTGGCCATAAATGGTGAAAGAGAAGAGCCCATTGCCATGCCATCGGTCTGTTTGTAGAAAATATCCTTGAACTGGAAATATGTTGTGGTGACACAGAGGGTAATCATTTCCATGATGGATGGGATTGGTATTATAGTTCTGTCCTTTAGGGTTGGATCAGCTTCCAATTTCGCCTTGACAATGCTGAGTGTTTCGGCTACTGGCACATTAGTGAAGAGGCTTTGGACATCAAAACTCACCAGGGTATCATTGTTTTCTATTTTCAGTGTTTTGACTATAGAAATAAAATGATTAGAATCTTTGACAAATGTATCTGTCTGTCCTGCTAGTGGCTCAACAATTTTCAGGAGATATTTTGATAGTTTCTGGCATGGGGAATTACAACAACTGATGATCGGGCGCAGAGGCATGTCGGGTTTATGAATCTTTGGAAGACCGTAAATGTGGGGTGCTTTACTGCTGTGTGGTGTCAGTTCTGATCTAGTTTTTTTCTGGGATGTGATTCTGATGTTTTTTTAGAGTTTGGTACACTTTTCTTTCAATGCTGGCTGTGGGGTCTTTTACCAGTTTTGTATATTGATCTGTGGTGATCAAATCAGTAATTTTTTGCTCATAGTCTGGTTTGTCAAGTATGACTGTAGCACGACCCTTATCGGCTGGGAGGATTACAATGGTATGGTCGGATTTCAGAGTTTTGATGGCCTTTAGTTCATCAGGCGGCAGATTCGGTTGAGGTGGACCAGCTGAAGTGATTGCTGTACGCACATTCCAACGAAATTCTTCTTGTTTGGCGGCAGGAAGTTTGTATATTGCACTCTCAACAGATGAAACTATGTCAAGTGCAGGAATGTGTCGTGGAGCAATGCTGAAATTGAGGCCTTTTTGTAAAACATTTTCCTCGCTATTGGACAGCTTTCTTGAAGATGAATTAACGACAGTGTTGATGCTCTGTGTTGTGGGATGTGTTTTTTTATTCATCTTACTCGTCAGTTTGGCTAATTTATCTTTTTGCTTCTCTTTGCACTGTAGAGACCTCTTTTGGACCAGATTCGTGATGGACTGATAGATGCGATTGAAATCTTTAGTATTGAGGGTAGACTGAATTTCAAGCTGTAGTGCCGAAATTTCATTGTTCAAATGTGATTTTTGGCAGTGATATGCGGCAATTCTTTCACTCAGAAGCTTTTGGCTGGCTTTCCGGGTTATTTGTTGAGCCTCTTTGCTGTTGACCGGGGATTTGATTGTGAGTCCTCTAGGAATGACTCCCTTACTGCGACATTTACAGAGAAAAGTCAAGTTATTCGAACATTGTGATAAATCAATTAATTTCTTTTCCAACTTCCTCAGAGAAATATGCATACCGGGTCCATACCGGGCATTAATGTTATCTTTAAAAGATTTGTGCAATGGGAGTGCATGACTTGATGTAAGTTTTTGGACATACGCCATTGCTAAGAACTTTTTCTGTTGAAGAAAAAATAATAAATAAAATAAATAAATAAAAATAAAAATAAAAATACTCAAAAAAAAGATACAAAAAGCACACAAAATTAAGAAAACAATTGCTGTTGTCAACAAGGATATGAACACCACAAAATATTCCGAAACAGGAATATGGTCAGCAAACAAAGAAAAAACAAAGAAAAATGTACTAAGAGAACGTAAAAATCCCCACAAATGATGACAGCACAAAAATATTGAAACCCAAAATAATTCAGCACAACAGTTGAAGCGAGACAAAAAACATGACAAAACGAAAAAACAAACAAATACAATAGTTTTACCTAAACAGAAACAAGCGACGTTTCGGGAACTGCTATCTGCTCCCGTCCTCAGGCAGAGACGCACATGGTACGGAAACACAGGTGCGACTGAGAAGGGGCTGGAAAATGAGGGTATTTATCAGAGAAAGGGCTACATCTTGCTCAGCCAATGACAGACGAGCTGTCTCCCCATTGGCTGTGCACCATGTAGTTAAAGCGGATTGGTTATGGTGGGTTGAGTATTGGCTATTGTTTTGTGCTGCAGGAATGTTTCTCTCTTTATCAAAGGGATCCACATATTTTTTAATTCAATGCTCTGCTGGCTGAAAATATTTTTATTGCTAATAATGAAGGCCGATTCTTTGATTTTCCTTTTTATTTTATCGGATTCCTGTATGAGTGGTGTGGAGTCTTCCCAGAGAATTTTGTGGCTATTTTCCCATGTATGTTCAGCAAGTCTGGATTTTAGGGTTTCACCCTTCTTGCAGTTGTTTTTGTGTTCTTTGATTCGGGTGGATAGAGCTCTGCCAGTTTCACCTATGTACATGTGGCCACATTCACAGGGGATTTGATACACACAGTTGTGAGTTTGTAATTTTTCTGTGGCTGGTTTCACCTTGGTAACAATACTTTTAATAGTAGATTTAGAACGGAATGCTGTTTGAAGTCCATATTTATTTCCTAGGCGTCTTATTTTTTCTGAAAGCCCTTGAACATATGGAATAACTAGGGTTCCTGCAGGTTTCTCAGTTTCTGTGGATTTGAGTGTTTTGTTGGATTTCAAATGCTGTTTGATGGTGTTGACAGGGTAACCATTGGCTATGAGTTCTTTTTTTATATGATTGTGTTCAACCGCAATAGATTTCTCATCAGAACAAATAATCTCAGCTCGGTTGGTTAGTGTGTGAATTATGCCAGTTTTTGTTGTTTTGGGATGGTTGGATGCAAAATTAAGGTATTGGCCTGTGTGCGTAGGTTTCCTGTATACTTTTGTTTCCAGGCTGTTGTTTTTTCTGCTGACTAGTACATCCAGGAAAGGAATGCTACCTTTGGTTTCTTTTTCATATGTGAATTTTATTGATGGCCTCAGAGAGTTGAGGTGGTTCACAAATTCCTCCAAAGTTTCAGGTCCATGTTGCCAGACAGTGAAGGTATCATCCACATAACGGAGCCAGATTTTTGGAGGGCTATTACTTTTGCTAAGTGCTTCTTGCTCAAAGTTTTCCATAAATATATTGGCCATAAATGGTGAAAGAGAAGAGCCCATTGCCATGCCATCGGTCTGTTTGTAGAAAATATCCTTGAACTGGAAATATGTTGTGGTGACACAGAGGGTAATCATTTCCATGATGGATGGGATTGGTATTATAGTTCTGTCCTTTAGGGTTGGATCAGCTTCCAATTTCGCCTTGACAATGCTGAGTGTTTCGGCTACTGGCACATTAGTGAAGAGGCTTTGGACATCAAAACTCACCAGGGTATCATTGTTTTCTATTTTCAGTGTTTTGACTATAGAAATAAAATGATTAGAATCTTTGACAAATGTATCTGTCTGTCCTGCTAGTGGCTCAACAATTTTCAGGAGATATTTTGATAGTTTCTGGCATGGGGAATTACAACAACTGATGATCGGGCGCAGAGGCATGTCGGGTTTATGAATCTTTGGAAGACCGTAAATGTGGGGTGCTTTACTGCTGTGTGGTGTCAGTTCTGATCTAGTTTTTTCTGGGATGTGATTCTGATGTTTTTTTAGAGTTTGGTACACTTTTCTTTCAATGCTGGCTGTGGGGTCTTTTACCAGTTTTGTATATTGATCTGTGGTGATCAAATCAGTAATTTTTTGCTCATAGTCTGGTTTGTCAAGTATGACTGTAGCACGACCCTTATCGGCTGGGAGGATTACAATGGTATGGTCGGATTTCAGAGTTTTGATGGCCTTTAGTTCATCAGGCGGCAGATTCGGTTGAGGTGGACCAGCTGAAGTGATTGCTGTACGCACATTCCAACGAAATTCTTCTTGTTTGGCGGCAGGAAGTTTGTATATTGCACTCTCAACAGATGAAACTATGTCAAGTGCAGGAATGTGTCGTGGAGCAATGCTGAAATTGAGGCCTTTTTGTAAAACATTTTCCTCGCTATTGGACAGCTTTCTTGAAGATGAATTAACGACAGTGTTGATGCTCTGTGTTGTGGGATGTGTTTTTTTATTCATCTTACTCGTCAGTTTGGCTAATTTATCTTTTTGCTTCTCTTTGCACTGTAGAGACCTCTTTTGGACCAGATTCGTGATGGACTGATAGATGCGATTGAAATCTTTAGTATTGAGGGTAGACTGAATTTCAAGCTGTAGTGCCGAAATTTCATTGTTCAAATGTGATTTTTGGCAGTGATATGCGGCAATTCTTTCACTCAGAAGCTTTTGGCTGGCTTTCCGGGTTATTTGTTGAGCCTCTTTGCTGTTGACCGGGGATTTGATTGTGAGTCCTCTAGGAATGACTCCCTTACTGCGACATTTACAGAGAAAAGTCAAGTTATTCGAACATTGTGATAAATCAATTAATTTCTTTTCCAACTTCCTCAGAGAAATATGCATACCGGGTCCATACCGGGCATTAATGTTATCTTTAAAAGATTTGTGCAATGGGAGTGCATGACTTGATGTAAGTTTTTGGACATACGCCATTGCTAAGAACTTTTTCTGTTGAAGAAAAAATAATAAATAAAATAAATAAATAAAAATAAAAATAAAAATACTCAAAAAAAAGATACAAAAAGCACACAAAATTAAGCAAACAATTGCTGTTGTCAACAAGGATATGAACACCACAAAATATTCCGAAACAGGAATATGGTCAGCAAACAAAGAAAAAACAAAGAAAAATGTACTAAGAGAACGTAAAAATCCCCACAAATGATGACAGCACAAAAATATTGAAACCCAAAATAATTCAGCACAACAGTTGAAGCGAGACAAAAAACATGACAAAACGAAAAAACAAACAAATACAATAGTTTTACCTAAACAGAAACAAGCGACGTTTCGGGAACTGCTATCTGCTCCCGTCCTCAGGCAGAGACGCACATGGTACGGAAACACAGGTGCGACTGAGAAGGGGCTGGAAAATGAGGGTATTTATCAGAGAAAGGGCTACATCTTGCTCAGCCAATGACAGACGAGCTGTCTCCCCATTGGCTGTGCACCATGTAGTTAAAGCGGATTGGTTATGGTGGGTTGAGTATTGGCTATTGTTTTGTGCTGCAGGAATGTTTCTCTCTTTATCAAAGGGATCCACATATTTTTTAATTCAATGCTCTGCTGGCTGAAAATATTTTTATTGCTAATAATGAAGGCCGATTCTTTGATTTTCCTTTTTATTTTATCGGATTCCTGTATGAGTGGTGTGGAGTCTTCCCAGAGAATTTTGTGGCTATTTTCCCATGTATGTTCAGCAAGTCTGGATTTTAGGGTTTCACCCTTCTTGCAGTTGTTTTTGTGTTCTTTGATTCGGGTGGATAGAGCTCTGCCAGTTTCACCTATGTACATGTGGCCACATTCACAGGGGATTTGATACACACAGTTGTGAGTTTGTAATTTTTCTGTGGCTGGTTTCACCTTGGTAACAATACTTTTAATAGTAGATTTAGAACGGAATGCTGTTTGAAGTCCATATTTATTTCCTAGGCGTCTTATTTTTTCTGAAAGCCCTTGAACATATGGAATAACTAGGGTTCCTGCAGGTTTCTCAGTTTCTGTGGATTTGAGTGTTTTGTTGGATTTCAAATGCTGTTTGATGGTGTTGACAGGGTAACCATTGGCTATGAGTTCTTTTTTTATATGATTGTGTTCAACCGCAATAGATTTCTCATCAGAACAAATAATCTCAGCTCGGTTGGTTAGTGTGTGAATTATGCCAGTTTTTGTTGTTTTGGGATGGTTGGATGCAAAATTAAGGTATTGGCCTGTGTGCGTAGGTTTCCTGTATACTTTTGTTTCCAGGCTGTTGTTTTTTCTGCTGACTAGTACATCCAGGAAAGGAATGCTACCTTTGGTTTCTTTTTCATATGTGAATTTTATTGATGGCCTCAGAGAGTTGAGGTGGTTCACAAATTCCTCCAAAGTTTCAGGTCCATGTTGCCAGACAGTGAAGGTATCATCCACATAACGGAGCCAGATTTTTGGAGGGCTATTACTTTTGCTAAGTGCTTCTTGCTCAAAGTTTTCCATAAATATATTGGCCATAAATGGTGAAAGAGAAGAGCCCATTGCCATGCCATCGGTCTGTTTGTAGAAAATATCCTTGAACTGGAAATATGTTGTGGTGACACAGAGGGTAATCATTTCCATGATGGATGGGATTGGTATTATAGTTCTGTCCTTTAGGGTTGGATCAGCTTCCAATTTCGCCTTGACAATGCTGAGTGTTTCGGCTACTGGCACATTAGTGAAGAGGCTTTGGACATCAAAACTCACCAGGGTATCATTGTTTTCTATTTTCAGTGTTTTGACTATAGAAATAAAATGATTAGAATCTTTGACAAATGTATCTGTCTGTCCTGCTAGTGGCTCAACAATTTTCAGGAGATATTTTGATAGTTTCTGGCATGGGGAATTACAACAACTGATGATCGGGCGCAGAGGCATGTCGGGTTTATGAATCTTTGGAAGACCGTAAATGTGGGGTGCTTTACTGCTGTGTGGTGTCAGTTCTGATCTAGTTTTTTTCTGGGATGTGATTCTGATGTTTTTTTAGAGTTTGGTACACTTTTCTTTCAATGCTGGCTGTGGGGTCTTTTACCAGTTTTGTATATTGATCTGTGGTGATCAAATCAGTAATTTTTTGCTCATAGTCTGGTTTGTCAAGTATGACTGTAGCACGACCCTTATCGGCTGGGAGGATTACAATGGTATGGTCGGATTTCAGAGTTTTGATGGCCTTTAGTTCATCAGGCGGCAGATTCGGTTGAGGTGGACCAGCTGAAGTGATTGCTGTACGCACATTCCAACGAAATTCTTCTTGTTTGGCGGCAGGAAGTTTGTATATTGCACTCTCAACAGATGAAACTATGTCAAGTGCAGGAATGTGTCGTGGAGCAATGCTGAAATTGAGGCCTTTTTGTAAAACATTTTCCTCGCTATTGGACAGCTTTCTTGAAGATGAATTAACGACAGTGTTGATGCTCTGTGTTGTGGGATGTGTTTTTTTATTCATCTTACTCGTCAGTTTGGCTAATTTATCTTTTTGCTTCTCTTTGCACTGTAGAGACCTCTTTTGGACCAGATTCGTGATGGACTGATAGATGCGATTGAAATCTTTAGTATTGAGGGTAGACTGAATTTCAAGCTGTAGTGCCGAAATTTCATTGTTCAAATGTGATTTTTGGCAGTGATATGCGGCAATTCTTTCACTCAGAAGCTTTTGGCTGGCTTTCCGGGTTATTTGTTGAGCCTCTTTGCTGTTGACCGGGGATTTGATTGTGAGTCCTCTAGGAATGACTCCCTTACTGCGACATTTACAGAGAAAAGTCAAGTTATTCGAACATTGTGATAAATCAATTAATTTCTTTTCCAACTTCCTCAGAGAAATATGCATACCGGGTCCATACCGGGCATTAATGTTATCTTTAAAAGATTTGTGCAATGGGAGTGCATGACTTGATGTAAGTTTTTGGACATACGCCATTGCTAAGAACTTTTTCTGTTGAAGAAAAAATAATAAATAAAATAAATAAATAAAAATAAAAATAAAAATACTCAAAAAAAAGATACAAAAAGCACACAAAATTAAGAAAACAATTGCTGTTGTCAACAAGGATATGAACACCACAAAATATTCCGAAACAGGAATATGGTCAGCAAACAAAGAAAAAACAAAGAAAAATGTACTAAGAGAACGTAAAAATCCCCACAAATGATGACAGCACAAAAATATTGAAACCCAAAATAATTCAGCACAACAGTTGAAGCGAGACAAAAAACATGACAAAACGAAAAAACAAACAAATACAATAGTTTTACCTAAACAGAAACAAGCGACGTTTCGGGAACTGCTATCTGCTCCCGTCCTCAGGCAGAGACGCACATGGTACGGAAACACAGGTGCGACTGAGAAGGGGCTGGAAAATGAGGGTATTTATCAGAGAAAGGGCTACATCTTGCTCAGCCAATGACAGACGAGCTGTCTCCCCATTGGCTGTGCACCATGTAGTTAAAGCGGATTGGTTATGGTGGGTTGAGTATTGGCTATTGTTTTGTGCTGCAGGAATGTTTCTCTCTTTATCAAAGGGATCCACATATTTTTTAATTCAATGCTCTGCTGGCTGAAAATATTTTTATTGCTAATAATGAAGGCCGATTCTTTGATTTTCCTTTTTATTTTATCGGATTCCTGTATGAGTGGTGTGGAGTCTTCCCAGAGAATTTTGTGGCTATTTTCCCATGTATGTTCAGCAAGTCTGGATTTTAGGGTTTCACCCTTCTTGCAGTTGTTTTTGTGTTCTTTGATTCGGGTGGATAGAGCTCTGCCAGTTTCACCTATGTACATGTGGCCACATTCACAGGGGATTTGATACACACAGTTGTGAGTTTGTAATTTTTCTGTGGCTGGTTTCACCTTGGTAACAATACTTTTAATAGTAGATTTAGAACGGAATGCTGTTTGAAGTCCATATTTATTTCCTAGGCGTCTTATTTTTTCTGAAAGCCCTTGAACATATGGAATAACTAGGGTTCCTGCAGGTTTCTCAGTTTCTGTGGATTTGAGTGTTTTGTTGGATTTCAAATGCTGTTTGATGGTGTTGACAGGGTAACCATTGGCTATGAGTTCTTTTTTTATATGATTGTGTTCAACCGCAATAGATTTCTCATCAGAACAAATAATCTCAGCTCGGTTGGTTAGTGTGTGAATTATGCCAGTTTTTGTTGTTTTGGGATGGTTGGATGCAAAATTAAGGTATTGGCCTGTGTGCGTAGGTTTCCTGTATACTTTTGTTTCCAGGCTGTTGTTTTTTCTGCTGACTAGTACATCCAGGAAAGGAATGCTACCTTTGGTTTCTTTTTCATATGTGAATTTTATTGATGGCCTCAGAGAGTTGAGGTGGTTCACAAATTCCTCCAAAGTTTCAGGTCCATGTTGCCAGACAGTGAAGGTATCATCCACATAACGGAGCCAGATTTTTGGAGGGCTATTACTTTTGCTAAGTGCTTCTTGCTCAAAGTTTTCCATAAATATATTGGCCATAAATGGTGAAAGAGAAGAGCCCATTGCCATGCCATCGGTCTGTTTGTAGAAAATATCCTTGAACTGGAAATATGTTGTGGTGACACAGAGGGTAATCATTTCCATGATGGATGGGATTGGTATTATAGTTCTGTCCTTTAGGGTTGGATCAGCTTCCAATTTCGCCTTGACAATGCTGAGTGTTTCGGCTACTGGCACATTAGTGAAGAGGCTTTGGACATCAAAACTCACCAGGGTATCATTGTTTTCTATTTTCAGTGTTTTGACTATAGAAATAAAATGATTAGAATCTTTGACAAATGTATCTGTCTGTCCTGCTAGTGGCTCAACAATTTTCAGGAGATATTTTGATAGTTTCTGGCATGGGGAATTACAACAACTGATGATCGGGCGCAGAGGCATGTCGGGTTTATGAATCTTTGGAAGACCGTAAATGTGGGGTGCTTTACTGCTGTGTGGTGTCAGTTCTGATCTAGTTTTTTCTGGGATGTGATTCTGATGTTTTTTTAGAGTTTGGTACACTTTTCTTTCAATGCTGGCTGTGGGGTCTTTTACCAGTTTTGTATATTGATCTGTGGTGATCAAATCAGTAATTTTTTGCTCATAGTCTGGTTTGTCAAGTATGACTGTAGCACGACCCTTATCGGCTGGGAGGATTACAATGGTATGGTCGGATTTCAGAGTTTTGATGGCCTTTAGTTCATCAGGCGGCAGATTCGGTTGAGGTGGACCAGCTGAAGTGATTGCTGTACGCACATTCCAACGAAATTCTTCTTGTTTGGCGGCAGGAAGTTTGTATATTGCACTCTCAACAGATGAAACTATGTCAAGTGCAGGAATGTGTCGTGGAGCAATGCTGAAATTGAGGCCTTTTTGTAAAACATTTTCCTCGCTATTGGACAGCTTTCTTGAAGATGAATTAACGACAGTGTTGATGCTCTGTGTTGTGGGATGTGTTTTTTTATTCATCTTACTCGTCAGTTTGGCTAATTTATCTTTTTGCTTCTCTTTGCACTGTAGAGACCTCTTTTGGACCAGATTCGTGATGGACTGATAGATGCGATTGAAATCTTTAGTATTGAGGGTAGACTGAATTTCAAGCTGTAGTGCCGAAATTTCATTGTTCAAATGTGATTTTTGGCAGTGATATGCGGCAATTCTTTCACTCAGAAGCTTTTGGCTGGCTTTCCGGGTTATTTGTTGAGCCTCTTTGCTGTTGACCGGGGATTTGATTGTGAGTCCTCTAGGAATGACTCCCTTACTGCGACATTTACAGAGAAAAGTCAAGTTATTCGAACATTGTGATAAATCAATTAATTTCTTTTCCAACTTCCTCAGAGAAATATGCATACCGGGTCCATACCGGGCATTAATGTTATCTTTAAAAGATTTGTGCAATGGGAGTGCATGACTTGATGTAAGTTTTTGGACATACGCCATTGCTAAGAACTTTTTCTGTTGAAGAAAAAATAATAAATAAAATAAATAAATAAAAATAAAAATAAAAATACTCAAAAAAAAAGATACAAAAAGCACACAAAATTAAGCAAACAATTGCTGTTGTCAACAAGGATATGAACACCACAAAATATTCCGAAACAGGAATATGGTCAGCAAACAAAGAAAAAACAAAGAAAAATGTACTAAGAGAACGTAAAAATCCCCACAAATGATGACAGCACAAAAATATTGAAACCCAAAATAATTCAGCACAACAGTTGAAGCGAGACAAAAAACATGACAAAACGAAAAAACAAACAAATACAATAGTTTTACCTAAACAGAAACAAGCGACGTTTCGGGAACTGCTATCTGCTCCCGTCCTCAGGCAGAGACGCACATGGTACGGAAACACAGGTGCGACTGAGAAGGGGCTGGAAAATGAGGGTATTTATCAGAGAAAGGGCTACATCTTGCTCAGCCAATGACAGACGAGCTGTCTCCCCATTGGCTGTGCACCATGTAGTTAAAGCGGATTGGTTATGGTGGGTTGAGTATTGGCTATTGTTTTGTGCTGCAGGAATGTTTCTCTCTTTATCAAAGGGATCCACATATTTTTTAATTCAATGCTCTGCTGGCTGAAAATATTTTTATTGCTAATAATGAAGGCCGATTCTTTGATTTTCCTTTTTATTTTATCGGATTCCTGTATGAGTGGTGTGGAGTCTTCCCAGAGAATTTTGTGGCTATTTTCCCATGTATGTTCAGCAAGTCTGGATTTTAGGGTTTCACCCTTCTTGCAGTTGTTTTTGTGTTCTTTGATTCGGGTGGATAGAGCTCTGCCAGTTTCACCTATGTACATGTGGCCACATTCACAGGGGATTTGATACACACAGTTGTGAGTTTGTAATTTTTCTGTGGCTGGTTTCACCTTGGTAACAATACTTTTAATAGTAGATTTAGAACGGAATGCTGTTTGAAGTCCATATTTATTTCCTAGGCGTCTTATTTTTTCTGAAAGCCCTTGAACATATGGAATAACTAGGGTTCCTGCAGGTTTCTCAGTTTCTGTGGATTTGAGTGTTTTGTTGGATTTCAAATGCTGTTTGATGGTGTTGACAGGGTAACCATTGGCTATGAGTTCTTTTTTTATATGATTGTGTTCAACCGCAATAGATTTCTCATCAGAACAAATAATCTCAGCTCGGTTGGTTAGTGTGTGAATTATGCCAGTTTTTGTTGTTTTGGGATGGTTGGATGCAAAATTAAGGTATTGGCCTGTGTGCGTAGGTTTCCTGTATACTTTTGTTTCCAGGCTGTTGTTTTTTCTGCTGACTAGTACATCCAGGAAAGGAATGCTACCTTTGGTTTCTTTTTCATATGTGAATTTTATTGATGGCCTCAGAGAGTTGAGGTGGTTCACAAATTCCTCCAAAGTTTCAGGTCCATGTTGCCAGACAGTGAAGGTATCATCCACATAACGGAGCCAGATTTTTGGAGGGCTATTACTTTTGCTAAGTGCTTCTTGCTCAAAGTTTTCCATAAATATATTGGCCATAAATGGTGAAAGAGAAGAGCCCATTGCCATGCCATCGGTCTGTTTGTAGAAAATATCCTTGAACTGGAAATATGTTGTGGTGACACAGAGGGTAATCATTTCCATGATGGATGGGATTGGTATTATAGTTCTGTCCTTTAGGGTTGGATCAGCTTCCAATTTCGCCTTGACAATGCTGAGTGTTTCGGCTACTGGCACATTAGTGAAGAGGCTTTGGACATCAAAACTCACCAGGGTATCATTGTTTTCTATTTTCAGTGTTTTGACTATAGAAATAAAATGATTAGAATCTTTGACAAATGTATCTGTCTGTCCTGCTAGTGGCTCAACAATTTTCAGGAGATATTTTGATAGTTTCTGGCATGGGGAATTACAACAACTGATGATCGGGCGCAGAGGCATGTCGGGTTTATGAATCTTTGGAAGACCGTAAATGTGGGGTGCTTTACTGCTGTGTGGTGTCAGTTCTGATCTAGTTTTTTCTGGGATGTGATTCTGATGTTTTTTTAGAGTTTGGTACACTTTTCTTTCAATGCTGGCTGTGGGGTCTTTTACCAGTTTTGTATATTGATCTGTGGTGATCAAATCAGTAATTTTTTGCTCATAGTCTGGTTTGTCAAGTATGACTGTAGCACGACCCTTATCGGCTGGGAGGATTACAATGGTATGGTCGGATTTCAGAGTTTTGATGGCCTTTAGTTCATCAGGCGGCAGATTCGGTTGAGGTGGACCAGCTGAAGTGATTGCTGTACGCACATTCCAACGAAATTCTTCTTGTTTGGCGGCAGGAAGTTTGTATATTGCACTCTCAACAGATGAAACTATGTCAAGTGCAGGAATGTGTCGTGGAGCAATGCTGAAATTGAGGCCTTTTTGTAAAACATTTTCCTCGCTATTGGACAGCTTTCTTGAAGATGAATTAACGACAGTGTTGATGCTCTGTGTTGTGGGATGTGTTTTTTTATTCATCTTACTCGTCAGTTTGGCTAATTTATCTTTTTGCTTCTCTTTGCACTGTAGAGACCTCTTTTGGACCAGATTCGTGATGGACTGATAGATGCGATTGAAATCTTTAGTATTGAGGGTAGACTGAATTTCAAGCTGTAGTGCCGAAATTTCATTGTTCAAATGTGATTTTTGGCAGTGATATGCGGCAATTCTTTCACTCAGAAGCTTTTGGCTGGCTTTCCGGGTTATTTGTTGAGCCTCTTTGCTGTTGACCGGGGATTTGATTGTGAGTCCTCTAGGAATGACTCCCTTACTGCGACATTTACAGAGAAAAGTCAAGTTATTCGAACATTGTGATAAATCAATTAATTTCTTTTCCAACTTCCTCAGAGAAATATGCATACCGGGTCCATACCGGGCATTAATGTTATCTTTAAAAGATTTGTGCAATGGGAGTGCATGACTTGATGTAAGTTTTTGGACATACGCCATTGCTAAGAACTTTTTCTGTTGAAGAAAAAATAATAAATAAAATAAATAAATAAAAATAAAAATAAAAATACTCAAAAAAAAGATACAAAAAGCACACAAAATTAAGCAAACAATTGCTGTTGTCAACAAGGATATGAACACCACAAAATATTCCGAAACAGGAATATGGTCAGCAAACAAAGAAAAAACAAAGAAAAATGTACTAAGAGAACGTAAAAATCCCCACAAATGATGACAGCACAAAAATATTGAAACCCAAAATAATTCAGCACAACAGTTGAAGCGAGACAAAAAACATGACAAAACGAAAAAACAAACAAATACAATAGTTTTACCTAAACAGAAACAAGCGACGTTTCGGGAACTGCTATCTGCTCCCGTCCTCAGGCAGAGACGCACATGGTACGGAAACACAGGTGCGACTGAGAAGGGGCTGGAAAATGAGGGTATTTATCAGAGAAAGGGCTACATCTTGCTCAGCCAATGACAGACGAGCTGTCTCCCCATTGGCTGTGCACCATGTAGTTAAAGCGGATTGGTTATGGTGGGTTGAGTATTGGCTATTGTTTTGTGCTGCAGGAATGTTTCTCTCTTTATCAAAGGGATCCACATATTTTTTAATTCAATGCTCTGCTGGCTGAAAATATTTTTATTGCTAATAATGAAGGCCGATTCTTTGATTTTCCTTTTTATTTTATCGGATTCCTGTATGAGTGGTGTGGAGTCTTCCCAGAGAATTTTGTGGCTATTTTCCCATGTATGTTCAGCAAGTCTGGATTTTAGGGTTTCACCCTTCTTGCAGTTGTTTTTGTGTTCTTTGATTCGGGTGGATAGAGCTCTGCCAGTTTCACCTATGTACATGTGGCCACATTCACAGGGGATTTGATACACACAGTTGTGAGTTTGTAATTTTTCTGTGGCTGGTTTCACCTTGGTAACAATACTTTTAATAGTAGATTTAGAACGGAATGCTGTTTGAAGTCCATATTTATTTCCTAGGCGTCTTATTTTTTCTGAAAGCCCTTGAACATATGGAATAACTAGGGTTCCTGCAGGTTTCTCAGTTTCTGTGGATTTGAGTGTTTTGTTGGATTTCAAATGCTGTTTGATGGTGTTGACAGGGTAACCATTGGCTATGAGTTCTTTTTTTATATGATTGTGTTCAACCGCAATAGATTTCTCATCAGAACAAATAATCTCAGCTCGGTTGGTTAGTGTGTGAATTATGCCAGTTTTTGTTGTTTTGGGATGGTTGGATGCAAAATTAAGGTATTGGCCTGTGTGCGTAGGTTTCCTGTATACTTTTGTTTCCAGGCTGTTGTTTTTTCTGCTGACTAGTACATCCAGGAAAGGAATGCTACCTTTGGTTTCTTTTTCATATGTGAATTTTATTGATGGCCTCAGAGAGTTGAGGTGGTTCACAAATTCCTCCAAAGTTTCAGGTCCATGTTGCCAGACAGTGAAGGTATCATCCACATAACGGAGCCAGATTTTTGGAGGGCTATTACTTTTGCTAAGTGCTTCTTGCTCAAAGTTTTCCATAAATATATTGGCCATAAATGGTGAAAGAGAAGAGCCCATTGCCATGCCATCGGTCTGTTTGTAGAAAATATCCTTGAACTGGAAATATGTTGTGGTGACACAGAGGGTAATCATTTCCATGATGGATGGGATTGGTATTATAGTTCTGTCCTTTAGGGTTGGATCAGCTTCCAATTTCGCCTTGACAATGCTGAGTGTTTCGGCTACTGGCACATTAGTGAAGAGGCTTTGGACATCAAAACTCACCAGGGTATCATTGTTTTCTATTTTCAGTGTTTTGACTATAGAAATAAAATGATTAGAATCTTTGACAAATGTATCTGTCTGTCCTGCTAGTGGCTCAACAATTTTCAGGAGATATTTTGATAGTTTCTGGCATGGGGAATTACAACAACTGATGATCGGGCGCAGAGGCATGTCGGGTTTATGAATCTTTGGAAGACCGTAAATGTGGGGTGCTTTACTGCTGTGTGGTGTCAGTTCTGATCTAGTTTTTTTCTGGGATGTGATTCTGATGTTTTTTTAGAGTTTGGTACACTTTTCTTTCAATGCTGGCTGTGGGGTCTTTTACCAGTTTTGTATATTGATCTGTGGTGATCAAATCAGTAATTTTTTGCTCATAGTCTGGTTTGTCAAGTATGACTGTAGCACGACCCTTATCGGCTGGGAGGATTACAATGGTATGGTCGGATTTCAGAGTTTTGATGGCCTTTAGTTCATCAGGCGGCAGATTCGGTTGAGGTGGACCAGCTGAAGTGATTGCTGTACGCACATTCCAACGAAATTCTTCTTGTTTGGCGGCAGGAAGTTTGTATATTGCACTCTCAACAGATGAAACTATGTCAAGTGCAGGAATGTGTCGTGGAGCAATGCTGAAATTGAGGCCTTTTTGTAAAACATTTTCCTCGCTATTGGACAGCTTTCTTGAAGATGAATTAACGACAGTGTTGATGCTCTGTGTTGTGGGATGTGTTTTTTTATTCATCTTACTCGTCAGTTTGGCTAATTTATCTTTTTGCTTCTCTTTGCACTGTAGAGACCTCTTTTGGACCAGATTCGTGATGGACTGATAGATGCGATTGAAATCTTTAGTATTGAGGGTAGACTGAATTTCAAGCTGTAGTGCCGAAATTTCATTGTTCAAATGTGATTTTTGGCAGTGATATGCGGCAATTCTTTCACTCAGAAGCTTTTGGCTGGCTTTCCGGGTTATTTGTTGAGCCTCTTTGCTGTTGACCGGGGATTTGATTGTGAGTCCTCTAGGAATGACTCCCTTACTGCGACATTTACAGAGAAAAGTCAAGTTATTCGAACATTGTGATAAATCAATTAATTTCTTTTCCAACTTCCTCAGAGAAATATGCATACCGGGTCCATACCGGGCATTAATGTTATCTTTAAAAGATTTGTGCAATGGGAGTGCATGACTTGATGTAAGTTTTTGGACATACGCCATTGCTAAGAACTTTTTCTGTTGAAGAAAAAATAATAAATAAAATAAATAAATAAAAATAAAAATAAAAATACTCAAAAAAAAGATACAAAAAGCACACAAAATTAAGAAAACAATTGCTGTTGTCAACAAGGATATGAACACCACAAAATATTCCGAAACAGGAATATGGTCAGCAAACAAAGAAAAAACAAAGAAAAATGTACTAAGAGAACGTAAAAATCCCCACAAATGATGACAGCACAAAAATATTGAAACCCAAAATAATTCAGCACAACAGTTGAAGCGAGACAAAAAACATGACAAAACGAAAAAACAAACAAATACAATAGTTTTACCTAAACAGAAACAAGCGACGTTTCGGGAACTGCTATCTGCTCCCGTCCTCAGGCAGAGACGCACATGGTACGGAAACACAGGTGCGACTGAGAAGGGGCTGGAAAATGAGGGTATTTATCAGAGAAAGGGCTACATCTTGCTCAGCCAATGACAGACGAGCTGTCTCCCCATTGGCTGTGCACCATGTAGTTAAAGCGGATTGGTTATGGTGGGTTGAGTATTGGCTATTGTTTTGTGCTGCAGGAATGTTTCTCTCTTTATCAAAGGGATCCACATATTTTTTAATTCAATGCTCTGCTGGCTGAAAATATTTTTATTGCTAATAATGAAGGCCGATTCTTTGATTTTCCTTTTTATTTTATCGGATTCCTGTATGAGTGGTGTGGAGTCTTCCCAGAGAATTTTGTGGCTATTTTCCCATGTATGTTCAGCAAGTCTGGATTTTAGGGTTTCACCCTTCTTGCAGTTGTTTTTGTGTTCTTTGATTCGGGTGGATAGAGCTCTGCCAGTTTCACCTATGTACATGTGGCCACATTCACAGGGGATTTGATACACACAGTTGTGAGTTTGTAATTTTTCTGTGGCTGGTTTCACCTTGGTAACAATACTTTTAATAGTAGATTTAGAACGGAATGCTGTTTGAAGTCCATATTTATTTCCTAGGCGTCTTATTTTTTCTGAAAGCCCTTGAACATATGGAATAACTAGGGTTCCTGCAGGTTTCTCAGTTTCTGTGGATTTGAGTGTTTTGTTGGATTTCAAATGCTGTTTGATGGTGTTGACAGGGTAACCATTGGCTATGAGTTCTTTTTTTATATGATTGTGTTCAACCGCAATAGATTTCTCATCAGAACAAATAATCTCAGCTCGGTTGGTTAGTGTGTGAATTATGCCAGTTTTTGTTGTTTTGGGATGGTTGGATGCAAAATTAAGGTATTGGCCTGTGTGCGTAGGTTTCCTGTATACTTTTGTTTCCAGGCTGTTGTTTTTTCTGCTGACTAGTACATCCAGGAAAGGAATGCTACCTTTGGTTTCTTTTTCATATGTGAATTTTATTGATGGCCTCAGAGAGTTGAGGTGGTTCACAAATTCCTCCAAAGTTTCAGGTCCATGTTGCCAGACAGTGAAGGTATCATCCACATAACGGAGCCAGATTTTTGGAGGGCTATTACTTTTGCTAAGTGCTTCTTGCTCAAAGTTTTCCATAAATATATTGGCCATAAATGGTGAAAGAGAAGAGCCCATTGCCATGCCATCGGTCTGTTTGTAGAAAATATCCTTGAACTGGAAATATGTTGTGGTGACACAGAGGGTAATCATTTCCATGATGGATGGGATTGGTATTATAGTTCTGTCCTTTAGGGTTGGATCAGCTTCCAATTTCGCCTTGACAATGCTGAGTGTTTCGGCTACTGGCACATTAGTGAAGAGGCTTTGGACATCAAAACTCACCAGGGTATCATTGTTTTCTATTTTCAGTGTTTTGACTATAGAAATAAAATGATTAGAATCTTTGACAAATGTATCTGTCTGTCCTGCTAGTGGCTCAACAATTTTCAGGAGATATTTTGATAGTTTCTGGCATGGGGAATTACAACAACTGATGATCGGGCGCAGAGGCATGTCGGGTTTATGAATCTTTGGAAGACCGTAAATGTGGGGTGCTTTACTGCTGTGTGGTGTCAGTTCTGATCTAGTTTTTTCTGGGATGTGATTCTGATGTTTTTTTAGAGTTTGGTACACTTTTCTTTCAATGCTGGCTGTGGGGTCTTTTACCAGTTTTGTATATTGATCTGTGGTGATCAAATCAGTAATTTTTTGCTCATAGTCTGGTTTGTCAAGTATGACTGTAGCACGACCCTTATCGGCTGGGAGGATTACAATGGTATGGTCGGATTTCAGAGTTTTGATGGCCTTTTGTGGGGATTTTTACGTTCTCTTAGTACATTTTTCTTTGTTTTTTCTTTGTTTGCTGACCATATTCCTGTTTCGGAATATTTTGTGGTGTTCATATCCTTGTTGACAACAGCAATTGTTTGCTTAATTTTGTGTGCTTTTTGTATCTTTTTTTTGAGTATTTTTATTTTTATTTTTATTTATTTATTTTATTTATTATTTTTTCTTCAACAGAAAAAGTTCTTAGCAATGGCGTATGTCCAAAAACTTACATCAAGTCATGCACTCCCATTGCACAAATCTTTTAAAGATAACATTAATGCCCGGTATGGACCCGGTATGCATATTTCTCTGAGGAAGTTGGAAAAGAAATTAATTGATTTATCACAATGTTCGAATAACTTGACTTTTCTCTGTAAATGTCGCAGTAAGGGAGTCATTCCTAGAGGACTCACAATCAAATCCCCGGTCAACAGCAAAGAGGCTCAACAAATAACCCGGAAAGCCAGCCAAAAGCTTCTGAGTGAAAGAATTGCCGCATATCACTGCCAAAAATCACATTTGAACAATGAAATTTCGGCACTACAGCTTGAAATTCAGTCTACCCTCAATACTAAAGATTTCAATCGCATCTATCAGTCCATCACGAATCTGGTCCAAAAGAGGTCTCTACAGTGCAAAGAGAAGCAAAAAGATAAATTAGCCAAACTGACGAGTAAGATGAATAAAAAAACACATCCCACAACACAGAGCATCAACACTGTCGTTAATTCATCTTCAAGAAAGCTGTCCAATAGCGAGGAAAATGTTTTACAAAAAGGCCTCAATTTCAGCATTGCTCCACGACACATTCCTGCACTTGACATAGTTTCATCTGTTGAGAGTGCAATATACAAACTTCCTGCCGCCAAACAAGAAGAATTTCGTTGGAATGTGCGTACAGCAATCACTTCAGCTGGTCCACCTCAACCGAATCTGCCGCCTGATGAACTAAAGGCCATCAAAACTCTGAAATCCGACCATACCATTGTAATCCTCCCAGCCGATAAGGGTCGTGCTACAGTCATACTTGACAAACCAGACTATGAGCAAAAAATTACTGATTTGATCACCACAGATCAATATACAAAACTGGTAAAAGACCCCACAGCCAGCATTGAAAGAAAAGTGTACCAAACTCTAAAAAAACATCAGAATCACATCCCAGAAAAAACTAGATCAGAACTGACACCACACAGCAGTAAAGCACCCCACATTTACGGTCTTCCAAAGATTCATAAACCCGACATGCCTCTGCGCCCGATCATCAGTTGTTGTAATTCCCCATGCCAGAAACTATCAAAATATCTCCTGAAAATTGTTGAGCCACTAGCAGGACAGACAGATACATTTGTCAAAGATTCTAATCATTTTATTTCTATAGTCAAAACACTGAAAATAGAAAACAATGATACCCTGGTGAGTTTTGATGTCCAAAGCCTCTTCACTAATGTGCCAGTAGCCGAAACACTCAGCATTGTCAAGGCGAAATTGGAAGCTGATCCAACCCTAAAGGACAGAACTATAATACCAATCCCATCCATCATGGAAATGATTACCCTCTGTGTCACCACAACATATTTCCAGTTCAAGGATATTTTCTACAAACAGACCGATGGCATGGCAATGGGCTCTTCTCTTTCACCATTTATGGCCAATATATTTATGGAAAACTTTGAGCAAGAAGCACTTAGCAAAAGTAATAGCCCTCCAAAAATCTGGCTCCGTTATGTGGATGATACCTTCACTGTCTGGCAACATGGACCTGAAACTTTGGAGGAATTTGTGAACCACCTCAACTCTCTGAGGCCATCAATAAAATTCACATATGAAAAAGAAACCAAAGGTAGCATTCCTTTCCTGGATGTACTAGTCAGCAGAAAAAACAACAGCCTGGAAACAAAAGTATACAGGAAACCTACGCACACAGGCCAATACCTTAATTTTGCATCCAACCATCCCAAAACAACAAAAACTGGCATAATTCACACACTAACCAACCGAGCTGAGATTATTTGTTCTGATGAGAAATCTATTGCGGTTGAACACAATCATATAAAAAAAGAACTCATAGCCAATGGTTACCCTGTCAACACCATCAAACAGCATTTGAAATCCAACAAAACACTCAAATCCACAGAAACTGAGAAACCTGCAGGAACCCTAGTTATTCCATATGTTCAAGGGCTTTCAGAAAAAATAAGACGCCTAGGAAATAAATATGGACTTCAAACAGCATTCCGTTCTAAATCTACTATTAAAAGTATTGTTACCAAGGTGAAACCAGCCACAGAAAAATTACAAACTCACAACTGTGTGTATCAAATCCCCTGTGAATGTGGCCACATGTACATAGGTGAAACTGGCAGAGCTCTATCCACCCGAATCAAAGAACACAAAAACAACTGCAAGAAGGGTGAAACCCTAAAATCCAGACTTGCTGAACATACATGGGAAAATAGCCACAAAATTCTCTGGGAAGACTCCACACCACTCATACAGGAATCCGATAAAATAAAAAGGAAAATCAAAGAATCGGCCTTCATTATTAGCAATAAAAATATTTTCAGCCAGCAGAGCATTGAATTAAAAAATATGTGGATCCCTTTGATAAAGAGAGAAACATTCCTGCAGCACAAAACAATAGCCAATACTCAACCCACCATAACCAATCCGCTTTAACTACATGGTGCACAGCCAATGGGGAGACAGCTCGTCTGTCATTGGCTGAGCAAGATGTAGCCCTTTCTCTGATAAATACCCTCATTTTCCAGCCCCTTCTCAGTCGCACCTGTGTTTCCGTACCATGTGCGTCTCTGCCTGAGGACGGGAGCAGATAGCAGTTCCCGAAACGTCGCTTGTTTCTGTTTAGGTAAAACTATTGTATTTGTTTGTTTTTTCGTTTTGTCATGTTTTTTGTCTCGCTTCAACTGTTGTGCTGAATTATTTTGGGTTTCAATATTTTTGTGCTGTCATCATTTGTGGGGATTTTTACGTTCTCTTAGTACATTTTTCTTTGTTTTTTCTTTGTTTGCTGACCATATTCCTGTTTCGGAATATTTTGTGGTGTTCATATCCTTGTTGACAACAGCAATTGTTTGCTTAATTTTGTGTGCTTTTTGTATCTTTTTTTTTTTTGAGTATTTTTATTTTTATTTTTATTTATTTATTTTATTTATTATTTTTTCTTCAACAGAAAAAGTTCTTAGCAATGGCGTATGTCCAAAAACTTACATCAAGTCATGCACTCCCATTGCACAAATCTTTTAAAGATAACATTAATGCCCGGTATGGACCCGGTATGCATATTTCTCTGAGGAAGTTGGAAAAGAAATTAATTGATTTATCACAATGTTCGAATAACTTGACTTTTCTCTGTAAATGTCGCAGTAAGGGAGTCATTCCTAGAGGACTCACAATCAAATCCCCGGTCAACAGCAAAGAGGCTCAACAAATAACCCGGAAAGCCAGCCAAAAGCTTCTGAGTGAAAGAATTGCCGCATATCACTGCCAAAAATCACATTTGAACAATGAAATTTCGGCACTACAGCTTGAAATTCAGTCTACCCTCAATACTAAAGATTTCAATCGCATCTATCAGTCCATCACGAATCTGGTCCAAAAGAGGTCTCTACAGTGCAAAGAGAAGCAAAAAGATAAATTAGCCAAACTGACGAGTAAGATGAATAAAAAAACACATCCCACAACACAGAGCATCAACACTGTCGTTAATTCATCTTCAAGAAAGCTGTCCAATAGCGAGGAAAATGTTTTACAAAAAGGCCTCAATTTCAGCATTGCTCCACGACACATTCCTGCACTTGACATAGTTTCATCTGTTGAGAGTGCAATATACAAACTTCCTGCCGCCAAACAAGAAGAATTTCGTTGGAATGTGCGTACAGCAATCACTTCAGCTGGTCCACCTCAACCGAATCTGCCGCCTGATGAACTAAAGGCCATCAAAACTCTGAAATCCGACCATACCATTGTAATCCTCCCAGCCGATAAGGGTCGTGCTACAGTCATACTTGACAAACCAGACTATGAGCAAAAAATTACTGATTTGATCACCACAGATCAATATACAAAACTGGTAAAAGACCCCACAGCCAGCATTGAAAGAAAAGTGTACCAAACTCTAAAAAAACATCAGAATCACATCCCAGAAAAAACTAGATCAGAACTGACACCACACAGCAGTAAAGCACCCCACATTTACGGTCTTCCAAAGATTCATAAACCCGACATGCCTCTGCGCCCGATCATCAGTTGTTGTAATTCCCCATGCCAGAAACTATCAAAATATCTCCTGAAAATTGTTGAGCCACTAGCAGGACAGACAGATACATTTGTCAAAGATTCTAATCATTTTATTTCTATAGTCAAAACACTGAAAATAGAAAACAATGATACCCTGGTGAGTTTTGATGTCCAAAGCCTCTTCACTAATGTGCCAGTAGCCGAAACACTCAGCATTGTCAAGGCGAAATTGGAAGCTGATCCAACCCTAAAGGACAGAACTATAATACCAATCCCATCCATCATGGAAATGATTACCCTCTGTGTCACCACAACATATTTCCAGTTCAAGGATATTTTCTACAAACAGACCGATGGCATGGCAATGGGCTCTTCTCTTTCACCATTTATGGCCAATATATTTATGGAAAACTTTGAGCAAGAAGCACTTAGCAAAAGTAATAGCCCTCCAAAAATCTGGCTCCGTTATGTGGATGATACCTTCACTGTCTGGCAACATGGACCTGAAACTTTGGAGGAATTTGTGAACCACCTCAACTCTCTGAGGCCATCAATAAAATTCACATATGAAAAAGAAACCAAAGGTAGCATTCCTTTCCTGGATGTACTAGTCAGCAGAAAAAACAACAGCCTGGAAACAAAAGTATACAGGAAACCTACGCACACAGGCCAATACCTTAATTTTGCATCCAACCATCCCAAAACAACAAAAACTGGCATAATTCACACACTAACCAACCGAGCTGAGATTATTTGTTCTGATGAGAAATCTATTGCGGTTGAACACAATCATATAAAAAAAGAACTCATAGCCAATGGTTACCCTGTCAACACCATCAAACAGCATTTGAAATCCAACAAAACACTCAAATCCACAGAAACTGAGAAACCTGCAGGAACCCTAGTTATTCCATATGTTCAAGGGCTTTCAGAAAAAATAAGACGCCTAGGAAATAAATATGGACTTCAAACAGCATTCCGTTCTAAATCTACTATTAAAAGTATTGTTACCAAGGTGAAACCAGCCACAGAAAAATTACAAACTCACAACTGTGTGTATCAAATCCCCTGTGAATGTGGCCACATGTACATAGGTGAAACTGGCAGAGCTCTATCCACCCGAATCAAAGAACACAAAAACAACTGCAAGAAGGGTGAAACCCTAAAATCCAGACTTGCTGAACATACATGGGAAAATAGCCACAAAATTCTCTGGGAAGACTCCACACCACTCATACAGGAATCCGATAAAATAAAAAGGAAAATCAAAGAATCGGCCTTCATTATTAGCAATAAAAATATTTTCAGCCAGCAGAGCATTGAATTAAAAAATATGTGGATCCCTTTGATAAAGAGAGAAACATTCCTGCAGCACAAAACAATAGCCAATACTCAACCCACCATAACCAATCCGCTTTAACTACATGGTGCACAGCCAATGGGGAGACAGCTCGTCTGTCATTGGCTGAGCAAGATGTAGCCCTTTCTCTGATAAATACCCTCATTTTCCAGCCCCTTCTCAGTCGCACCTGTGTTTCCGTACCATGTGCGTCTCTGCCTGAGGACGGGAGCAGATAGCAGTTCCCGAAACGTCGCTTGTTTCTGTTTAGGTAAAACTATTGTATTTGTTTGTTTTTTCGTTTTGTCATGTTTTTTGTCTCGCTTCAACTGTTGTGCTGAATTATTTTGGGTTTCAATATTTTTGTGCTGTCATCATTTGTGGGGATTTTTACGTTCTCTTAGTACATTTTTCTTTGTTTTTTCTTTGTTTGCTGACCATATTCCTGTTTCGGAATATTTTGTGGTGTTCATATCCTTGTTGACAACAGCAATTGTTTGCTTAATTTTGTGTGCTTTTTGTATCTTTTTTTTGAGTATTTTTATTTTTATTTTTATTTATTTATTTTATTTATTATTTTTTCTTCAACAGAAAAAGTTCTTAGCAATGGCGTATGTCCAAAAACTTACATCAAGTCATGCACTCCCATTGCACAAATCTTTTAAAGATAACATTAATGCCCGGTATGGACCCGGTATGCATATTTCTCTGAGGAAGTTGGAAAAGAAATTAATTGATTTATCACAATGTTCGAATAACTTGACTTTTCTCTGTAAATGTCGCAGTAAGGGAGTCATTCCTAGAGGACTCACAATCAAATCCCCGGTCAACAGCAAAGAGGCTCAACAAATAACCCGGAAAGCCAGCCAAAAGCTTCTGAGTGAAAGAATTGCCGCATATCACTGCCAAAAATCACATTTGAACAATGAAATTTCGGCACTACAGCTTGAAATTCAGTCTACCCTCAATACTAAAGATTTCAATCGCATCTATCAGTCCATCACGAATCTGGTCCAAAAGAGGTCTCTACAGTGCAAAGAGAAGCAAAAAGATAAATTAGCCAAACTGACGAGTAAGATGAATAAAAAAACACATCCCACAACACAGAGCATCAACACTGTCGTTAATTCATCTTCAAGAAAGCTGTCCAATAGCGAGGAAAATGTTTTACAAAAAGGCCTCAATTTCAGCATTGCTCCACGACACATTCCTGCACTTGACATAGTTTCATCTGTTGAGAGTGCAATATACAAACTTCCTGCCGCCAAACAAGAAGAATTTCGTTGGAATGTGCGTACAGCAATCACTTCAGCTGGTCCACCTCAACCGAATCTGCCGCCTGATGAACTAAAGGCCATCAAAACTCTGAAATCCGACCATACCATTGTAATCCTCCCAGCCGATAAGGGTCGTGCTACAGTCATACTTGACAAACCAGACTATGAGCAAAAAATTACTGATTTGATCACCACAGATCAATATACAAAACTGGTAAAAGACCCCACAGCCAGCATTGAAAGAAAAGTGTACCAAACTCTAAAAAAACATCAGAATCACATCCCAGAAAAAACTAGATCAGAACTGACACCACACAGCAGTAAAGCACCCCACATTTACGGTCTTCCAAAGATTCATAAACCCGACATGCCTCTGCGCCCGATCATCAGTTGTTGTAATTCCCCATGCCAGAAACTATCAAAATATCTCCTGAAAATTGTTGAGCCACTAGCAGGACAGACAGATACATTTGTCAAAGATTCTAATCATTTTATTTCTATAGTCAAAACACTGAAAATAGAAAACAATGATACCCTGGTGAGTTTTGATGTCCAAAGCCTCTTCACTAATGTGCCAGTAGCCGAAACACTCAGCATTGTCAAGGCGAAATTGGAAGCTGATCCAACCCTAAAGGACAGAACTATAATACCAATCCCATCCATCATGGAAATGATTACCCTCTGTGTCACCACAACATATTTCCAGTTCAAGGATATTTTCTACAAACAGACCGATGGCATGGCAATGGGCTCTTCTCTTTCACCATTTATGGCCAATATATTTATGGAAAACTTTGAGCAAGAAGCACTTAGCAAAAGTAATAGCCCTCCAAAAATCTGGCTCCGTTATGTGGATGATACCTTCACTGTCTGGCAACATGGACCTGAAACTTTGGAGGAATTTGTGAACCACCTCAACTCTCTGAGGCCATCAATAAAATTCACATATGAAAAAGAAACCAAAGGTAGCATTCCTTTCCTGGATGTACTAGTCAGCAGAAAAAACAACAGCCTGGAAACAAAAGTATACAGGAAACCTACGCACACAGGCCAATACCTTAATTTTGCATCCAACCATCCCAAAACAACAAAAACTGGCATAATTCACACACTAACCAACCGAGCTGAGATTATTTGTTCTGATGAGAAATCTATTGCGGTTGAACACAATCATATAAAAAAAGAACTCATAGCCAATGGTTACCCTGTCAACACCATCAAACAGCATTTGAAATCCAACAAAACACTCAAATCCACAGAAACTGAGAAACCTGCAGGAACCCTAGTTATTCCATATGTTCAAGGGCTTTCAGAAAAAATAAGACGCCTAGGAAATAAATATGGACTTCAAACAGCATTCCGTTCTAAATCTACTATTAAAAGTATTGTTACCAAGGTGAAACCAGCCACAGAAAAATTACAAACTCACAACTGTGTGTATCAAATCCCCTGTGAATGTGGCCACATGTACATAGGTGAAACTGGCAGAGCTCTATCCACCCGAATCAAAGAACACAAAAACAACTGCAAGAAGGGTGAAACCCTAAAATCCAGACTTGCTGAACATACATGGGAAAATAGCCACAAAATTCTCTGGGAAGACTCCACACCACTCATACAGGAATCCGATAAAATAAAAAGGAAAATCAAAGAATCGGCCTTCATTATTAGCAATAAAAATATTTTCAGCCAGCAGAGCATTGAATTAAAAAATATGTGGATCCCTTTGATAAAGAGAGAAACATTCCTGCAGCACAAAACAATAGCCAATACTCAACCCACCATAACCAATCCGCTTTAACTACATGGTGCACAGCCAATGGGGAGACAGCTCGTCTGTCATTGGCTGAGCAAGATGTAGCCCTTTCTCTGATAAATACCCTCATTTTCCAGCCCCTTCTCAGTCGCACCTGTGTTTCCGTACCATGTGCGTCTCTGCCTGAGGACGGGAGCAGATAGCAGTTCCCGAAACGTCGCTTGTTTCTGTTTAGGTAAAACTATTGTATTTGTTTGTTTTTTCGTTTTGTCATGTTTTTTGTCTCGCTTCAACTGTTGTGCTGAATTATTTTGGGTTTCAATATTTTTGTGCTGTCATCATTTGTGGGGATTTTTACGTTCTCTTAGTACATTTTTCTTTGTTTTTTCTTTGTTTGCTGACCATATTCCTGTTTCGGAATATTTTGTGGTGTTCATATCCTTGTTGACAACAGCAATTGTTTGCTTAATTTTGTGTGCTTTTTGTATCTTTTTTTTTGAGTATTTTTATTTTTATTTTTATTTATTTATTTTATTTATTATTTTTTCTTCAACAGAAAAAGTTCTTAGCAATGGCGTATGTCCAAAAACTTACATCAAGTCATGCACTCCCATTGCACAAATCTTTTAAAGATAACACGGGACCGCTTGTACGCCGGCTGCAAAAACCATCCCAGCGGACCATAACGCATCAAGATTGAATTGGCGCACGAAATTCCACAGACAGTTGCCCGAGCAAAAAAAGAATTTAAAGCTCGCCTCTCGTTAGTTTTGCTGTACAAAACCATAATTATTACTACACATGCTTTCGTGTTATTTTTTTTTTACTAGTTCAATTCATTTTATGTCCATAGGTAGACGCGAGTGTGAGGTAGGGGTGAACACTGCCGACAAAGTTAACTATGTAACGCGGGAAGAATAAAATTGTGTTTTTTTTTTTCGGAAGGTTTGTCTGTTTTCATCACTTTCTAACCATATATGCCGTGCTTGGGATTACAATCTTAAGGCATCACGCACCTCAGGGGTTTTCGCATTTCGTGGAGGCAAATAAATTAGCTTAGCAAACATCTTTACTGACGCAAATATTTTTACAATTACTAGATTGCATTTTTTTTTTTTTAAATTTTTCCTGTTTTAAAGTTAACATTGTGGCTCATGGTCGTTTTCCAAGTGCTTGAGTCCTCGGCAGTGTACGTCAAGGATCAATGCTCGTGAAGCGAGACAGCGTATTTGCTGTTTCGAGCCCATGTTCCGCCACTTTTTCACCATCCCAAAACCCTTTCTTCTGACCCTTCTCTGCGGCCGAGCGGTCGCAGCATCGCATGTCGCACGCCAGGTCGACCAGCTCCGACGAAGCTGGGCTGCCGACCGCGGCGAGCCCTGATGGAGTGGCGACTTCCCCACGAGGCGCGCGACGTACGAGCAACTGCCTTCCCCCCCCCCTTCTTCCTTTTCCTTCTTTTCTCTTTATTCTCTTTTTCTTTTCTCTCTCTGTTCTCACTCTCCTTTCAACTCTCTTCTCATGGAAGGGCCACGAATTACCCTATTAAAATAATATATGTGAATGCCTGCAAATTCAAAATGTACAGGGGGTAAAACATCCATATTGTGTTAAAAAAAAAAAAAAAAAAAGAGCTTTTTAGTAAACAAAATTATAGCAAGCAATATTTTTGAGTTAAACAGAAAGTTGCGCTATAGAAGTGAAGAATTAAATACCTACATACAAAGATATGCTAGTTAGTTATATTTAAATGCCTATGCGGGACGGGAGTTTAATCAGAACTTGGAAATAACTACAGTTCAATTTCTGTTGTATGACCAAAGTGCAAAACATTTTTGTACGCGGAATTTTATTCAGAAGTGTGCGGGAATGTTCATAAACTGTTGTGAACAGGAATTTTGTTAGCTCAATCTGCTAAGACATTCGGATATTTTTCGATTTTTTTTTTTTAAATTTTAGTTTATTATAAAGTTATTCTGTGAGAATTTTTTATTTGAAAAAAGTGTTGAAATTTTCCGCCAGGTATTTGTAGACAACCTGCGTTAATTTAAAAAACTAAGCTGGGTAAATGCAATCCAATAACGAGCGGGGGAGAGACAAGGGTGGACACCCCGCGCGAAGCCTCTCGCTCGCACGTCCGACTTGCCGCCATGCGGGCGACATCAATCAGCGTCAGCCAGGCGTCCACGTCGTTCCCGCGCAGTTCTGCACGGACCGCCTTGTTTATGGATTTTTACTGGAAGTGGGCTTTCTGCCAGGTTCGCACTGGTCCGGCGACTGATTAATGAATACCGGCGCCGGGGGTTTGCTTTGTTCCCCCTCTACCATCTTCCTCTACCAGTCAGTTAGGCCTGTAGCCGGCATCCACACCCCCGGCAGTTCCGCGCGGCGGAACGTCCCCACCGGGTTCGATCCCCGGCTGGGAAACGTGGCGGACGTTGCCGTGCGCCGTCGTGTTTTTTCGGGGTGCTTTTACCCCTTGCGACTCCCACCAGGGGCGCAACAACTAAATTTCCAAAGGGGGGGCAATATACCTTTTTATAAAGAATCATCGATCCCCCCTATTGAAGCGGGGGTCCGGGGGTCCGGGGGTCCTCCCCCGGGATAATTTGTATTTCAAGGTGGAAAATGGTGCTATTTAAGCAGTTTTATTACCTAAAAATTGATTACACAGCACTTTCTTTGCCCCTTTTGCCCCCACTTCAAGGTTTCAGGGGGGGGGGGGGGTAATTACCCTTGCCCCCCCCCCCCTCTGTTGTTGCGCCCCTGACTCCCACAATCATTTCAGCCCTTCATTCAACACCGACCCAGAAACAATCAACTTGGGCATTTACAATTTGATCAAATTTATAACGCACTAAAAAAGCAGAACGACCTTCTACAATGAACGCAAACTTCGCCCCATTTTGTTTTGTTTATAATGGTGGTTTAAACCTTTCGAGAAATGTTGCTGTAGTTGGTAGTGTGTGATAAAAAAAAAGGGTGTGGGGGAAACTAGTAGTGCAGGCATTTTGATATTAAATATGTTTTTCTTTCTCCTTTGGAAATTGCGCTGTGATGTTTATAGCGTAACCCCAATGTTGCCAATAAAAAAAAATTGTTATTCGACGCTTTATAGTACACACATGAATTTTCTTATTTGTTAAATTAAGTTCTAGAACAACCGACGTAGAGAGCTTCTGATTGGCCCAAAACGTATATTGGTTTTAGAAATAGCAACAGTTAAACCCACAACGAGTACCTCGCTTGTGCAAATGCGTACGACAATGTGCATTTGTAGCTAGTAAAATTCAACTCTTGTATATGATACTGTGTTGGGTCATGTTAGCACAAGTTTTTTTTTTGTTTTTACAGTTGTACTAGTCAAATTTACCGGATTCAAAAATTTCCCCCGGATTAGTTTACCAGATATCCCCCACCCCCCAAAGGTATAGCACGTTTGATTTTATTTTGAATAGTTATCAATAGTAGGGTTATTTATGATTGCGATAAGTAATTTTTTGTCACAGTGTATAATAATTTGGTGCTAGGTGGAGATTTAAAAACTTTTGAAAATAGTCTGTAAAGTCAGTTTACGGACGATAATTTTACGTGATAACGTGAGTGGAAGAGAGATAGATGCGTCACAAGCCGAACGCTTAGTTCAATCGTGCCTCTCTATGGTTTGTTCCGCGCTCTCGCTTGCACGCTCGGCTCAGGCGGAATGTGACAATGAGTCATGCTTTTTCGTGCGTGCAGCCGGCGTTCATCGATTTATAAGACGTTATCACGTCAAAAAAAGGCTAATAACTCGAAAACTAGTAAACTTGTTGAATTTTGGTTTTTTAAATCAGTACCGTAATTTACTTATCTATCAACTGTTATCGGATTGGACGTTGATTTATTGGACACTTTGTATTTACAGTTAATGAAACTCATGTTCAGCAACATAAAAGGTGGCGAGTTCAATAGCTTAGGACAATCCCCGAACAAAATTTTTTTTATTTCTTAGTGAGTCGTACTTAATTCACACCGTGTAGTGACGATTTCTGGTAGAAGAAAAGCACGCACAGCTTAGTTGTTCTGCGAGCCGCTAATTTTCTATCGGCGAGGCATGCGTCACACGCATAGATCCACAACAGACTTGATGAACCACGCTCTGAGTATAGACGACACAGGGGCATATTTGACTTATTGAGGATGAAGTGGCACGGTGCATGCCTCGTCCTACAGCTAGCAGCTTCTCCGACTAGGAGGCTGCCAGCTCTTGTTTAGTGTTCATTAACACACAAACCCTTTATGCCTCTGATAAGAGTGATAATGAAGATAATGTTTAACACTTTTTAATGTCTGAAACACATTTGCCATAAATTTCCAGTACTGCTTTTTTTATTACATTAACTTTTTGGTGTTAAAAAAGCAGTATCATAGATCGCTCAGCACGTATTTTTGTTGAGAATATTAACATTTCCGTCTTATGTCAAGATACTACACGTTGATTTTTTTTATCTTCTCATAATTATTATTAGTAAAGTCAACGCGATACCTCTCTTGCACTCGTTCTTTCACAAATATTTCCAACGAATATTTACTAAAAGTCGCGCAAAGGGATGATAATTACTAACACCGTCGTTCGAAAACGCACTTCATCGTGTGTTGTTTCGCGGAGTTATTTTTTTACTAGGAATTAAAACAAAAATACTGATCACAAACAAACTGAAAGTTATCAGTATAGTTCAGATACTGGATCATCGTGGAAACCACGCAGTTATCCGACTTCTGTGTTGCGATGCACGTGGGAGGAAGAACAGTGTATTTGACGAGGACTTAACAAGAATTTGAGACTTTTGTTGAAGTAAACTCGGTACCCGTAAATTCAAGAAGATCTTTGGGGTAACTTGTACCCAGTACTCTTTCCGTGAGTTCGCGGGGAAAGTTTTCCCGCCAAGTGCGAGATGTTGTCGTCCCTGAGGAGACGTGGCCAGAGGGATGTCGCCGTGTCGCGAGAACTCGGAGGGCGTGTTTGCGTTTGCCTCGCAGTCGCGAATCCCCCCGCCGCGAGGAAACTCTATTTGAAATTTGGCGCTCCGGGGATAAATATTGACTCCCCTCTCGCGGGCGAACCCGCCCGCAGTCGCGCACATACCGGGGGAAACCTCTACCCCCCCCCCCCCACCACACCCTCCTCCAACACCTGCTGACGGCAAACAGCGCGGCTCCACTGCCTTCTCACGCTGTTTTATTTTTTTTTACATCATTTCCGCGTCTGGTCTGATTGGACCACCGTTTATCCAACTCCTCAGCTATAACACCGTCACAGATGTCAAACCGGCAGTAGGTACATACACCTGAATTTTGTTTCCACTGTGACTCGAACCCACGAACTTGGGAAATGCTGCAACGCAATTATTGAGGGAAAAGGAATAAATCTGTTGTTGCGGCCTGTTATGACGAAATATATTTCAGAATTGGCCCGCACTGACGTCATTCATGCCAGGATCAGGATTACAAACCCGGATGTATCCGAATGCGAGTCTGGTGTTTAGAATTAATAATATTTCGATACACTGAAAGAATAAACATAGATAATGATGGAGAAGAAACATTAAATTATATCACTGTTGTTGCCTTAGAACATGCTTGGAATTACATGTCGGAATCCACTCATTTTTCGTTTCCTAAGGCATTGCTAAAATTTTCTAACGAATGCTACACGTTCGTGTTTTTTTTTTTTATCCATGGCAGTTTCTGGAGAGCGGCTGATTTAGGAGAGTTGGCGAGAGGGACGCGGCCGGAGGAAAAGGTCGTTACGTTGATCGCCCACCCGTACGTCTCGCTAATTAGGAACGTAATGCGACACTGGTCGCATTTTCGCCTTCCTTCTGGGCCCCTCCTTTTAGAAAAAGGAGTCCGGTGTCGAAGGGGGCGGAGTGGTTCATCTGCCGTCCGAAGGGGGAGGGTTTTGTGGACACTCGGTAACCAATCATCAAGGCTCGATCAGGCCGCTCCCACGGCACGCGCGCGCAGTTCTTCGTGTGGGGATGAAGTCCTCTCGGAGAAGTCATGATGTAAATGGCCGCGCGCGCACAAAGGACCCCCTCCTCCCCCCTCCTTCGTCGTCGGCCCATCTCCGTGGGTGCCCTCTCCAGATTGCCGTCCTCACTCCCCCCCCCCCCATGAACTTGCTCTCTCGCTCTTCGGCGGTGTAATCAGACTGAAAGCGAAGTCGGGTCCTGTCCCCCCCCCCCCTTTTCCCCCTCCAGGGCGGCCACGGGAATGCCACCGACTCCAGGACCTTCACGGGCGACAAGTCATTAGAACACAATACCTTTGCGGTGAATAGTATTCATCCAGATTAGTATACCTACGTAGATAGTAGAATACACTGGTAGTTCCGGAAACTGGAATCTTGAGCGTGTATTGAGATAGTCGTCTGCCATCTTGGTATGTGGCATCTTGGATGACGACTTTTCTTTCCTCAGAACCCGGAATTTTTCGCTCAAAATATGAACTTTTTTTTTTTTCGAAGAACGAGTAGTTTTAAATCATTTTGGACTATTATGGGTCAATTTAGGCGAATTTGGGCGTATATCAAAGTTCGCGATCATCCTACGATAAGCGGAAGACAATCCCACTCAAGACTTCAGTTTCTGGACCTACCAATATATAACTTTAGAAGTTTTTCATTTTCATAATGAAATGTTTCTAGGCTGACAGAAAATACACAAAATTGGGAGTCTTGTAATTCTAAAACAAAATAACTTGCAGCAAAAATGTTTTGTACTAGTACGAATAAAATGCTAAATTATTGACGTGTAAATTCTCTAAAATAATTAATAATTTAAAAAAAACTTAATTCAATTGGAGCTGAAAATAAACTTTTTTTTTTAAATTTTTTAAGTATTGCTTTGGAGGTTTTGCAACGGTAAAACGCTGAGCATGCATTCGGAATTATCCGGGTTTGAATCCCGGGGCATTAATCGTGATTTAAGTTTTTTTTCTTCATGATTTCCCAAATCAAAGTAATTTACGTCGCGGGTGAGACGTCGGAATTTCTATATATTTCCTTTCCTCCTACCGACGCATTTCCTAAAATTTGCAATGTCATAATCTCCCATCGTCTCTATTGACCGTCACCGCGTTGTAGCCGAGAGGTCAAGTCATAATTAATTCAGTGGACTAATGACATCTGTGGTCTATGTGACGTAAAAACAAAATATATATGGGTGCCTCATCAGCTAATTATGAATTTCATAACAGTAAATTTTAGTTTGCGTTTCCGGCAGTAGATTTCCTTTGCGCTAATCTATATGACGGGGTAAAAAAAACATTGATCTTAAAAAATAACCCTAAAGTTGTGTGAACCTATCCCTCATCCACCATAAAATGCCCAGTTTTTTCTTCTTCTTCCCATAAACAGTGCACTGAACCAGTCTGCATACTAGTTCATAGGATTTCAAAGTATTGGTCCTGTCATTTCCTGTGTGGTGTGTATCTCTAGTCTAGTTGTCTAGCTTTTTTTTTGTATTCAGTGAGTGCAATTGAGGAGGAAACTGTTATCGAACTAGTGGAAAATATATAAAATCAAATTTAATTCAAGATGTCTCGAAAATTATACTGTTCCCGAATCATTGAATGTTATTTTTTTTTTTCCCCCTTCACAAGAAAGCAGATAGCTACGAAGTTTTGTACTTATTAGTTGAAAACTTCTCGTTGTAAAATCTCAACAACGCAGCTCGCGTACCAGCTGGGTGACCCTTGGGAGCGCTTCCCTTATCATTGGAGCTTCAACTGGGGGGACGGAAAGTTGGGGGGGAGGGATGTTAACTGAAGTTCCACGAAGTGTTCCGACTCGAGATGGCTATCTCGCAGAACCTGTTCGCTGTTCTTGGCTTCTCTCGTGACCTGGGCTCCGTTTCCTTCTCGTTATCGGCGCGCGAAAGGTCATGGCAGGGATTGGGGGGGGGGGGGGGGGGGGCTATTCCCAGCCGTTTATTTCTGGCCGAGGGTGCCTACCCCCTTCCCACCCCCTTGACGGGGCCACGATTACTTCCAGTAATAAGTTAACACGGGACATGCGAGGCGCTCATACGGGTTTGGGAAGGGAGGGAGGGAGGGATTCGATATCCGTTTGCAATATTTCAACGTCAAGTAATAAATTTCAAGTTTGCGTGTTAATTTTCTTTTTTCTTCCAATGTTATACTTTTTTACCTGGAACGTAGTCGTATATTGCTTTTGCAAATTAAGTTTTTTCTGGAAACTGCGTAGATTACTTAATAAAATTAATAATGAGTTATTGCAGTACATTTTGCGCAGTTTTTAATTTTACAAATTATGTTTTCTATAAATAAGTCGCAATATATATTTTTTTGAAAGGAAAAGCAAAACGTCGCACATCTTCGAACATATTTCCGAAAGAAAAAAAACATAAATATGTTTTTCTCTCTTCATGAATAATAAAAAATGAAGAGTATGTACTTGTTTACTCAAAGCTAATGAACACATCCCACAATGATGTATTGTAAAAAAGTACACAATCTACGTATAAAGTAAAAGATTTTATGCTGCCAGTTTCTAAAAAATTACATTAGTAATATTTTTTTTAGCGTATTACAATAAATCGTAATTTTCAATATCTTATTTGAGTAAAAAAATTTCACCCTTGAGATGGTTTTTCTTTTTTTTTTTGTGGTGGGGGGGGGGGGGTGAAAGACGTTTTAAAATTGAATAGGGGAAAATTCTGTGTTGCCTGACAACGGAAATATACTTGTGTAATGACACGTAATTTTGTCTGCAAAGAGATACAAGCAAATATATATCTTGCAGCATACTCTCGTATCTGTTTAAAGTATACCGCTGGATTAAATTCGACTATTATTTTTAACTGCGGAGGTCTACATACGTACACTTGGGCACTTATTTAACATATATTCACATAATATAGGCCTAACTTTGCACATCCTAATAAAATAGTTTTAACAATCCCATTCTGTCGTACAGCTTGAGGCTGAGCAAATATGGACTTTTAATTTAAACAGTATTTTTTTTTGTTGATATCATACCTTCGTGGTACGTACCATTTTTAATGCGTATGTTTACGTTATGGCCTGTGTAGTTAGTTCATTGGTTAGGAATGGCCACTAAACGAACACAACTGCTATTCGTCCGTCTGTGCAGTAGAATCGTGATCGCAAACAGATTCGTGTTAACTTGTGTTCATTCCTAGCTCTCGGGGTTGTGTGGTCCATCCGCGATTAGCAGTGGAATGGGCGAGTAACTTCAGTTTGACTTCTCCGGCCCCGACCCCCCACCCCCCTCTTCCCCACATATTTCCGTTCACCCTCTAGCGTTCTACAGGGCGCTCCGGACTGCGACTTTGACTAATGGAGGTTTGCGGAGTGCGAGCAAAGTTTAAGCATCCTCTACAGCATTATTAAGATAAGTGCTCTCGCGCATAGAGCCGCCAAGGCAGGCCCCGGCTCGCAAGCCCCAGCACAAACACCGAACTCGCGAGGTTGTGACTAGCCATTTTCTTTGCTTCGGCACGAAGACGCTCAAGTTGATGAAGTGCAGAAGGGCAAAGTACAGGGTATCAATGAAAGAATGTCCCAGTTTCAATGGTATACTACCAAAATTTTATTTAGACTATTTGCAGCAAAACACACATCAAATTGAAGGTAAACTAACCTATCTTCTCTTGCAAATGTTCAACATGTGCACCTTAGGTTATACGTCACACCTAAAGTCCAATTATTCCCACACTTTGGTTGACAAGTCCGGAGTATTGGAAGCAATAGCCTCTTCAATTCCGTGTCTCAACTCTGGCAAATAAATCATTAGGTTGCGGCAGAAAGTAGACACGATCTTTCATAAAGCCCCAAAGGGAAGAAAAAAATCGCATGGCGTTACGCCAGGTGAACGTGGAGGGCTGCTTTATCCGTTACAAACAAATCCGGTAGTTTCGAATTGCCTATATACCATCGGCGAATGTTTTTTTTTTGCCACATGGGGGATCACATTTTAAACTTTAAACGAAATGCACGTTGAACTGAAATTACAGAGTCACTCATAGCAAACTGCAGAACACAAAATGCTTTATTCTCAGGATATTCCATTTTGCGTAGGTAGCGGCTGCAAGCGACAAAACAACAAAGTAGTACTCGCGCATGAGCTTATCTGAAACTGTGAGTTACTCTTTGTGACTTTGAACCAAAACTCTACAACGCTTACAGTTAATACTATTAAAATTTATAGCTGGTACATTATTTTATGGACAATAAGCTTAGTTGGCCAATAATTATGTAGCCGTGGTCAGTACTTACGTTTGTAGCAAACAGTTCATATGATAGAATGACATTGAAATATGTTATAATGTTTGACGTAGTAAATGTGATTATGTATTATTAACGGTTTGGGGGCTAGAGCAGTGATAGCCGTACCATTTTTGGGCATCTAAGGCGTGAGAAGTTAGTGATTAATCACAGAAACAGGACATCAAAATTACCTGCTAATGAATTTTAAACCAAGATAATACTTTTTGTATAATTTAAATTAATAATAATTTTTTCTTTGGTGTAGTTCAGAGCTGTGATTTTACTTTCAGTGAGAACTCTCAGTTGCTCGTACATTTTTCTATCGCAAACCGAAAAGACATGAAATCAGGGACGAAATGGAATTATGATTTGTTCAATATGTTAGAAAGACAATAGAAGTTATACATTTGCCCGGTATTTTTTCTAAATGTTTTTACTGTTTGCTCTCGATGTATAATTATCGACAATACATGGCCTACGGCAGATTATAGTGGCTTGATGCCGTATGTCATTTCGCTGATGTTCCATGCGGTTAGGCACTCACAGTCCACTGTCCCCGAAGGTCCTAGTCCGTTGTAAATTTTCCTCGGTCCGGAAGTGCCCAGCGTTAGTTTAGCAACTGTTTTACGTATAGATTGTCAGTGTACGTTCAGAAGAATGTGATGGCGTCGCAGTTATTGTAAAAATAAATTATATAGATTAAGAGCAAACACCAGTTCCGAGTGTGGCTGTATGGGAACAAACAGAAGTTCGAAGTGAGCCAGACGCTGGCCTGCGCGCGAGGCAGAATGGCAACACCGTCGCCTCGTCGAGGACCTCTATTTACCTTCTACTTACCTTTTTTTCCTTACCTTTATGGTAATACTTATTTAAATTCTGTTCCCTTTTTGTTTGCTGTACTCTGGTTTTTTTTTTGTACTTTTTCCTAGAAATTTTAGTGGTGATAATTTTGTACGGTTGTGTTGTGTTTATCTTGTAACATGTATTTATTTTAAGCACGAAAGAGCTGAGTTAGCTGGAGCGTGCTCTTTTATTTGCTGTAATGTTCGTTTGTAATGTGTATTTATGTGTTGAATAAAATCAATATAAAAAAAATCTTACGAGCGGGCACTGCGAAGGGGCGTCTCGCGTGTCGCGGCTCGGTGCGTGGCGAGACTGCTCCGCATTATTCTTAACTCGCCTCGTACGCCGCGCAAAGTTCGTCCTCGACGACGGACCGAGAACGCGAGGCGAGATAACGGACGTCCTCTTGTGAGCTTACTAACTTGCTGCTGCTTCCTCGCTTGTGGAAATCATATTTTCGAAGTAGACCCATCTCCGTTTGTTACTTGTAAATTATATACGTTTTCCAATGCAGGGGGAATCATACATATGTCATTAGAGGCGGTCTCGTACGCCATGTTACTTCATTTTCTTGTCACTATTATTTGAGGGCTTTTAACCTGTAAATCTATTACGGTTCTCTTTCTTGGGTTGTGTGTTTCAGCTGAAATTTTTCTCAAAAAAAAAATACGCGTTATCTGACAGAGTTACGCAAGCGATAATAATAATAATAATAAAAATGAAAACGGACTTCATGTCGCCGCTAAGGTAGGAGGGTTTCCTCGGTGGCCGGGAACACTGATGCGTCACAATCAAGAGGCGGGGGGTTGCGGGTTGGATCCCAACACCCCAGCACTGCTGTTTTGTGAGCACTGAGTCTGTATCAGCTTTAATCTCGGGAGGTCCCGTCGCCTTTGCACAGCCGTTGGACGCCCAGCCCTACTAAAACAAAATAAGGTATGCCTTTAATTTGCTCGACTCATTATGTCTCGTTGGCCAGTGTAGCCTTAAGCAGTGCCTTGAAGTTTAAAATGCAGTGCGTGTTATAGGGAGAATTCCACACACAAAAATTTAATATTTAATGATCACTTCATTATAGCACCCGTGTTTTCCTTTCTTTTGAGACCACACTTGCTGCCTGAAATCATGAACCACGTGTAAGGTTGAAGTTGTTGATTCTCGCCGCTCTCTGCCCCAACGTCGCGCGCAGGAAATGAACCGCACAACTCAAAACCCCTCCCGCCTCTTCACTGTTGTCTGCGTCTCTCTGTCTCTCTCTCTCTCTCTCTCTCTCTCACTCGGCCTCCTCTTTTACTTCCAGTGCTCTTGGCTGCCCTCGGGGACCGGTGCCAGCCATCCCCAGTTTGCCCGGTTAATTAAAAAAAAAGTAAGTAAAAAACATAACTGCCCTGGAGATGGCAAGATTTTTTTTTTGGGCGGTTTGCCTGCGTCTGTCGGCAGTAGATTCCCTGTGGCGGGGTCGTCTCTTCTTCTAATCAAAACTTTTTGAATATATAGCATGTGTGATTAGACGCCTCTGCGGTCGAGTGATCAAAGCGGGGGATACCCCTGCAGATGCCAGGAGTCTGTCCGTATCATGACTCTGGCCTTTGAAACCTTTGACGGCGGCTCTGTCTCTTTCCCTCTCTTTTTAAGGAGATGGTTGCGAAGTTTACGGATTTTATTTGATTCACTGAACTAATGATAACCTTTTTATGTATTACGTAGATGCAATTCTGTAGATACATTTCTGTTCAAAATAAAACATCGTGTTCCGTGTCGAGGTGTTTTCAGAAGAATATCTTGAAAAGTACGGTTATATAACTGTAGGTTATTTTGTCTGACCGCAGAATCCAGTTGAATTACGCAATAAGTTAACTCCAAGTTAATCAAGGACACTGTCTTTATCAATTAGTTTGTCGGAAAATCAGTGTATAAACTTGTGTGGTTTTCTGTGGAATTTACTACTAATGGCAAGCCGAAGATCTGACACTCTTGTATTCGGTGATTTTGTCCGTACCAAATAAATGTGGAGCACTTCAATTAGGTTGTAAAAAGTGTGCAGAAGGAGGGGGGTGGAAGAGAGAGCTGTAAACTGAAACGTTGATTCTTTTCGAAAATCACTTCAGAGAAATACTTCCTTACCATAAGCCTAATATTTTTCTTTCTAATATCTTTTTTTCTTTCCTTCACGCTTTCTTTCGTTTCTAATAAGGAGAAATCTCCATAAAATTAAGTAAACAGTTAAATATTCAATACTCGTTAAATGTTTTAGGCTATTGTATGCACATCATTACAAGAGTTTTCTTTTATGTCAATTTTTGATTCAGAGCATATTTTGGCCGCATCGTGTGTTTCATGGTTAATGTGAAAAGTTATTTTTAGTACGAAAATATTTTAATACGCGTTTACAAAATTTTATTCTAATGGTTATGTGGATGTATGCAACAGCCATACTCATCAACATAGGGTGAACTGTTTAAAACATGCATTGGTAAAATTAAAGTAACGTCTTTTTAAATGAATAACAACCAGTTTTTTAGTTGCTACATTCTTTAAACTTTGTTGTATAAAGATTAACTAAATAAATACAAAAATTTATAAAATTATAAAAAAAATAATAATATCTAATTAAAACAAAGAAAAAGTCTTAACCCATATTCAACAACGTTTTATATTCATTTTTACTAACAAAAATATATAGACTTTTTGTTTTGATTATTTTGCTACTCTCTCTATATGTATATATAATACATACTAGCTGCCCGATCCGGCTTCGCACGGTTGTATTAATTGGGGGGGGGGGAGGGGGAAATGAGACCAAATCTCTTATTTACAGTTATAATAAATGAAATAAAATGAAAATTAATTAATTTTGACAAAAATTTAATACAATGCTTTGTAATGTACCGAAGAAAAAACGAATAGCACCGATGGTTTCCCGACTCTCGAGCACGCAACGTTGTCATGGAGACGAAGTGCCCACTGTTTCCCGGGCTTAAACACCAATCAACATTGATGATCAGTTTATTATTAATAATAAATTTTTAAGACCATTGATCGAAATAAAAACTACCCTATCTCTCAAGTTGGAAAAAATTACACATAAATGCCCATTTTCATCGAAGTCAGTTGACTTGGTGAAGGGGACCTTTTTAGAAATCAGATGTAGTTAGTAATTGTCTTCTTAATTTGAATAATTTATATCACTTTCAAATCCCGACCGACTTTGTTCTACCAGTGTATAGTTATTTACCTGTATACATCTAAAAATTGGTGGTCTGTATTTAATGAGTGATGAGGACTACACTAACAATGAAATAGTCGTTGCCATGGAGACGAATGAAGCATCAACAATGCTACAGCCGTCGCCGTGGTGATTTTCTGCCAACTCATACATACATCACATTAGAAAACTCTAAAATTATAAGATTAAGACCATTAATCGAAATAAAAATTATCCTATCTCTCAAGTTGGAAAATATTACACCTAAATGCCAATTTTCATCGAAATCGGTTAAGTGGTTTAGGAGTCCATTGAGGACAAACATTGTGACACGAGATTTATATATATAATACATATATGGCATTAAATTGAACTCTTTTAAGTATGTGTACATATAAAAAGGCGATCGTTGGAACACACAGTGATAAAATAGAAGATGAAAATAAGACTAACTCATTCAGTGCTGCTTGGCTAAAAATAAAATGCTGCTTCTTTTTCATCGTTTTAAGCTTTAGTTGAATCTTATCTATTAATTTTGTGGTAAAACAATGCATTTGAAAATGAAGATGAAGTTGAATACTTGTATTAACAATGTTAATCTCCGAGCACTCTGCACTAAATTCGTCATCACTTGGTCTGCCGCGCCGACCCGACTGGGCGAGGCGCGGCTGTGAATTACTGGCGAGTATATATTTTCCTAGCTCAAACTTATTCATGAAGGTCGTTACATCATGACTGCCACTGCGGTCGCACGTAAATTTCACTCCCCCTCTTAGGGCGTGGCTGACAGGGGTGTACTGGGAGGGGAAGTGGGGAATTGGAACTGCAGTGCGACTTGTATATCCCTCACTGGCCAGAAGTCTTGATGACACCTAATGCCAAGGAGAGGATTTCGTACATAAACCGGCGACTCGACTTTCGTATCAGTAGTTTCTCCGCTTGTTATTTTTTTACGTATCAATTCGTCTTGATATATATTCTTCCCACCTTGCTACCAACCGTAACATTTTGACGTGACGTCTAATAAATCGATGAACGCCGGCTGCACGCACGAAAAAGTGTCCCGTTACGCACATTGTTTCGTTACGCTGTGTCCCGTTACACTCATTGTTCCGTTACGCTGTGTCCCGTTACGCTCATTGTACGCTTGCGCCGCATCTCTCTCTCTTCCACTCGATTGGCCTATGCGTCCGAGGAGAAGAAAGACAGCGGCAGCACACAACTTACATCTACACGTGAACTGTTTCGTCGACTGTTTATAAAGTGAAGTGAAAAGTTAATGTGGTTTTCATTGCTTATTACAACAACAATTTCGGCAATAAAGGTTAATTATTCTTGCATTTTAAAAATCTGATTGCTAGTATAATTTCAAGTATTTATTCTTTTATTATTAAAATAAAAATGATTCAATTTGATTCATAAAAGTATGCAATCATTTCATCAATGTTTTGTTATGACGTCACGTTAAACTATCGTCCGTAAACAGACTTTACAGACAACCAATTTTTTTTTCTTACCTCATGGTTTATATGTTAAAATCACGTCCAAGGAAATGATGGGCCCAACGTTTCGACTAGTCACGTTGCAGCCATATTCAAGGGCGATTAACAACTGGAGGCCTTTGCGAGGCCAAAAACCTAAGTTGCTGTAACCCGCATAGTGCATTGTAACACAGGCGTAACCCACACTTTTGTAAAATCCTTCGCTCGACGGCGGGGCGCGCGTCTTATGGGATAGTTTTCGGTACACGAGCCTGTGTGTGCGCTGGTTTGCTGCGCAATGCTGGAGAAAGTTACGTTTGCGTGACGTCGGCGGAGGAGGGAGGTGCTGGCGTGTTGTAGAGTCGTGATGTCTTGAGCTATTATGAGCTTGTTAGTGTGATGCAAGCTCGTGACCTAGCTCGGGTGAGGCGCGTAGTGTAGAGCTGTGAGAGCCGCTCCAACGAAATCCTTTACAGCACATGCATGGGTTGCTAGCCCATATATGTGCACGCCGACAGGTGAATCGGAGACTTTTTTTTTCTGGCATAGTATTTAATTTAGGGTAATTTACAGCCGAGCTGCAACTGGTTCCTGTGGGCGGCCATGATTGGATGATGGTCTGGCCGATCTTCGTACACAGAAAATATAGTTGTGGAATCCAGATAACTTTATAACCGAGTTTCTAACTGGCAGACTCAACCGGATGATACCAAGCTTTCAGTTGTTGATCGCCCATGGAGATGTCGAACTCTGCACAGAGAAAAAAGTTTGTTTAAATCAAACAAATATTTGTTTATATATGGCGAAACAAATATTTACTAGGTGGAAAAAAATATTTTGTTAGTTTAACCAAACTCGGTACGTAACAAAAATAATTTGTTACACTTAACCAAATATACATTTGAGTTGAAAAATCATTTTGTTGGGTCAACAGTATCTCTCCTACTACAAAATATTTGTTTGAATTAACTAAATATATTTAATTCGCCATATATAAACAAATATTTTGTTGAGGCAAACAAACCTTTCTCTCAGTGTGGGCACATCAGTATTTACCTAAAAACAAAAAATGGTTAAAACCGTGAAAATGAAATCTTAAGGCCAAGATCTTTTTCTGGCAGAAAAAAGATTTTGTTTTAATTTGGTACCTTTATTTTTTGACTGTATTCCAAAACTAGCTCTGGAATAAATTATATAATTAAATTAAATTTTAGCAATGCAGTGTCTGTATTTAGAATTCTTCCAGCCTAATATTGGCAGTGCCTGGTGCATATGGTGCATACGATAACTGTTCACGAGAATATATATGCATATTACTAATCCCTACTAATATTATAAATGCGAAAGTGAGCTTCTCCTTGGCAAAACCCATCCGCTCAGTGAAGCTCTCGGCTGCTGGCGAATTAAAAGCGCCAATAACAGTTTAGTTTAAAACTTTGTCAATACGGCGTTGCCTTGAATTTGTAATGCGTTACCGTCTGATGCGTCCGTCACATCTTGCCGAGGGGTTATTACCTGCCTCCCCACAAAATTAAGCTGAAGATTGGCGTCTCGGTTTTGCTGATGCGTAGTCTAGATTCACCCGAGCTTGTACAAATCAATTGGATTTAATCAAAATTTCCCGTTTTTTTTTTTTCAAGCGTTTGTCCTGCAAACTTTTAAACTCGGAAGTGATCTTCGTTATATTATGGTATGTTTATCCCGGGCAACACCGGCTACTTCAGCTAGTGATAATATATATATATATATATATATCGTCGTTCTTAGTTTTTACCAATAGATTATTTATTTTCCCGTGTAACAACAGCATTATGTAGACTTCGGGGTTTGCTACATATTTTTCGCAGCGGGCGTACACCTGACTTGGTGTATACCTTGGTGGGAGTGGGCCACTGTGGCGTGAACGAGGCCTGCCATGCCCGAGACATGGCAGCTCTCGGAACATGTCCGCGGAGTGTGCAGATCCGCCACGTCCCCCTTCGCCCCTGCACATGCAGGCCTCGCGGCGGGGATCGATGTACTGCGAGGTGCCTGCCGTCCAGGGGCGCAGCTCGTGTGCGCATTGCAGCCGTCGGCGTTGGCTGCGCTCCAAGAGCGTCCCGTCGCGTCGGGGGAAAAAAGTACTTTTGTTAGAAAAAAGGGTTGGGGGGGGGGGGAGGTAACTGCAGTCGCCGGTCGCGTCACTACCTCCCGGTTTCATCGCTCGCTTCGCCCCCCTCCTCATTCTCCGCCACTTCTCCGATTGCTTCATTTCGTTGTTCCATCCGCCGCGCGCTTGATGGCTGTTCTTCCGTCGTGTTTTCTGCTCGTTCCCCCCGTCTTAAGCTTAGGCCATGTTTCATTTTTTTTTCTCATTCATTACTTAACGCCCCTTCCTTGCGCCCGGCAGCCAGACTCTTCACGACACGAACAGCGTATAAATTGCCGGAGAGGTCGTTCGTTGAAATTGATCGGTCGGGCGTGCGCTGTCATAAACTCGTCCGCTATTCCTCTCTCTCCAGTACCACCGTAATGTCCAACTTTTACGTTTTTTTTACTACCTGAACTGTCTAGAGTCCAGACTACTTATCGCGAATATAATGGGTGTTTTTTTTTTATGATCTTTCTCGTGGAGATAGTTTCTGGTTGAATGTAAGATGCTTACTTTCACATTATTCGTTAGAGAAGCTAGTCGGCATTGAGATGAGTCGTCAATATGCCTATGCGGAGGAACACACGCAGCTTGTTTCTTCCTTACAAGAGACGTTCGAGGAAACGAACACATTAGTCGAGCGTTCTTTAATTGAATCAATTAATCGAGAAGATTAATTTAAAAGTTTTATTTTACTGGTTTACCCTGCACGTCGTAGAACCTGCAAGATATAAGAACTGACAAGATTTGAATACACAACACTGAGAAGAAAAAAAGTCAAAATCAGTCGTAAAAAGTTGAATGCTTAGACAGCGCAGAGAATTCCGTTGACGGAATATAAAATCATCACACCACTGACTAACACAATGGGCTGATGACGAGACAATTGCAACAAGTAAACAAACACACAGAACTACCTCGGGAAACTATAGGACAAACAGGCGAACCCAACGATGGTAGATATTAAACATAATTTGGAAGACAACAGTACAGGCGAACACAGTAGGCTTTCTAAGATAAAACAACCGTTACTTAAAATTAGTGAATTAATTAATTTTTACTGGTGCCTTTTATTAATCGTAAATAATACACTAGATCGTACCTAAGATGTTTTAGACACATACGTAGTAATTGGAATCCTTAACTGATGACGTATGTTTCGTATATTGCATTATTTCTTTAACAGATATTTAATGCTTTCGTTACTGTTACTATAGTTGGAAATCAGTAATTGTGAATATTGTAAAGCATAAAAAAATTGTCCTGTTAAATTGCGTTAATAATACTTTGAACAGAATGAGGGCTGAAATTTTTGTGAGGCAGACATAACCTCACCACCTCATTGGCAGATCCCGTTTAGTTACTACCCGTGTATTATCCTCTGGTTTTCACCTGAAAGTTGTCGAGGCAAGCGAATCCACCCTAATAAGAGCCACTGCAGTTCATAGACTTGTTTATCGGAAATATTAAGAGCTGAGGTTTCAGAATAGAGTGGAGGATATTGGACCTACGCGCTTCATTGCAATTCCTGACTCTGCAGCTTTCAACATTTGAAAACTCATGACTATTAGACGTGGGGGCGAATTTGGTATTTGACAAAGCATTTTTTAACTCCCGAGTAACCTACGGTGAGAATTTTTTAGAATATATATTAAATAATACTTTTTTTTTTTTTGGCAGTGGTTCTACCGCGTGCAAACTAATCGGGGAGTGCATGATTTTCCCCTCGTGATCAGCACGTCCACAGATACAATGCGGGGTCGTGTGGGGGGGGGGGGGACTCCGGATAAAAGCCTCAGCTTCGGAACGATCTCAGAACGGAGAAGGTAGATGCGACAGCCGCTCGAGGTCGTATTTGTTACGGGAGTAGCCTACCTAGAAAAAAAGGAGGAAGAAGAGGGGGAGAGCTCGTATTTGTTGCATCCTCAGGTGATTTTTTTTTCTCCTCTGCACACACACCACCCCCCCCCCCCCCTTCGGGATTTTTTTTATCACCTGTTACCGCTGTTCCTTTCTGTTCGCGGCAGAACATCCTCGGGCGGTCGTTTCCCGGGGCCGCCGCGCCGTAAGGACGAGTTTCGCCTGGCTCGGCCCTCTGAGATAGCCGCGTGCGTGGCCCTTACCGACGGGCGGCGGCCCCGTCGCCGGCGAGGATTCCGCTCGTAAAATTTAATTACCCACTAACAGAGGTCTGCGGGCGAGTGGAATCTGCGGGAACAACCATGAAGAGTGGGGGGGGGGGGGGAGAGAGAGAGAGAGAGAGAGAGAGAGGGGGAAGAGTATTAGCCGAGGAGTGGGAGGGGGAATGGAGTTTCGTTACCGCGCGGATCATTTGCCCGAGTTGGCTGTAAACGTTGCGGAGCGGCTTCGGAGGGTTCGTGTAATCCTGTTTTCTGTTTGTTACGCCGAAACAATTTTTTTTCCCCCTGCGATAAACCCACGCGTCGTGAGACGAAAATTGCGGGAAGCTCTTTTGCTATTATTTTACTACCTACTAGTAGTAGTAGGCGCCCGTTGAAAAATGATGAATATAACAAACATTTTAATTTAATATACACCAAATCTTTATTAAAAATACAATTTATTTAAATATTGTGGAAATGAAAATTTTTCTGATTATATATATATGTATGAAATTATAAAAAAAATTGTCAAATTGTTTTTTAACGAAGAACCTCTCAATAAACTACATTGCCTGTTAATTGTCTCTGGTCATTCAGGAATATTCCTGTTGTGTATTCTATTTAATATACTATAGGATGGAAACCATATTAGCAGTGCAATTCGTATGAAGGTGGCTCAATTAAATCGAGGTCGCAACAACATCAGCATGCTACAGTTCGAATGTGCCTTAACATATATTCGCGGTCAATTTAATCAAACACACTTTGATTTGATTCAACAACTTGAATTATATTAAACCGATATACGTGACCAAAAAAGTGGCAAACTAAACCACGGCTTTCATCACTGAAAAATTTTGATACTATCGGCCTCGTCAAAATACGACTCCGTACCCCCATGCATATTATCTTTGCGCCAAGGACTCTGCAGCAATGCTAAGAGGAACAGGTTAGAAACGAGCAAAATGATAAAATGTAAGCGCATTAAAACAGAATTCATACAGTCAGTGAGTCAGTGATGAGCGTAAATTATATTATATATAATTTGTGCCGCGTTTTTCTATTACAGTGAAAGTTTCTCAATCCAGTACGTTTGGATCTACGAACTTACCGGATTAGCGGTCGTGCCGGGTTGTCAAACGACAGTATTGTTTCAGTGGGAATATTAAAGTTTGAAAATGTTGAAGAGCTAGAAAATAGTCACTGCACTGAAATGAATACCGGCAGTAACGAGAAGGTCCGAGCGAACTAAAAAGGCTGGGCAGCAAATAATGCGACCGCGACCACGATCAAAAAACGGAACACACCCAGGAAAATACGAGAGCGATCCGCTGGATTGGTTACAGATTACATAAAGTGCCGAACCACAGACTGCCATGTTTAAACATATTTTACTGTGTTTTATGATTTATTCTGGTGTCTGTGAGCCACACAAGTAGAAAGGAGCGGAAGCAAACTGTGCATTGAAAAAAAATATTTTTGTACCTTTACAGTATTTTTTTTTTAAACTCAGTTGCCAAACGATATCACTTGTAAAACTACAAGGCAGAGCTCTGTACCAAATTACAGATTATACTCTAGTATTTTAAAGTTATTCTGGTGGGTGTTGGCGGCCATCTTGGATTTGCGTCGTTTGCTGATAGGCCGCCATCTTGTTGATGTATTTTATAAAAAGGTTTTTAAAAATATTTATAAAAAATATTGGCGTAGGTTGGTTTCGAACCGAGGAAAGCTGTTGCAAATGTTAACTTTTAGAACAAAGCGCTTATCCAATAGACTAAACAATCATTACAGAATGAAAGATAATAAGAACTATATTGTTTCAAAGCATGCTGTAAGCCTCTGGGAATCTATAGTACTGGTTTCTCGTGAAAAACAGATAAGTCACGTTTGTGCTTTAGCACGAGACGTTACTGCTGCTACCTGTTGCGACTGCCAGTAACTACGCGTTTCTACAAGTATTTATTTTTTCTCTTGTAAATTTACAAACATGTATTTACAAAACACGCTGTTGTACTTTTACACGGGTTGGTGAAAATACAAGCAAATTTCTTGCGAATTTTAAAATATATTTTTTATAGTGTAACCGCAATGGGATTCGAACGGTAGAAATATTTTACCGAAAAAACCGAACTGCTCTCGCGTGCGAATCTGCCATCCCCGCAACCAGCGAAAACTTGAATCGATACTTTCTAATTTGATTCTATTTTTACGGAGCTCTGGCCTCGAGTGGTTATTTTGCTGCTGATTGTTGGCACACTGCGGCTGGATTTCCTTTGTTCGGGAAACTGGCTAGCATTTTGGGCTAGCAGCTACCTTCCCCAGGTCTCTACTGAAATGGTCGCCGGTTCGATTCCATTCTGGTTGCATGAGGACTATCCAGGAGTCACCCAATACCGCAGTCACACATTTGGATAACTTAGAATCACTAAAATATGCTCCATTTATACTAATATTTTACTATTATACATAATGATGGTGTAACGTACAAGTATTATAATGTTTCGTTCACATATTTCCATTAGAAATATTTAATATCAAGGCATTAGTTCCTAGCGCGTTCCTATTATTCTCGAAACCAGGGTGTTTGCAGGGCACGAAAGTCACTTAAAAGTCCCGGATAAAACAAAAACGGGGCTGGAAGTCATGATACATAAATTTCCAGCAGCCCTAAATTAACAATTTTTTTTTACCACGCTCTTCAGTTTATAGATGCACATTAAATATAAATAGCAGGATACTGCCGGACACGCATTTAAGACGAAAACTAGCACGCAGAACACTCAGCACCAGCGCAGCGGCCACGGAGTCGTCCAAGAAAGCTTTCATCGTGGCGCACCTGCGGTACCCGGGTACGGGTACTCGTGCCTGTGGCCTCAGCCGTAGAGCTGCCCCACCAGGCCGGCTCGGCAAGCAGTCCTCCCTAATGCAGTGTCAATACGAGGCCTGTTTGCAGCCGGGATCTGCGCCCTGCAGGGGCGGGCTCTTCGTCCCGTGCGCCGGAGAAGAGACGCAGGGGCTGAGTGCGGGACCGGCACCCCCCGCGGTGCTATTAATTACGGCAGAGTTCTCCGTGGACCATTGTGCGCCTCTCTCTCTCTCCCACCGCCTCTGTCCTGACTGTCTCTACCCCTGTGTCTCTCCCTCTGCCTCTTCAGCTGCCTCTCTCTCCTCTCTGCCTCGGTCTGCGTATCTTGCATAGGTCTCTGCCTGTCTCTACAAGTCTCTTTCCCTCTGCCTTTCGTCCTCTCCCACTCTCTCTCTCTGCCTTTCTTCTACTTTATCCACCCTCCCTCAACAGCACTGACGGGCGTCGCTCTTCGCGTGTTTCTGCAACTGAAATTTAAAAAAAAAAACTTAAGATAAAAGTAAGAAAAATGGAGTTCAACGCGATGATTGTTCGGAGTAACTTCCCTGAAAATTTACTTAGTAATTTTAAGTTAGAGCTGTTTCAACGTCTTGTCACCTTTTGGTGGTTATCAAGTGAGTGATCATCGCTGCTTGTTAATAACAACAGCTTGCGAGTTGCAGTCGTCTTGAGTTTCATATGACTACACGGAGATTGTCTGATGAAGGCCGTTACTACAAATTACGAACTGAAGAGTTATTTAATGTTCCCGCTGTGTGACTTTGCAGAACAATTGCAAACAATTGACTTGAATCAGTGTTCAGTGTTAAATAGGTTTTTGGCCAACTGACCCTTCTTTCCGCCCACTTTCACGCTCTCCTGCCTCTGCAGACCTAGCGGATGAGGAACCCTCTGCTCAGGCCTGCGATAAGGCGAGCATTGAAAAAGCGGCGGGTCACACGCTGGAACGCACCTTCGCGTGGTTGGAACGGCGCGAAGTAAACGAGCGTGTTAACTCACGCTTGTAACGGCGTTGTCGGCGGGAGGAACGGGTGTTAACGTAAAATGTCGCGTTCGGACACGAGCTTGTAACGTGCAGCTGGCGTCGTGTCAAGAGGCAGCAGGACTATCGCTGGTGGAACAAGTTTCATACGTTTGCTCTATCTGTTTGACGGAAAATACATTTATTTACGAGGAATTTTAAAACTGGCAAAAATGATAAAACTGTAGTATAAAAAAAAGTGAGAGAATCTTCCAGTACTCGGCATAGATGTGTAACATGTACCCCGGTAAAGAGCAAATATATGGGTTCGCATGTTATAGTAAAAACTCGAACACAAAATTTAACTTAGAATTTTTTTAAAATAAAGCTGAACGTCATAAAATACGCAAATTGTGTTTTCAGCTACATTTCTGGACGCGAACCACACGTACTTTCCGTACCCACCGCTAGAATTCGCTGCCGAAGCAGCTACGTCGACTAACCCTTTGCAGACGAAAATGTAAACTATATAATGAAACGGCTTATGTAAAACCGAAAAAAGACTTGAAAACAGACTAAACCCCGGTTTTATACTGTATTTAAGACACGTAATTTTATTAGCGTACTGCCCATCTTGCTAAAATTAATGAAACAGTAATAATATAAAGTTTACCTTTGGTTTTGCGAAGTTTGCGTCATCCGCCATAGATGGCAGAACCGTGGTTACACATTTACGTTCCATGAGACTTCCTTTCCATTCACAAAATTACTCCCACTCAAAGCCGTGCACCGAGAGCTAAGATGTTACACAAAAAAAAATTGTTGTCGATACTTCCTGTGATCAATGAATTTGAAATGAAAATTACTTAAGTAAGGGCTGTCCTAATCATTTTTGTATTTTCTGTTCAGAGACTTTCCAGCTGTGTAACAAGTGAAAGCTCTGGAAACAAATGTTATTTGTTTATATCTTGAAGTTAATGTTTGTATGTTAAGGGTATGTGTATTTGAAGAATAAAACAGTGTATATCTAACACTTAGCACACCTATGTCTACCATATCACCCCTTGTTCCTCTTGCGTTTGACACGAGAGGTTACAATAGAAACGACAAGTAAATTAAATAACCAACCAAAATGGCAAGCGAGTCCGAGCCTTGACTTGTGCAGTAGCTCGCCTCTTGTACTTATGTGTATTATTCAGGCTGTATGTCTCCTTGACAACGAAGTCATTAAACAAGTAGTACGCAACTTAAAACAGGACTTAGGGAAAGGAATTGGACATTGCTGATTCGCTTTGTGGAAATTAGGGTAAGATCAGAAATATAAGAAAAAAAGTCAGGGTAAATGAAATTGGTGAGGGGTAGTCGAGGAATTCACTTAACATTATGTCATGGAAATTTCCAAGTGATAGTTATTATAGGGGAACATACTCAAGTCTGCCATCGCCCAGTCTGTGAAACCTTTTTTTTTTTTTAGATGGTGATTTGGTGCATAGTCATACACACCGTAAAATGGCATATTCAAGGTTCTGTTTTAACTAGGCCAGCTATATTGGGATGGTTGGGGCTAGATTTTCTATATTTCTGTCTAATTTTATATAGGTGAATTATTTTAAATAAAATTAGTGAAGGAAATAAATAATTCAGGCCATGAATAGTCAGGGAAATTGTATTACAGTTTCTTGTGGCTACCTTGTTATAGCAACAAACAATCCCAACATTTACCCGGACTGATTTCGTAAAATCGTTTCAAACGGAAATTACAATGGCTGTGTAAAATGTATTTTTCACGGTCGAACAATATTTCCCGTTTTACTTAATAAACAATAATTGAAGATAAACATTCATATTTTGCTTCACAGAACACTGAAAGTTGGTCATTGAGCCCCAAGACCCCAACACAGCTTTCACTCTCGCAGAAATCACCATTCCTCTTCATCGACCTGATCCCCAATATCGGAAACCACTTCAAATTAAAGCTCTAGGGGAGCAAAAATCAACATCACTATAGTTTTTAAGTTCAAAACCGCAGAGTTAAAAATATGACCTCTTGTTTAAAAGTGGTGGAGTGTTTAAGCTGGGAATTTTTGTTCATATATTTTCCTTCAAATTTTTTTCTCAAACTAGTTAAAACGTTTGTACAAAATATTTTTCCATACATTCACAATAAATAATTTGATTAGCAGAACAAAACCAATCAGATAGATTAGTGCTGACCATAACTAGGTTTTCCATTTTGAAACAAACTAATTATTTACGATTAAGGTTTTGATTCTTTAAATTTGGCACTAAATCCTGGTAGAGAGACCTTGATAGTGGCCACGCTAGAACAGGTCAGCTTTACCCTCACAAGGCTGGAAAACTAGATACGTATTTAAAAGAAAAAATCCCTTTCAGCACAGCCTTAAGGAGTAGGTAAATTTCGAAGTACCTATTTATTCTGGAAATATTTTGGAAGCCACCTATAAACTTCTGGATCATTTTAAGAACTTAATGTACAAAACATATATTACAAAATTATCGATTAAATATTTTCCCATTTTCCATGCGGTGTTGTGGTTGGCTCGTGCACTCCTAACCTAAACGGCTAGCAAGTAATTGGAATGCATAACCATACACATCGAGATCTTTCCTTTGCGCTGTTTATTCTGCTTGAGCCAAATCATGAAAGGCGCACTTTTCTTCTGTTTGCCCTTTTCAAATACAGCTTTCTTGATATTTGTGATATTCCTCTTTCCTTACAAGTATGCACTAAATAACTTATTCCAAAATGGTGTTTTCTAAAACTGAAGTGCTTAATATTATGTTGTATTATATTAATAAAATATTTCTGTGTATTCTAATCGCGACGAGTATTGCATTCTTGTGAGAAACGACTGGAGCTAAACCCCCTAAACTCAAGTTGCAGTTATTGACTTAAAGAAGGCGGGAACGTTGGGATAAGTAATATCGGGAGTAACTTCTCCCAGCTCCCCTCTTCTTTCCCCATTTTCCAACGACCTCGCCCCTCTGCCAAAAAGACAAGGAGCGCTTATTAGTTTTTGTGCTGAACTTCGGACAAAGTTTTTGTCTCGCTTGCGAAGTTAATTCGTTAGTCTCAGCCCTCGCCACGGTTGTGCTACAGTCGTGCGCACAAGTTTTTAAATAAAGAGCAGGCGAGCGCGTGCATTAGCCGAGTCTTGTTATTTATTACAGTACCAACTTCACGACATCTAATAGTACGGAGTTCTTGTCGTGACGTCCTTTGCGTGACACGAATTCTTAAATTCCAACTGCTGGACGGCCGTCACCCCAACATTTACTGAGCATTCTATGAGATAAATGTTTAGCTGCCTCAAATCATCTTGCATCTTTATAATTTTATTTTGGAGTTTATGAAAGTTTTTATCTCATGCCGGATGGCTTAGTTGGGAACTACCAACAAAATCACCTATTCTGATTCTTACCCACTACCCAGCAGTTATAAGTTAATTACGCTGAACACTACCCCAACTCAGGCCAAATAATTATTTCGTATTTCGATGCATGCATGGAAGGTTTCGAAGGTTAATCAAATTGAGTATACTTTTCTTGGTCTCAAGTAGATTGTGCGATTAAGCCTTAAAAGACTGTCTCACGTCCATGTTTTAGATTTTCTGTCATTATTTTTTTTAAACGGCTCTTTCTAAAATTTTAAATCCATGCCTTACTTTTATTTGTTGTTCTGCCACATACATGTTTAACAGATATTCACTTAGTTTAATATCATGGGTGTAAAAAGTTGCGTAAGTGAAAATTACAGAGACTTGTCACCTTTTTACACCTGTACGTGAATATCCGTTGAAAAATATGCAAGGACGGTATCGCATTAATTTTTTTATAAATAGCCCTTTCAAAAACAAAAAAAAAATTGGTTGTATGTAAAGTCGGTTTACGGACGATAGTTTAACGTGACAACGTCATAACAAAACATTGATGAAATGATTGCATACTTTTATGAATAAAATTGAATCTTTTTTATTGAATTATCACTATTTTTATGGATACAAAGGAGTGAAATGAAATTTACAATTTAATTGATAAATTTACTTTTATTTGCACTCATTAATTCAAATATGTTTATTACTTTAACGAAGAGATTATTTTAAATATAACTTTTATACATGTTTGCTATTTAACTTCTTCCAATATGTCAAATAGATGGTTGTTCCAATCGACTGGAAGAGAGATAGACGCGGCGCAAGCCTACAATGAGCGTAACGGGACACAGTAACGGGACAATGTGCGTTATGGGACACTTTTTCGTGCGGGTAAAGCCGGCGTTCATCGATTTATTAGACGTCACGTCAAAAAGTAATGAAAAAAATGAACATGTCGTGTGAGGGCGCACCTGATGCGCTCGTGGTAAGATTGAACTCGGTACGATGACGTTGCTAAGTGTGCGCCGGGCAAGGCTCCCCAAATCCCTGCGCCACTCCTCGGCTGCCGAACGGCGCGCAATACCGCCGGATTAGCCAGCTCGTCCCGCACGCTCCGCCGAGCACGCCCAATAAACTGGCGGCTGGAGGACTAGCGGCAGTCATAGAACGAGGCAGATATGCGAGTGCGACTCCTGCACTGCACTGCACTGGAAACTGAGACCGGGTTTCGCGCGACTTGTGACGCTATCTGTTGGCTGGGCCCGGAACTACTAGAAACAAAACCTCGGGCTACAGGCTCAAATGCAAATTTTTAGATTTATAACGTTAATTAAACTACTAGACGAATAATTGCTTAGTTAAAGATATTTAAACTGGGCAAAAAAAAAAAAGCTGTTTGCAATAAAATAAATCCCTTCCAGCAACAGCCTACAGGCGTAGGCAGATTTCGAAAATATTTTGGAAAATTCTATAAACTTCTGGAACATTTTTATAACTTAATGCACATAACATATTTTCCATGCAGCGAAATTATTACGATTACTTTTAACTCAATGTATCTGGCATTGAATAGTTTACAATGCAGCATTGAAAAGTTTAGGACGAATTACATATTTAATACCAACTAAGATAGTTATTTAAATTTTTTGACATTCAAACACTATTTTAAATCCCTTGCACCAATAACTGGTCGTATAAAAATTCGCTTTGGAACAAGGTTTAATATAATATTATTATATAATGGTTTAAAATAAATTCAAACGAAATTGATACTTAGAAAGTTTTGAAATTTCAACTCTTGTTTTTATGGTAATAATTCATTTCAACAAAAACTGTTTCATACAAAGTTTTAAACGTGGTTCACGATTAATATAATAATTTATAACGGATATGATAGTAGGTATATTAAAAAAAATATATTTTTTTTTTACTTTCAAACCATGTTATTTACACCCCTTGCAGTAATGGTTGGGTAAACAAAAATTATTTAAAGAACAGTTTTAGTCAGTTTTTAGTAAGTTACAAAAAAAATAACATTGGATTCGCTAGTCAACCGGGTCGGAAATTTTATTTATTTTCTCATTCCAACCCCAGGTTTTTTCAACCCCTTGCAATAATGGTTTCTATTATCTAAAATTGTTTCAGACAAAAGTTTTAGATACATTTTATAAGACTTACAAAAAATTTGTACGGACTTGATACTGTGCTTACTAAGGAAGTTATGAATTTTTTGTTATTCAACCCCTGTTTATTCCACTCCACCCCTTACAGTGTTGGTAGGTGGTATAAAAAATATTTATGATAAAAGTTGTAGATAATAATTTAAGGTTTTACAATAAATTAGAATATATTTGATAGTTTAAATGGTACGGAAATTATGATTTTTTTTTAAATTCTACCCTTGTTTTTTTCAACCCCCTGCAGCAATGGCTCCTGTTATAAAACATTGTTTCAGACGAAAGTTTTAGATAAATATTGTAAGATTAATACATAATTTGTACGAATTCGATGTGCCTACGAAGGGAGGTATGATTTTTTTGTCCTCCAAAGCTTTTATTTACACTTGCAGTTAAGGTTGGTCGTATCAAGACAATACGATTTTGGTATTACTCCTACTAGTTATAATACGTTCAAATGGATGTAATATTTCCCATATTATGGTAGTTATTGCGATTTCTGGTTTTTTTTAGAAAGACTTTTCCCCTTTCTACCCTTTTGGCCGGATATTGCCTATTAAAAACTCGACCATTTCCACTTCTAGTTTTTAATTATCAGTTTGAAAGTGATTTGTAAAAAATTGCAACAGTTTATATATATATATATATATATATATATATATGAACTTTTGACCTGACGATGGTTTTGGGGTCCATGGACCATGAAAAAAAAATCTTTATAAATTTTTTTTTTTCGGAAAGTCGCACCATGGTAACGGCTACAAAAGGTAGGATTTCTTTGAAATTACCTAAAAAGGGTCAAAATATATGGTATTAAAATATTTTTGTTAGAATTTCGCTTTAGAGCACCTTTGGGCACAAGTTGGGTGAACCTGTCAAACTATTTAAAACGATTAAAAGCTTTAATGAAAGCTAACAATTCGTAGGCGCTTCATTCTTCCCGGACATTTCTTACCACTGAATAATTACATTAAACATTTTCCTACAGACATCATAACATAATTGCAAGTCATTAAAAAAATATCAGTTGCAAGTGTTTTGAGTAACTAGCCATCAAAACAAATTTTGGACATTTTGGGAACCAACACACAGTCTAGAGAACAGTCAGCACATTTACCCAAAGCTAATACCCAAAATAAAATATCTATAAGTATTATTACGAGAATCCTGTAAAGCAGTTAGCTAGGCATATCGCAAGGGTGATTTTACGAGAGCAGAGTAACTATCCTACGATGTGCACGATGAGAGAGTTGTGCATCGGTTCTAATCACCGTGATGCCGACGAGAATTTAAGAATTCATTCATTATTTAATTCATGGTAACAATCGCCGTGTCTGCAAAGCGTCACTACTGTACCACTCTATTTATTTTTAGTACTAGCTAACATACATAGTCAAAAATAGGCTGACACTATACAAATAGAGAAATAGAAAATAAAAACAGAAACAAACACAAAAATGGAGAGGAAATACGTACAAAGACTAATATAAGAAAAATTAAACAAAAGAATAGAAATTTAATTGTTCTAGATACTAGGCATTTCTACCAAATAATATTAATCATGATAATAATTGCAAAAATAAATGCTTAACGTTTTTCGACAAATGTAATTTTTATTGGCCTGCACTACAAAGGTAAATAACTATTTTAAATCTCGAAGACAAAAGTTTATGATGTATTATAAAGGAATCAAAATATTTACTGTAGCATTAACACGTTATATGTTCATAGAGGTCTATTTGGTTGTTTCTATGGTAGTATAATGGAAATTTCAGGGACGTATACCTCAAAACAATCTTACTTTGAAATGAGAAAAAAAAAAACAATTAAGAAGAAATAACTTATCTAAGGCCGAATGTCTTGCTTTCAGAGTACAAGAACCTAACGGGAATTCTTGGCGGATGAGATTGCTAAGACCGGTCACGCTGAGCTGTTGCCAGTTTCTACTCGGTGATTTCTTCAAGATAATGGTTTACATGTTCGGTTTTGGTCAATTTACTTGGAGAATTCTTAAAGAGACCTGCATTTTCCACTCTCTCAGAAAAGCTGCTGAGGAATATTCCGCCGGAAAATGCTGCGTGCGAAGTTCTAGCAGCAGCGGCACAAACGCATAATGTGAAAACGGCCTAAAGCGTTACGCCCATGTGGCGAGAGTCGTGGGTTGGATTTAAATATATAATATATAATATATAATATATAATATATAATATATAATAAATATAAATTAAAACGAAATAAAATTACGGCATGAATTGAGTTTTTACGAGCAATGAGTGATACACTGTAAAAATATACATATATTTTTTTCAAAATGGGAATAAAATAATCATGTAAAATTACAGATACATGTAAATTTAAAAATTCACTACCAAAAAATGATCGCAGTAATACTTCCCCAGGCATTTAAGATTTGTATTGTCTCAGTACCTACATTAATTATAGTTACTTGTAAATAGCTTTATAGTATTAACTAAGCACATTTATAAGCATAATAGAATAACAAATAAAAGTCAAATTGTTAAATATTCGTATATCATTTTCATGGTTTAAAATAAAAGTATGCTTGTACAAACCAACAATCAAAATTTAAAATTATGAGCTAATATTCGTAAGCACAGCAAATATTCAGTATTATTTCCATAAGCGTATGTCATGTATGCAAATATAGCCAAAGCAATGTGTTGTACAAACTAACAATATTTTTTTCTTGAAGTATTACAAACTATTTCTTGGCAAATGGTATCCAAAAATATTTAGTAGAAGTGATTTTTTTTCCCGCGAAGTGGTTGTGGTTTTGAGTCCACAATAACCTCGGCGGTCCCACGCCCAAGCCGACCACGAGATTTTTTTTTCCTAACCTAACTAAAACTAAGTGTATTTTGGAGGGGTCCGGGTTAGGGAGGGACCTAGGTGCGTCTCAGGTCGAAGCCTATACGCCTAGTCATGCTGGGATTAGCCATGCAGGGAGAGGGTCACATGCATCATGTGCTAGGAAGGGGATTGGCCAGCCATGGCAACGATTGGCGCCACCACTAACTCCCCTCACTCTTAAATCTAGACTATAACTAGAGATAGGTTGGGCCCAGGTAAAACCTGCATAGACATACAGGTAAAACCCTGGGCACATTCATGCGGGATGCAAATTGGCATGCGTTACGTGTAGGAATTTACAGGAGACAAGAGGATGGTCTGGATGAAGTGTTGGACAGAGTAGAAAAGAGACTACCATGCGGGGGTTGGGCACTGCCCACCACGAGGTGTCGGCGAAGGAAGCCGAATAAGGCCGAAGGAAGCCGAAGGAAGCCGCGCCACGCGTGGCGCTTGTTGCCAAGCAACGAACCGAGGATTACTACTACTTCCCGACGACATCGATCGCGCGCAGGCCTCCCCCGGAGACTTCGCCCCGTCGAAGATCAACCCGGTCGCCCGGCTCGCCAGCCGCACACGTCCCGCGACGCGACAAGAGTCAATCAGCGCCGCAGACGACCGTAAATCGCGAGGTCATTAAAAAAAAACCTGGTGACACACAACGTACACATAGATCACGTTTTTTTTTTTAAATGATTCTTGCAATGGAAAGGATTGATTAAAACCATTATTTGGGACACACGCCATCGCTAGTTTGCATGACTTGATGTAAGTTTTTGGACATACGCCATTGCTAAGAACTTTTTCTGTTGAAGAAAAACTAATAAATAAAATAAATAAATAAAAATACTCAAAAAAAGACAGCTTGTTTCTGTTTAGGTAAAACTATTGTATTTGTTTGTCTTTTCGTTTTGTCATGTTTTTTGTCTCGCTTCAACTGTTGTGCTGAATTATTTTGGGTTTCAATATTTTTGTGTTGTCATCATTTGTGGGGATTTTTTCGTTCTCTTAGTACATTTTTCTTTGTTTTTCTTTGTTTGCTGACCATATTCCTGTTTCGGAATATTTTGTGGTGTTCATATCCTTGTTGACAACAGCAATTGTTTGCTTAGTTTTGTGTGTTTTTGTCTTTTTTTGAGTATTTTTATTTATTTATTTTATTTATTAGTTTTTCTTCAACAGAAAAAGTTCTTAGCAATGGCGTATGTCCAAAAACTTACATCAAGTCATGCACTCCCATTGCACAAATCTTTTAAAGATAAGCTAGTTTGCATTTTATGTCATCGAGAGGTAAAATTCTCACGTCGTGGAATTTCCGTAAATAAAATAGTAAAATTCGGACAATACTTTTTTTCTATCATTAAATACGTTCCCTATCTACCCTGAAAACAGCGTTTCTAAATTACAACTGGTATATGAGAAACCACAGTTTAATAGGTTGCATTACAATACCTGAGCATTCATGCGGCCGTGACAATTTTTTGCTTTCCCTGTGGGTCCACGTGTTTAAGTTTTGGAGAACTCAAGTAAAATATTAAAAATGATTAGCTGCATTAAAAATACTTTAAAACATTGCAGACGGTTAGTTAGGTTGGTATGGCTACATTAAAAATACTGTGAAATATTTTTAATGGTTGCTTAGGAATTAACAATTTACGATGTAGCTATCATCATAACCAACAGTTCACACGATTTCACAGTATATTTAATGTAGATATACTAACCTAATTAAGTCTACACTTTTTTTAATTATTTTAATGTAGCTCGACTATTCTATAATGTCTCCTTCCCATAAGTAAGATGACATGGACATATTTCATGCGCGTATTTATCCGGTAATATGTGCTTACTGAGTTGCTCGTGCGAGTAGCGTACTTCGGAACCCTTCGGTGAACTTCGGAACTATTCGGGCCTCGGTATGGACGTGTGTGAACTGGTTGTTAGGCTAAGTTGAAATTCCTAAGCAACCACTAAAAATACTTTACAGTATTTTTAATGTGGCTATACTAACCTAACTAACCGTACACAATATACTAAAATATTTTAAAAGGGACGAATTTAATCTAAACGACCACTCACGATGTAACAAATTTGTAATATTTATACCCAACATGCACAAAAGAATATTAGGTTTGCAGATTCTGCGAGTCTTAATGAATAAGAAGGTAAAAAAATGGCGATGACTGCATCAATGCATAGGTATTAAAATGTAAGCTATAAACTGTGATTTCTCATAAACCAGTTAGAATATAAAGACGCCGTTTTCAAGGTAAATACAAGAACGTTTCTATTTTACGTAAAAAGTATTTTCTGAATGTTTATTATTAATTTCCGTAGAAGCCGCAACGTAAGAAAATTAGGTCATAGAGAAAACCCGAAAACAAATAAAGATGAATACACAAAGACACAGAAAACTATTTAAAAAATCAGTCGATTTCAAACGTCAAATGTATAGACAGTATAATGTATATTATACAGATTCCGTGGAATCTGTATAATATATTTCTGTCGTTTTGTTGTCCAACGTGGCTGTTTGTCTGTATTTACCGTCTTTGTTGCAATTGTCACGTCGTCGTCAGCCCACTGTTAGTCTGTGCTGTGATTATTGTTCTGACGGAATCCTCTGTACTGTTTATATACCTATTTAACATTTGACATCGGTTGATTTTGTATACATAGTTTTCTGCGTGTTTGTGGATTCATTTATCTTTATACGGTCTTACTGTTTTTTCTATGACATACAGTACAAACTACAATGGCGTATGTCCAAAATAATGTGTTTTAAATCACACATAGGAAATAGGGAACGAAAATAAGGAAAAAGCCATGATTCTGCAAGTAACCATCTCAGGCAACCACAATGGCTGGACAGGGGATATCCGGAGTCCATCTCGCTGTGCAGCAACTGCTGGCTGCTGGCTGGTGGCCGAGTCTGAGCACGCCTCACACTGAGACGATCCAGATTCCATTCCCAACATAGCCATTTTTTTTTTCGCAAAGCGAGATGTGATCAATGTTCTTTGATGTGTAACATCTTATCCCTCGATTTCCGGCCATTTGGTGGGAGTAATTTCGTGAATGCGAATAAGGAATGGAAATGTGTAACAACCACGGTGCTGCAATCCGTGGCGGATGGCGCGAACCAAAGTTCACAAAGACAAAGGGAAACGTTTTTAGTATTAACTGTATAGTGCATTTTAACAAAATGGGCAGTATTTTTATTTAAGTTACTAGTCGAAATTAATTTCTGAAGTTGGGGTTTAGTACTTTTTCAAGTATTTTGAGCTTTTATCGTAGCAGTTTCATTATATAGTTTAAAATTTTGCTCTGAAAATTGAATGATTCTATAGACAACGTAGCTGCTCCAGCAGCGAATTCTACCAGAGAATTGTACCAGTCCGAATATTTACTATCTTACAGGAATTTTAAGATTGGAAAACCACCTTTTCCGATATTTTGAAAGGTAAAATACTATTTAAGAACAATACTAATCAAGAATAATGAAGTCTCCAGAAGTAATCATTTAGTTAATGTTTTTTTAGAGCTCAAGGTTAATGGTAAAATGTAAAAAAATAATCGACGCGCTAAACGTTTTTCATTTTCTAGTTGAATGCGTAAGAATGTAGGCCAAACTGACGAGGCTTGGGAAGCATCCAAGAGATCAGGAGCGACGTTAAAACCAATATAACACGAATAATAATGACCCAATATAAGTAGTACGACCACCTGTTAAAATGAGAAGTCAGCTGTATTAAGCAAAAGGAAAATAATGTAACGTATATAGCAAAATTCCCTCCCCTTCTTTAATTATACAGTCCCTAGGTCGAAAACACGAAATGTATTCAAACGTACAAAATAGTGTAATCGAAAAATGGAAAATCTTTTCTACATACTTCGGAAAATTAAAAAAAAAAAATTATTCTGAATAAAATTCTTTGAAAATATTAAATAAATACAAATGTACACAGTTTGAAAAAAATAAAAGTTGCTAAACGTTACATTTTAAACACGCGATCTCAAGGAAATACGTGTAGGGGAAACCACGCAATTTCTCGTTTCCTACGATAACGAGGACAAAGCCTTATAACGAAAGCTTTGTGGTGTTGCCTACTGATGGTTCTAAATTGTTTCAAGTTATGTTGCTGTGGGCGTATTTGGTTTCTTTTAATAATTAATCTCCGCAACAGCAGGTTATTGGGCGGTGTAGGTCCAGCAGGCAGTACTTCCCAACGTCGCGTCGCGAGCCGAAAATACCTGCGCGCCGCGGTGACGGCAGACGGCGGGTGTCAGTTTCCCACACTCGCGCACACAGGATATTGATCCACACACACACACATACATGCACACGCATCACGTACACACACACACACACCGTCAACGCCTTCTATTGAGAGCGGCGGGCTCCGGCGAAGAGAGAACACATCCGGGGTCATCTGCCCTCTGACCTCTGAACTGGCGGTCGGTCAGTGGTATGGTATTCAACCGCACTTACGTTTAAACAATCTTGATAGGTTAGTTCATTCATCTTGTAGGTATATAAAAATGAATGCGTGTTCGTCTTCTATGCGCTCGCGCATCGTTCATCCGATGGGAGTTGAAACTTAAGACACAATTGACCTTTGAAACAAGGGGAAGGTCACTGTCCAGGTGAGATTTCGATATAACAAACCCCTTAAAAGAATAATTTAATTATTCTTGGTGACATTTTGCCATTCCATCGTCGTAGTACAGACTAACAACGAAAGAATGCGGGGCTATTAAATGTAGTTCACTCGGCACGAAACAGAGCGTGCGCGTTGCATGCAATCGGCGAGCTATCGATATCGATATTGGACTATGCGAGCGCACTCTGTACAATAATCAATTTAACCAAATATGAGAAACTTTACACATCACCAATTTCATATTTCTCTTAGTCTAATAAGTAACCGGTAAAATCCTAACAAACAAGACATCGTTTTATACGGGAATGAAGTTAATGGGCAACATCTTAAACTGGAAAAAAAATAAATAAAAATACAAATAACATAATAACTAATCATAATATCTAAATAACAACTTATTATTGGCGGGAACAAAACATTTGACCGTATTGGACGGGAAATCGTAATGGTCATTACCGTACTCTAGGTGAGATTCTGATAAAACCAATCCTTAGAGAAAAATTAAATTATTATTGATAAAATTTCGTCATTGCATTGATAGCTCATCATTCATCCGATCTCTATAATATCTTATACGCTTGACCTTTGAAATCATTAAGGTATTAGTATATGTAGTGGTTGTCTGTTCTGAAGTTGAAGTCAACTGGTTAGCAATTTAGTATTTATTTTATTTATTTATTTGTATTCCATTGAGCCTTCTTTTGGTAGAAACCATAAGGCTATGGAACATGTTATTTACATATTTTACAGTTATGCATATACATACAGTTTTACATACATATAACTTTGAAGTAAAACAAACATTGATAAAAAAAATTTCAGATAATCTGAATTACAAATATTACATTATTTCTTTTATACATACCCATACACATGATATTTCAAGCAATTTCTTATATTTATTGAGTAAGAGAGAAAAAATAAGCAGGATTTAGGGTATTAGGATATTTTTGTTAGGCATTGTAGCTATACAATACCTATAGCAAAACAAATCGTAGCTGTATAAAGGCTAATATGCTATAAATTTGTTTAATATCTTGAAAAGAACTCGCTATGAAGAATCGTCAATTTGCAATCATATAGTGAATATTGCTAAAGAAATATAATACCAACACATCTGCAAGAAATTAGGGTTAAACTTCATTATAACCAAAAATTGTTTTGCTATACAAAAAGGGGAAAAAAAGGGAGAGGGGTTATAGGTCGTTCTTATTTTGACTTAAAGTATTAAAATGGCAAATATTGACACACCAACTCCCTTAGTTCTTACCTCCATGTTTGAGAGAAAAAGAGGCAGTGTGTGACGGAGTGAGATCGAGTGTGTTGTCTTAGAAATGCTAAAACATTGCGAATTTGAAAGAAAAGACTGATTAAGTTACTGAAAATCATTCCCTATTTTAATGCAGCTTTGAGGTGTATTAAAATGATAAATTATTTTCAAACTTAACTTTATAATTGAAATTAATAATTTCTAACGCACCTGTAGATATCATTAACGTGTTGATAGCTACTTTGGGAATTTACATCATTACGAAGGTCAAATGCCCAGATTACCGTTTTAAAATTTATATTAAACTTTAATTTAACAGGTTTTTCAACCCCCCCCCCCCCCTCATTTTCTAAATCCTAAACAGCCACTGGCGTTGTGAGGGACTGTTTCCAGGTTGGGCTAGAAGCTACAACTAAAGACTAAAGATGTTTGCCAAATACTCGGAACACTGTGTAGACTACCCGGGGAGAAATCAAATTATTTCGTTGTTTCAAGAAATGAATATTGGTAAAACAAAGTTTAATTACTATGTTACTACCGACTGATGAACTATCTGAATGCAATAATACCCGAGTCAGTGGAATTCATAGCAAATTAGAGCAATTTAACAACTGCAACGATGACGACTTCAGAAATGCCATTGGGGCAGTTTCGACTGGTATGCACTCAATTTTCACGTGATTACATTCCAGAGCGCATTGCACCCGCCTCGCCGGACCAGGTTTAACGAGATTTGAATACATTTCTTGTAATTACTCAAAACAACGTTGTTTGAGAGGTGGGGGTAGTGGATTCCACAACGGAGTGATCAAGATCCTGTTCAATAGAATGTGTGATCCGAGTGTATGAAAAAAAGTTTATCAAGGAAAATACTACAGCAATGCTAACGTGATAATTTGACACCCAAGAACGTTTATAAAAATGAAATGAACATAAAGAGAACCAAAATGAGTCTACTCAAACTACACATGTACATACACCTACACACACGCACAGGTATTAAAAGTTTATCAGTATTTTGCTATTAAAATACGTAGTTTCATTTTGACAGTTTGGTTCGTTTATTAGAGCGACCATGAAAGTTCACTAAACGCGTTTAGTTTCATTCAATATAAGGTACCTAGTACCTGAAAATGTTACACTTCAGGCGTTGAAATTTTTTGTTTCAATTTAGCATTATTGCACTTTTCATAATTTCTGCTAACTTTTAAACTTTCCTTTTGTTTCGGTTACATATCCTACTTTGGTTATGTACTTCGAGTTTATCGCCGATTTTTTCTTAGAACTAAAAAGTTATTTGCAAGCCCGGCCCAAAACAAATAGGAAATGTGCGCATGAGGGGAATTGGCGCACGAACGGTTGGTGGCCCTGTTTTTGCTGTTGCTCGAAGTGACCGTTAGCAGCGCTGGGAGCGCTGCGGCGAAGAACAACAAAAGGCTGTAAGAAGAGAAAAGAAAACTCTGCTATGGGTAGGCGAGCTGGAAGTTGGCGCAGCTGGGATGAGATATAGCACCACGGCGCCAAGGCGAAGGAAGGCTGTCTCGGCTGCCTGACGCGGCGATAAGCTTGGTCTTACGACCGGGACTGTTGTGTTAACTACCGGCTACTGCAGAGAGCGCGACGCGGCGCAATAAGTAGTCAGTTATTTTGATCCAGTTTGGTATGGGTAGCAAAGGCCCAGGAATTTTTATTAATTGTACTTAACCCTTCTGCACATTACTAGGAAAGTGTGTGCGGTAAACTATTATTTCGATTCCTACATGGCATGGGGTAATTTGACCGGAGAAATTACGTCGCAGTTAACTGAGCTGACCTATTTGACTTTGTTGGAGTGTAAGGTTCAAGCGGAAACGATCGGGGACAAGACCCTGGTTGCTGGTTTTAGTGACCTGCATCGCCTTTTGGAGTCCTGTTTTAGTAGTTTTGGCAGTGAAGAGTTAACAGCCAAGTATTAGCTGGAGTGATAACCATTTTTAGCGATGTGTGACGATGGAAACTATTTTCGTCAAGGGCGCAACTTGACGGGGCCGATTAGAAAAAAATAATCACAGGCAATGAAACTGTTGCTGAGTGTAAAATAGTTTTTTTTGTTTATATTATGCAACGAAGGGGTGATAGCTATATTTTTATTTGGGTCGGCTTACTATTTTCGTGAAATGAACTACAACAAATCAGCAAACGCTAGAAACCCTTACTTAGGTTAACAAATATGATGTAACTTTTTAGTAATTATGATTTTTTTTAATGGTATGGGCTTCTACACGAGTTTAATGTTAATTTATGCTCTTTATAATAATGCGATGGAACTTGGTAATTTAATTGATGTATTTTTAGCTTTGCGCTAAGCTGGGCATCAAATCATTCAGGTTTAGAAATTAAGTGGGATCGTAGATTTATTTAACGGTGAAATTGTTAGTGTTGTGTCTTTTGTTTGGTGTATAATCCAAGTGGTTTTGAGGTTATTTTTGAGCAAAGTAAGAATATTTTTTTTTATAAACGATAATTTTATTGATAAAACCACTCAATTGCCATTACCCATCTTTTGAGAAAACATCGACTGTAGGGATTGGATGCATGTGTAAGCACTGCCTTGGGTTGAAACCCTTATGTTTATTTTTGCACTCTATACCAGGCCAATGGCAAGGTTTTCGGTGTTAGCAGGGCCCTAAGAAGGAAAGCCACCACCGCAAATCTAGAGACATTCATAGGCTATTTCAATTAAAAGTGTATGAGTGTTTTACTAATAGAAGAGTGTAATTTTTAAAATTACCAAAAAAATTCAATTGAGAAATAAACTGAGGTTTCTTCAAGCTAAAGAGACTTTTTTTACGAGAGACGTTTAAATTTCAGTAGTTCAGGGGTAGTTGTTTCTTGGACAGAAAATATAAATTCATGTCATTGGCTGAACATAACCCACAACCTTAAAATAAAAAAAATCATTCGAGCGCGATGTGCTAGATCAGCAGTTGTTTTTGTGCACCATGCCTACTAAGTGATTTATGGATTTCTTTTTGTCATTCAACCCCTGTTTATTCCACCCCTTGCAGTAATGGTTGGTCGTATAAAACATTATTTCAGACGAATGTTGTAGATAATAATTTAAGGTTTTACAACAGAACAGAACGTACTTAATAGTATAGGTACATGGTACAGAAATGAATCGCTAAAATTACACCCTTTATTTTTTCAACCCCTTGAAACAATGGCTCGTCTTAAAAATTATAAAATTTACAAACAATTGTACGAATTGGATGCCGTGCCTACGAAGGGAGTTATGTTTTTTTTGTCCTATTGTTTTCAACCTCTTGCAGTTATGGTTGGTAGTATCAAAATTTTATTAAGACAAAAGATTTTAGTATTACTCCTACGAGTTATAATACGTTCAAACGGATGTGACATTTTTCCATATTATTGGAGATATAGCGATTTTTCTGTTTCAAAAAAAATAACCTTCCCCATTTTTAACCCTTTGGTGGAAATTTGCCCGTTAAAAATCTGGACCAAGATTTTCCACTACTGGATTTTATGTATCAGTTTGGAAGTGATTTGTGAAAAATTGCGTCAGGTATCGTGTCACATGGTTTTACGGTCTATGTTCCGGAAGTCGCGCCATGGCAACGGCTACAATAGGTCCTGCTTGTCGGACGAGGCGAGCCCAAGGTATCCTCCCAGCTCCGGGCTCCGGGCTCTTGCCGGCACCCCGTCAACCCCGTCACCACGGGGCGCGCGTGCGGGAGGCCCTCCGCGACTTTACGGCGCCGTGGCTCACTCGCAGGCCTGAAGAATGGCGAAGCCGTCGCCGAGGGGAAACGGGCGATATCTTATTGCGGCCCTATCCCTCCCCGACCACCGCCCCTACGCTGTCTCTTCATACCGGAACCTCTCCCATTCGAGGCTGAGAAAAAGTCTCTCCTTTCTGCCTACGGACTCCGCCGGAGATGGGCGAGGCACGGGAGATGGAGCGCGATACTCCAAGCGGACGCACACTTTGGCGTTCCAGGGTCTCGAGAGACAGAGAGAGAGAGCGATATGGAGAGAGATAAGGAGAGAGACAGAGATAGATAGAGACATAGAGGGAGAGAGACAGACATAGTGGGAGAGAGAGACAGACATAGTGGGAGAGAGAGACAGACATAGTGGGAGAGAGAGACAGACATAGTGGGAGAGAGACACAGACATAGTGGGAGAGAGACACAGACATAGTGGGAGAGAGACACAGACATAGTGGGAGAGAGACACAGACATAGTGGGAGAGAGACACAGACATAGTGGGAGAGAGACACAGACATAGTGGGAGAGAGACACAGACATAGTGGGAGAGAGACACAGACATAGTGGGAGAGAGACACAGACATAGTGGGAGAGAGAGACACAGACATAGTGGGAGAGAGAGACACAGACATAGTGGGAGAGAGAGACAGACATAGTGGGAGAGAGAGACAGACATAGTGGGAGAGAGAGACAGACATAGTGGGAGAGAGAGACAGACATAGTGGGAGAGAGAGACAGACATAGTGGGAGAGAGAGACAGACATAGTGGGAGAGAGAGACAGACATAGTGGGAGAGAGACACAGACATAGTGGGAGAGAGACACAGACATAGTGGGAGAGAGACACAGACATAGTGGGAGAGAGACACAGACATAGTGGGAGAGAGACACAGACATAGTGGGAGAGAGAGACAGACATAGTGGGAGAGAGAGACAGACATAGTGGGAGAGAGAGACAGACATAGTGGGAGAGAGAGACAGACATAGTGGGAGAGAGAGACAGACATAGTGGGAGAGAGAGACAGACATAGTGGGAGAGAGAGACAGACATAGTGGGAGAGAGAGACAGACATAGTGGGAGAGAGAGAGAGAGACATAGTGGGAGAGAGAGACATAGAGGGAGAGAGAGACATAGTGGGAGAGAGAGACATAGTGGGAGAGAGAGACATAGTGGGAGAGAGAGACATAGTGGGAGAGAGAGACATAGTGGGAGAGAGAGACATAGTGGGAGAGAGACATAGAGGGATACTGCTAATAAAATTCATTGTAAAGCTTACATATAATACATTATTGATCAGTTTGAAGCAGCCAACAATTTCTTAGTGAAATACCCCTGATTATAGGTAGTTTTTTTTTATTGTATCTCATTCAAGAGCGGGCTCCGTGCCAAGTACCAATTTGCGCCAAGGGCGTCGGCCCTCGTGTCCCCACCCCCTCCGCCCTGTGATGATCGGAATTCACCCGGACTAATTTGGATTTATGCGAGACCCCACTTCCCTGTGCGCCTCTCCGCAGCAGGCGTGGTCTCTCCGGAAACCCCGCAAAAAACACACCTCCCAGTCCTCGCTTCGAGCAATCTCTGCTGCGAGGGGCCTGGGTGGGGGGCGGAGACTCTGGGAACAAGCAACCTTAATGCATTCCTGGTCCTAGGTGCAGCTGACAAGACTTGCGACCAGACCAGCAGTGAGCAAACAATCGTCCAGTAGTAACACCGCGATGACCAAGTCTAACGCCAAAGATTAATATACCAAGTTTGTTCAGTAACCAAAACACCGCCCCCCCCTCCCCCCCACATACACACACAGCTTCTTAACGCTGAATGTAATTCTACGTGTCAACGTTATCCCACTTACACGACGTTACAATGCGCGTACTCTGTACTGTAGAAAATTTACATTCAGCGCTATGTAAATTAAATGAATGTGCAGGATATATAGCTATGTTATACAGGATACCCGTACCGGCACAAAACGCGACATCGTAGTTGGCGCGTGAATGCAACATCTTGTTTTGTCTGCCGAGGATGGCCGTTGTTGTATGTAAATTATGTTACCACTGCAAACAGGCGTGAATGGTGTGCTGGTATACGTCGTCCTCGGTAGGTGGATTACAACAATTACGTGAACTGAATTGCAGAGCTCGACGCACTTTTTTTGGTTGTTACTAGTGAGATATGCGCTAGATTTGTCTAGAGATTCACACATGACTTAGTTACATCCTAGCCCCAAGCTTTAATATTTTCTTGTAAGATAAAATTGTAAAAGTATTTGATCTGACGGAGTATAAAAAACTAAAGGTTACAAGTCGATGACTTGGCGTTTTATTTGAGCCAATGGAACAACGCGAGCCTGAAAAACTGAAGTTTATGATTTTTAAAAGAAAAAAACTATTTTTTATTAATTTAATGAATAGTATATTAAAAATACGCAAGTTTAAAGACGAAGGCTACATACGAAATGTATAATACAATTTGCAAACCAAATGATCATGATTGGAGTACATGCTAGGACTGAGACCCCGCCAAAACGCAAGCTACTGAATGGTTTTAACCACAGTCCCATGCAAAATGGTAATTTCGAAGTTAAAAAACAAATTACTATTTAATGTTAAAATAACTGAATCAATTAGTCCTGTTTTGGAACGTTAAAATATTACTGTATTATATATTACTGTCTGAAAAGCGAACTTCAATAAAGATACGTCTATTTTTCACAAGGGTAGAATTTTTTTTTTAAATTAAGTAATATGACTTTTGTTAAACTATTTTAATTGGTAAATGAGTTATTTTACATTTCGTTCATTAATGTTCACGACATGAATATAAGATACATACAAGTGAGTTTAAAAGAACTCGCACAACAGATTTGCCGATCAATTGAATACCTAGGTGATGACATCGTGGACACTCGTCGGTAAGTGCAAAACTTCTGGACTATAACATTCTTTAAAAAAATTAGCATCACGATGTTCCAAAAGGTTAAGTGTTCAAATATGTCTCTGCAAAATTAAACTCCTACTTTTTTTTAACGGTCACATTTTTGTTCTAAGCTCCAAACTTTCCGCAAAGGATATGTCACCGTCTTTACCAGGCAAACATTTACGCGGCCATTAGCCATCTCAAAATAAGCAAGCTAATATGCAAACGCACACCGGCTCACCTTGTTCAACGCAAGAGTTATACGTCGCGTCGGAAGAAAACGAGCATAATTGGTTATTAAATTAGCAACACACTGGAGTCAACCAACTGATGCCTTCAATACCTACCACGAAAACTCATAGTCATGTTTTTTTACGAAGATTAAAATAGGCACTATTCTCAGCTTAGTTGAAATAATGGCAGACTAGCAGTTTATTCAAATTAAAATTGTTGTTCAACTATTACAAAAGGCTTACTTATTGGACCGATGCGCTCGCAAAATAAAGTTGATATAAAGCGAAGTTTGAAGCTGGTGGTTGCTTATTACAGAACAATGCCTATTGTTAGCTCAACAGTTGTATTTTAACAGCCTTGGATATTTTGAGTGTTTTTTTTTACAAAATATATTATGCAACAAAATCTTAATAAAAGTAGGAGAAAAAAAAGTCAAAGACGTGTTTCCAATCGGACAAAGACTCCAAGCACACGGCGGGAAGTTTTTTTTTGTGGCTAGTCTACAACGCGAGTCACCCGACCTGAACTCCATAGAGAATCATTGGGAGGAATTGGGTAGAATAGCGAGAAAGAATAATTTCCCGCAAAACTTAATTAATGGAGGTGCTGCTACAAGATTGGAATAACACTTGTCCGAAGTAACAGGAAAACAGGTTATTCACGAAAGAGAGAGAGAGAGAGAGAGAGAGAGAGAGAGAGAGAGAGAGAAAGGCGTTCTATGGTTCGGCATATTTTGTAATTCGGTACCAACAAGCCGCTCACGTTCAAATTTCATTGGGTGATTTCTAGCTGTTAAGCCTTGGCCATCAGGTCGCATTACCGCGCTGCAGTCGTTTTTAGTTGGCTCGCAGTTTATCGCTACTGTCGGCTTTCATCTCAGTACAGTTTCTCCTGTCCCCTAACAGGTTTCCATTCAACATTTCACAGGTACATGTCCGTATTGATTTTTTTTAAAGAAAAGATTTGTATCACGGACGCAACAAATCAAGAGATTTTTTTCACAGTAACGCTTATTTCTAATTTTTCTTTCTATAGAGCAGCTTAATAAAACTTGTTTTTAAATAAAGTTGTATTATATCGGCGTTCGATAATCCGGCATGTCCGCGGTCCCCAAAGTGCCGGGTTAACGGCCTTGCACCACAGGCCTACTACAGAGCTAGCAATGCAATGCGCCATGTTTTCATTAAAAGTCAATAGTAAAAATTTTAGACGAGATATACTTTATGATTCTGTCTTTCAAAAAATTTTATCTACGAATGTAGATGTACGTATCTGTATATGAAAATTAATTCGCGAAAGTGAAATTGGTTAAATATACCGTAACACTATAAAAGAAATTTGTAAAATTCAACACATGTTACGTAATTTTTTACATGTTTGATGTGTAGTTAAAAAAAAGCTACATTTCTGATAATTAACAATAATATTTCTAAATTTTATTTTTACTATTTTCAGGTTCTACTGCGCGAACAACTATTTAAAATGCCACAGCTAATTTATTAAATTGCAAGTTTGTATGTACTCGTTAAAACATACATATAAATAAATGTTAAATATTTTATTTGTTGTTACTACACTGTAGTTGTTTAATAGACTTACGTCATTGTAAAAGTGCAACTATACGTCAGAGTAAATTTACCAAGTATCTGTAAAAATTCATTAACATATAAATCAAATCTCATCAAATTTAATTATGCTTCATGTTTGAATAGAATTAGTTGAACACGTCGTTATAAAAGTGAAATTCCCTTTTTTTTTTAGTGTGCACCGATGGTGGACAGATGGTATGTCCATCGATATGTTGTGGGTTCAATATTCCGCCAGTTCACAGAGTTTAATAGAAGTGTTTATTAAATGGTGATAAAACTCAAAAATTGCTTAAAGTACACAACATGCACACACGAACTACAAAAATTAAATGAAAATATTTTTGGGAGAAGTACAAAATGTATACATTCATACGTTGTGTTAACATTGGAGTAATAAAAAAATACGTCAAAAACTGTGACAAAATAATAGAATCATAGCAACTGCAATTTTTATATTCTATCAGGAGAACACGACAGACGTTGTCCTGTCAGAGTTTATTTACCTCCATGTATCTCAGATGGTTAGTACGTAATATATAATCTATCAAGCATTTGAAATGTTATTCAATTTTAAACTCGCTCACCAAATACTAATCTCAGTCACAATAACCATTTGCTGATATTGACGATTAAGGATAGTATAAATTACAATACACAAATTTTCATGGCGATCGGTTGAACGAAATGAAAGTTGATGCGCTGCAGCACCATCTATTGGCCAGTTATAGCAAGTTGTTTAGTGTGGAAATATTTTATTTGTTCAAATACCTACTTATATATACCCCATTTTCATGGCGATCGGTTAGACGGTGTCTTGAGTTTATCAATGTCATATATAATTTTTTTTCTTGAACATACGCGTGGTAAGTGTAAATTAACATCAGCGGCGACACCGCTGCCACATACATGCAGGTTATGAAATTATGCAGTTTTATTCACCTCGCCACGAAGGGCCAGACAGTCGACGGCGCAGTTCCGCCGGCCCCCGCGCAGGAGAGGGAGGGACCCCCGCTAATAATTCCCCCGACGACGAGCATGTTTCACGGCGCCCGCCCACGCCAGCCATTTGCCAGCCCCGGTATCACCCGGCCGGGTGACGCAGCCTGGGGCGCGAATACTCCCTCGGCAGGCCAGCCTGGTTTATTCGCCACTTCGGAACAGGGAACTACTTCCTGGCATGTTGGAAAAAAAAAAAACCTATGGCACAACGAGACATTTTAAAATTAAATTTAACGCACGTAATTCTGATGTAATGCATAAAAAAAAAACCTAAGGTGTTTCCTTCCTTCAGCTGATTTAGACTTGTTTTCCGTGAGTTTATATTTTCAATTTTTTTTATATTTATTTTGAATTTATTAATTTTTCCACATGACAAACAGTGGAAAATGTTGCAATGGCCCATGGCCAAGGAATTGTATTAAACAGTTTACCTGTACAGCCTCCATATCATTCCCATGACTGGCCTGGAATAACATGAATGAACATTCAAACGATAACTTCAGCAACGCAATTTTATAGTGTGTATGACTAGGCATTAAAAAAAAAAACGTATCTGAAACAAAAAACAAAAAATTCTCAGTCCGGGTGATGGCAGATTACGACCACTGGGGGGAACGTGACTGTGGACTGCCCTGTCCCAGGGGGAGGAGGAGGAGGAGGAGAGAGGACTGGTCCTCGCCACGAGGAGGAGACTGAGGACCCTCGACAGGTGTCGGAGAGCCACTCCCCCGACTCGGACAATCGAGGGTCGAGATCCCAGCGCCTCCGCAGCGGCAGTCGGACAAGGACAAGCGACAGCCCGGCCGCTGTCGGGGGGTCGAGAGCCACTCCGGACGAGACCCCGTCAACGGCGAGGGAACACGTCACCAACCATTCGCGTCCTGGTTCACGGAGTGGACCCGCTGGGCTATCAGTCGGGTGAGACTACATACAGCTCACTGCGATGGGGAAAGCCTTGTTTTCACAGACGAGAGAGCCAAACGCCCGATCGTGCATCTTCGGTTTTTTTTTTTTTGGTTCATTGTAAATAAATATGGCGGTGTTGATAAAAAGGATACTAATGGTCAATTAGGTTAGGTTAGCTACATTATAAACACTTTAAAACATTGTGGACGGTTTATTTGGTTAGGATAGCTACATTAAAGATACGAAAAAAAAAAAAACAAAAAAAAAACATGAACTTCGAGGAACTTCAGGTTTTGGCTCTCACGTCTATGAAAAGAAGGCTTCCCCACTGGGATGAGAGCCACACCCGAAAAGTTCCGACGCTCTACGAAGTTTGACGAACGCTCCATTTTGCAAGGATTTATATATTTTACGGACATAAAGAGTATTTTAAATAACGCTAACCTATCATAACTATAACCTTCAGTTTTAGTGACGCTAACCTAACATACCTTCCCGAAAAAATATATATTAATAACTAATATTTATTAAACTTCGGTAAACTTCAGAACGGTTTGTGTTTTGGTTGTAGCTTTCATCCCTGTGAGGTGTAGGATATCAAATTAATTAGCAGGACAAACAATTTTTTTTTTACCGATTGTTGCAATGGAGAAGCTTGATTCAAAACATCATTGACATACGCCATTGCTGGTTTACAATTTATGTCAAAGATAAAACCTGAAGTATTGACGAATAAAAATTAATACACAGAACACACCGAAAACAAACCAAAATCAAATGTTAAACGTATATAAGACACCACAGATAATTTACGTGAAAGGAATTAGAACGTCGTCTGTGCTGTTTTATTTTTATAATTCCTTCCAAGGGAATTATATGCGCTGTCTATATACATTTAACATTTGACATCAGCTCATTTTGACTTGTTTTCTGTGTGTGTGTGCGTATTCATTATTCTTCGTCCATTTTTGAGGTTTTCTCTATAACATACACCGTAAAGCAGCAATGGCGTAAGTCCTAAACATGCTTTAAAACAGACCGTAGTTGTGTTTAAAAGTTAAAAAAATACGATCATGAAATATGAAGGGAAAACGAAGATAGCAACACACCAGCAAGAAATTAACTCAAGACTTCATTATAACAATACAAAATGTTTGGTTATCAACTTGGCAAATATCGCAAACACCAGCTCGCTTACTTCTAACCCCCAATGGTATATGTTAGAGCGCAATCATGGCGTTCCACTGATAAACAGAATTCTTTACAGTAAATATACTATCAGTGTCAGCAGCTGCAAATCATCCAGAGACCTTCGTAAACGAGTTCACGTACTTTGAACTCACACGAGAAACGTCATGGGATATTGACACAAACCTTCCAAAACTTGTTAAGCACAAAAACTCACTAACAGACCGGCCCACCCACGGAAGTCTGAATTAGGCGTAGTTTAACGAAGATCCAGTTTTTTTTTTTAAATTACGAAGAAATGTTTGCTTGAGATTAGTTTTCCGCCAAAAGTTTGTAAATTTTCTGTAAATTCTAGAAAACAAAAATTAGACAAGACTGACTACTTATATTACATAAGTTTTTGTCTAAAAGCCTCCACTGCACTGTAAAAAAAAGTTTTACACAGAATGTACGTGTACACAGACTGTTTCCCCTTACGTCAGTGTAGTTTTACACCAACAATGTTAGTGTTTTTTTTAATAGTTAAGTAAAAGTAATATCAGAGTGTAAAAATATATTTTTACGATTAGGTAAATTTGGCATATATTTTGGTGTATTTTTACTTCGTGTTAAATAAATGATTTACATACACGATGCATGTGTTCATTTACACAAATTCCTAGACATTTTACTACAATATTAGTTAAAATTTACAAAACTAGAATGTGAAAAACTGATCACAAAACCTACGGATTGCGCCAGGCCAACGTCTCTTATACTTTCGACCATCGTGCAAAATGACGCAATTGCCTAATGGGAATAACACTTACATAACGTTGTGCTCAAACAGTGGTATATAAACAGTAAGTATACGTAAATTTGATGAGATTTGTCATATGCATATGTATTTTTGCAGATACTTGGACGTCGAAATGTAAATTTACCCTGACGTATATTAAGGACTTCTACAATCGGGCCAAATTTGTTTAGGAAACTACAAATAGTGATAAAAAATACAGTTTATTAAAAACTTACTGATTTAATGCAGTCTTTTGGACATACGCAATGGCGTATGTTCAAAAAACTGCATTAAATCAAAATTCCTCGTTGCATGAATCAATTAAAGAACGTATCAAAACTTACAGTATGTATTATTAGAACATATATCCACGTGTGATAATTTTTTTTTTGCAATTTAATTGCTAGGATTATATTAGTGTAATTTAAATTAAGTCAGAGGAAATATTTGTTTTTATATAAACATTTGTGTACAGTTACATTCATATTTGTTTTTTGTTTTATTTTTTAACTACACGACCAAACTGTAAAATATATTATGTAATTCCACAAAACTTTTTTTCAATGTGAATAAAGCTATTTTGAACGTTCGAAACACACGCAGTCACAAGGACAATCTAAAGTTAAGGAAGAGAATGGAACACGCTTCAAACGCTTCGTCGTTCCTTTTCAGTAGGGATTAAATGCGAGAAACCGTGCAATCGCGCTATTGACGACCATGGGATTTCAAGCGATCAAGACGCCAAAATAGAATATCTTTAAGGCCTGTTGTGTCACATCTAGCTCGCAGAACCATATATATAATTATTTTGAGAAAAAAAAGCTTTTTTATCCACCAAAAAAATAATTTCACATATCACAAGTCATTGGCGGCAGCGAAATATTTTTGGGCCTTAAGGCCTCTTGCACGCGTTCCTGTGACAGTGACACAGTTACACATTGCAACATGTGCACCTTTTCACACTGTGCGGGATGTGTCCAGACGGGAAGCACCCGGACAAACCTCGACGGTGTCAGGTCGCTGGGACGTTCACACTCGCCGGTTGTGATCCGTCCGGTGGACACGTCTGCAGAGGCATTGCTGACAAGAGTTTGGGGTGTGATTAACGCAAGACGAGTAATTTAGAAAGATGTGGAATTGATGAATTTCACCCGTTTCATGGGACAAAACCCTTTATTTATTTATTTTTTTGACGTAATAACGTCTTATAAATCGATGAACGCCGGCTGCACGCACGAAAAATTGTCACGTTCCGCCTGAGCCGAGCGTGCAAGAACCGGCCAACCACCGTGCGAGAAAATCTTCTATAATATCTAACATGTTAAGGCGGGCTTTTTTTACTAATTGTTCGTGATTATATTCAAACAAATTATTATTTAAATTAAATTTGCAAAAAAACTGTAATATTTGAAAATTAAAAAGTATGAAATTTTTCATCAATGTTTTCTTATGACGTTATCACGTAAAATTATCGTCCGTAAACCGACTTTACAGACAAACCCCTTTTTTTTACTTTAGAGCGGCGGTGCAAAAACAATATAGCTATAACCAAATTGCATTCCATTGCAAAGCACAACACTCGCACGATCCTGGTACAATCGGAGTGGAACGGGAGTGTCGAACTGTATGATGCGCAAGAAGCCTAAAGCTAGAAATCTGTTCTGTATACACTACATTATTATTTTGCTTGTCATCACGACGTTGTTTGCCCAGCGCTACAGTTCCGAATTTGCGAGCGGCCCCTGCAAAAGGTTAACCACGCTTATGTTTGCTTATGTTAAGGCAATAACTTCACCAGATGAATCAATTACCTTTTCTCGCGTTCCGTGTTTTAGCGCGTGGAAGCTTCAGGGGGAAGCGCCGTCGCAAACTCCGCTACAGACGACGAGCAACTCTCGTACGACGAGGGCCCAGGGGAATTCTTCCCACAGTCCAAATATGCGGGATTGTGTCCGACGACGAGGAATATCCTCCCCAAGAACCAAAATCATCGACCTGCACTTTGCCCCCCTCCCCCTCCTATCACCCCTTTGCCAAAAATTACGCTCAGCGTCAATTTAGCATCGGTCGGGGCGCGATCAGCCGGCGCGAAGATTACCGGCAATTTGCGACTAATTGGAGTAGGAAGGGCGCGGGAAGATGACGGGAACCCGCCGAGGAAATGGAGTGGGTTCGGCAGAGAAGTAATCAAGGCGAGAGCAGATTCGCGAAGCCAAATCACGAGCCTGTGCCAACAGACTCGCTAAACGCAGATGTTACCGCACCTACGCATCTTTGTAGAAATGGCCCGAAATAAAAGTATTCGACAACCCCTCCCCTTGCCCTGAGCAAGCTAGGTTGCCTAATGCCAATCGACAGGATGTCCATAAAAGAATGTCCCAGTTTCAATGGTACATCACAAAAATTTAATTTAGACTATTTACAACAAACCATACATCAAATTTAAGGTAAACTAACCTAGTTTTTCCTTACAACTGTTCAAATTGTGCACACATCCTACTTAGCCCCATCCTTTCCACACTTTGCTTAACGAGTCCGGAATAAATGGAAAGCAACAGCCTCTTCAATTCTGTGTCTCAACTCTGGCAAATAGTTAGGTAGCGGCGGAACGTATACACGACCTTTTATTAAGCCTCAAATGAAAAAAAAATCGAATGGCGTTATGTCAAGTGAACGTGGAGGCCAACGAAAAAGAGCTCTGTCGTCTCGACCATTACGACCCATCCAACGGTCAACCTCTCTCGTACAAAGAGATTCCAATGGGGAAGGGCCAAATAAAGTTTACAAGTTCACCCTATACTAATCACCATTTTGCGTAGTTGGCGCTGCAAACGAGAAATGACAACGCTTACATTTGATACTATTAAAATTTATAACTGGGACATTTTTTTATGGACATGCTGTATTTATTCTCTGTACTTGAGTAGTCAATGGTATACTTGACAAATGACGTGAACGTATGAAACATGAAGAAAAAAAAAAGCATTGTTAAATAAGGTGACGGATACTTCTAAAATAAAACAAAAAAGTAACGCACATAAAAGTTATAAGGAAGCTAAGATAATATCAATCAGAAAATACACGTAAATCTGCAGGTAAATGTATTGTAGTCAATTATACGAAAATCTTGAGTCGTAATTTATTCATGAATTATTGTAACGTGGCATCAGCCACTGACAAGGAAAAAATAATGAGAGGTATGCAAACTGCCAACAATAGATAGTAACCTTAATACTATATTTTCCATGTATTTTCATAAACATCCGTCAATTGACGGGGGAAAAAACATTGACACATTCTGTTAATTTATTCTTGGGAAAAAAATTCCTTAAAAAAAAATTAACACGTGTAATGTAGTACAAACTTCACTCTTATTGAAACAGCAAATCTATTGTTTTAACCATTCGATATCTTCAGATCATGAATTACTAATCAACAGAATATTATTTTAGTTAATTCAACAAAAAAAAATACTTAAATTTCTCGTCTTTGTTTGCTACTTCCCTGAAATTTTCTATAATTAAACTTCTTAGGACTTAATGACTTTCGTAATGCAAAATAAATCCTGTGTCACAATTTCTGCTGTGCGATACACTTCTTACTAACTGTGATCACGGCTGAGTGGTTTTCCGTTTACCGTAGTGCCTGAACCATTATATGGTAAACAAAACAAAAAAAAGCCTCCTTTGACATGAGAACTACTGAATTTTCTATATATTTATACATATAACACATTCTTACCCCGCATTCATGTGACGAAACACATTCAAGTAACCTACATTTACGCTTCTGTTGAAATATAACTTTTTTCACATTGTTGTTTTTCGCCTCAGAGCTGAAGTATTATTCCTGGTTAAAAAAAAAAAAAAAAAAAAGGAACCAAAAATGACGAGGAGAAACGAAATATTGCCAAGTTTCTAACAATGCTAATAAAACACGGGTTGGGAGAAATGGGATACGGGAGAGATGAAACCCTAGAGTAACATTAAAAAAAAAATTCTCATGTTGTTTACAGCTAGAGGAAGGATCAAAGCGAATGAGATGAGAGTAAAAAAATAAGGATTGACAAGTTTTAAGGTCGCGAAGTTATGCGCAGAGGCTTGAAGAGGGCAGGACCACCAACATCACAGCAGCCTAGGAAGCACTTGGGAACCGGATTGTGGCTCGTAAACTGAACCACGCCAGCCTTGCTTGTGGCCTGTGATCCGAAGACATATTCACACGATCAAATATTTATTGAATTCATCATTCGACACGTTAGAATGCGCTCATAAAATTTTGTTTTAATGAAAGCGGAAAAAGTTTACTGGAAGGAATTTCACATACTCCAAGTACGCCTATTTGAAATGTATCGTATAGTATGTTTTATGAAAAAAAAAAAAAAAAAAAAATCATTTTCTTACAGAAGTTTGTTTCTGATTTATATCCTTCTTCCAGAGATGAAACTGGATAAAGATAGGAACAACGTAAAAACAATTTTTAAGACATGTCCGACACCAAAGTCTTTGGAATAATCTGAAGATCAATCACTTGAACGACAAGATGGCTGCTAACGGGACGTTTTAGTTACGTCATGTGACATTCAGTGGACTGAGTGAAATATAAATTAATGCTATTGTAAGAAAAAATTAGATCGTATATGCACGAATTTAAGTGAAATATAATATAATCTCCACATAGTTTGAGCATAAATTATTTAACGGACTTCCTAATAGAGTATACAAACTTTTTAAACTTTATCATACTTCGTAAGCAGTGTACGCATACCGCTTCAATCCAAAAATTTCCTTTCGTTACTCTTCAGTTTTCAGCTTAGGGAATGAGTAACACAAAATATCTGATTTATTTATTGCCTTATTTTAAATGGCGAAGTTATGGCGTACCGCCTTGTATTGTATTTCTCTAAGCATTACTGTACCCAACCACCCAGCAATTTGCGTTAACTTTTCCCTTTATAACCATCCATATTGCTAATCGTTTCGACAATTTCCCTTAAGGCCGGCGACGTGCTGCCGTCCTGTAGTTAGTTACCACTGTCGCCACCAGAGCGACGCGCACGGTGCCTAGGAATACGGCACTCACGCGACTGTTTATTCTCATTTCACCGAGCGAAACCGCTCAATTAAATTTTTTCTACGTATTTTCAGATAATAGCCTATATTTTTTTGATTTCCCTGTGCTGTAAGTGGCCTATTTTTTAAATTGGCACTCTAAAATTCATATAAATCCACAGTTTGGATTATGATTTTTCAAGACTGTCATAACAGCGTTAAAATAGCTTTTTACGGGGGCTAATTTTTTTTCCTACAAAATTTACTACTCCGTATCTTATTGGGAAGTATTCCATACTACCCAAAACCCACCAAACATCTCTCCGCACTTCCCAGAAAGGCGAAGTTGGCTTCGTCCTGTCCCGGTCCATCCATCATTATTTTTGTTTTCCGTGGATTGCCAAAATGAATCAAAGAGGCCACGGCCGGATCCTCTCCCTGTTTCCTCGACGCGGGGTCACGACTTCGACGTTCTCTAGTGACCTCGTTCCAGACGAGACTCAACGGCAAAATAAGCAAGACAATTTTGTTTTCTGTTAGAACAGTTTCTAACTACCTCAAGATCCAAAAAAAAGTCTCTAAAAGTCCAAATTTGGCGAAAATTTGTTTTGTTTAAAATTACGTGTAAAGGTTAGTTAATTTTAAATCGAATCATTAACATCGTAACTAAAGCACAGTTTTATTTCTAAAAATTTTTAGCGAGAGTTACAAGAGCCATGTCTAGAGCCACACAAGCGTTAGGTCCAGTGAAAATGTTATGTACCCGTGGCAAGGATCTCCTGTTCCGAAGAAATTAATGGAAGTTTTTTTCCTGCCGGTCACACGCATATGTATTAAGTTTCCTCAGGTGTTCTTGAGGTACAGGTGTTGTGGGTGTGTTGCGGTGGCGAAGTGGTTACCCTACAAGGAGTGTCACGAATTAGTGCTCGCAAAAGGGCGGCGGAGGGGTTTGGAGGGGGGGGGGGGGGGGGGGGGAGTGACGCAGGTTGACCGGGCCAGGGTGATGGTCGGCGCAATCGATATTTCGGCGCGTTGCCGCCACGTGACTGCCCCACGCCTCGCGCTCGGAGCCGTTTCGCGCGCAACCCATCGACAGCCTCGCGCAGGGAAGTATGTGCCCACCACGAAAACAAATGAATAAGTTTAATAAAGGTCGCACGCATTCGCGGCCATTGTCAAAGTAGTTTGGCTTCCGGGTTACACCCGCGTCAAAGGCGAATACATCACCAATGTGCCGTGGTGCACTTGTTGTGTGGGCATGCGCCCATTGTTGCTTATATATCTTGTTTAATTTTAAATGCAAACTGGGCGGCTACATTTTTTTACTATATTGCTTTGCAATACCTAATTGTTTTTAATCTTTTGATTATTTAAAGCGTAATGAAATTATTATTACCTAAAGTATCAATTTGTAAGAAATAATTGTTTTTGTATAAATATATTTTTTTAAATATATATTTATGTCTTTGTTAAGCTTTATGGATTTAAAGAAAACATATGGACTTCAAAAGACTTTAAAATTCATAAATTAATTTTTCCTCTTGTTTATATAAATATTGTGGTTAAGATTTAATTATTGAGTTATTGCACTTAAGTGCAGGAAAGTGTAACCAATGTTAAGTTTCTCATCTCTACGTATTGTCCTATCTATGGTCATCTTCCATTTGGAAAAGACAAGGTAGTACTTTCTTTTCTACCTTTGTCAGCCATGATGTGAACTTCTATATTTTTGTGCTCGTCAAGTATCCATCGGCATCCATGTCGAAAGTTGTGTATTTACTACCGCATTAGGTGAGTTTTACTGCCTTTTCCCCGGGAATCATGGTTTTATAATTATTTATGGGATAGTTTTATTTTTCTTGTTGTTATAAACTTGTTTAGCGGTCCGGGTGTTGGCGACCTCTCGCTGCCCCATGCCTGAGTGATCCATAAGCTTGGCCCATAACATCTGGGCACCCCAGGGCTTGTCCCGTGGTTCTACGGCGATGGAAGCCGCCAACGAAAATTCCAGGAAAGTTTTCGACGACTAAATCCTAAGCATGCAGCATGGGTAGTTAACCTGTTTCGGCCACGCGTATCTTCTTGCAATTTCATCGACTATTTCATCAAACTACCCCATTGGCATCATATCAAAATTTAATTAATGAATAATATTTTAATGATAATATTTTAAATACTTACTGTATCATTGTTGAATTTACTTTAATTTTTGAAAATGTAACATTAAGTAATAATATTTGTGTAAGGGGCCCCTCTTTTGTGTTGACTGTACGAATACTCAATTAATACTCTTTTATCTTGTTTTAATAAATAAGTTTTGTTATGGCTGACCCGATATCAGTGTGTAGGTATTTTATGTTGCGGTTTCCTAACCTTTTTTTTTTTAAATTTCTTACTAATATATATACTTAACAGGTTATCAACTTTTGTTCTGTAGTTTTCCCAGTCTGCATATTTCCTCTTTACTCGTTATTTATTTGAATACAACAAAGCAAGGTCATTCAACCTAAGGTCCCGGAGTCTTCCGTCGTGTTTTACCTTGGTGAGGTTTAGCAAACTGAACCAAGAGTAAAATAACGGCTCACCAACGTTGCGGTCGACATTGCAGTCCCCATCATCAGGGTAGAGTTACCCTGATGATGGTGACTGCAATTTCGACAGAAACATCTGTGATGTATTCGCCTTGGACGCGGCTACAGCCCTGAAGCCAAGCTACTTCAAAAAAGAAGTTTACCATACCAAAATAACTCTTGCGAATACATGTTGAAATAAGGTAAACTAGTACCTACACACTTACGCAGTTACCCTTAAGTTCACGAATATCTCTGGATTATATTTAACTAGTGGGTGCCTTTCGTATTTTCCCGGTGAAAATCTTTAAAAGCATTGATGGTAACAACAATAACGGGTCGAGATTATATATATTTTTAAATTTGCTTAAAATTATACGCCCACTGGTCACACGTTTTTCGCGTGCAGTACAATTTGGAAACCACGCAGCACGGTTAAAAGTTCGCTGTTCACCGCCTTGCGTGTAAAGGCGACGTGCGGGGACTAAATACGCGCGCTGGTTTCGCTATTATCGCTCCTTGCTCTTTATTCTGTAATTATTTCATATTTACGTTAATCACTGTTAAAGCTGCAGAATATAAGTGGCTTAGCGTCCAACCAATAATAATCCATACATAAAGAACGTATTTTGGATTAGTTAGTTGCAGTGATCATAAAGTTTAAATGACAAAACCGAAAATTCGATTGGATTAAAAAAAAAGGGAAACTACTTTTAAGGGCTTGCTGGTTGCTATCTCATTCCTTTCAGTCAAATTTACATAATTTTACCCAGTACTTCAAAACTCGCAAAATTGTTGTGATTTTGACACCTATACATAGGACCGAATAATTGTGATGATGGTACATTGCGAGCAACATGTCGTCGGGTATACGTAGGGGAAGGTGGGCGAATTCTGCGCAGCGGGTATTACTGCGCAGTGAGGTTTCTCGGAATTGACGTACACTGCGTCGGTCTGTATAATGCTGCCACACGGCGGTGACACTGAGGACTTAGTGCGAGGAAGGAGACGCCATTGAGTTAGTTGAGTTACGACAACAGTGTGTAGGTTCAGATCGAAATTGTTATTTTCGGCGAAGAATAAATAAAGGTATGGTACAATAGTTGTGTGTTTCTAGTAGTATATTATATTTGCAACAATAGTTGACCATATATTCTTCCTGTTGAGCACTATAATAACTTTAACTTATCACTTTAAAATTATATTATTGCGAGCCTTAAATATGTTTGTGCTTGGGGTAATTCTGCGCAAAGATGTAGTGTAATAATGCGCAAGTGCGCAGAATTGCCCTCAATGTTTTCAATTGATAAGGATTAGTTTTATTTCTTTCAGGTAAATAGTGCGTGTTTTAGGTTCCCAATGCATTTAAATATTGCTTTCAATTAATGTGAATGTAATTTTTAGTGATTTAATGGCATGTATTTCATACAACACGCTGATCCCATTCTGTTGATCCTGGACAATCACTCTAGCCACATTTCAGTTATAATCTAAAACTTCTGTAGGGAAAACGGCATCGTCCTTTTATCTCTGCCACCCCATACAACTCACAGACTTCAACCTCTTGATTTAACGTTCTTCAGTCCGCTAAAAGCAGCCTTCTACAGAGAGTGTTCTCATTTTTTGAAATCAAAAAGTAGGCTTACTTCCCAAAATGAAGCAGGCAGGAAAATAACCCAGTATGAACTCACCGAATTGTTTAACCGAGCATATTTAAAAGTTGCAACTATGGAAAAGGGGATTTCTGGATTTTCAGCAGCTGGTATTTCACCCATTAACCCTGATAAGCATTTTAACATGGAGTTTGAACCCTGTGGTAAAGAAACTGAAATCGAAGTCGGCTAGGCTGAAGAGAACGAAGAGCAGAATAACACAAACTGAAGCGAAAGAACAAGGGATGCTGGACCTAGTCAGATACCTACAAAAGTGGCAGAAATTTCAGACATGTCATCTTCCGAGAAAAGTGATGGTGTTCATGTAACTTTTATCTGTACACCTAGCCAGACAGGAAAAGAACGCAGGTCTACGGAAGGAAATGTCCAACAAGTGAAGGTGGCAGACATTTCACCTTTGCCTGATCCCTCAAAGAATGCTGCATCCCTTAGCACAAATAAACCAAAAGAGCCTAAATCAAGAAAACAAAAGTCAGAAGTCTTAACTGGTACACCTATGAAGAAAAACTTGAAGAGATTGAGAAAAAAAGAGAAAATAATAAAAGGAAGAAGGAAGCTAAAATCCAAACAAGTAGCAGGTCTAGGCCTAACAAAGCAGACAAGAAAAACACGAAGCTAATACGCAAAAGATGCAAGAGACAACTAACGTTATCAGAGAGTGAGTCTGAGACCGAATTAATCAACGAGAAGGATTTGTGTAATGACAGCAATAATGATAACATTGAGCCTTTGAATCTAGATGTGTGTTCAATTTGTGACGAATTTGGCCGCGATAATGAATTGTGGTACAGATATGTGAAGTGTGGTGGGTGGACACATGAAGAATGTAGTGGCTGGGATTCACCAACAGACTACAAATGCGATTTATGTGTCAAAGAATAACAACATGTGTGTCACCTTAGTTTTTAATTTTTTTTAACACCAATGATAAGCTAACTCAAACTTATTAGTGTTGTTTTTTTGTCTTTTATTAAAAATACTAACCCAAATATTCAATTTCGGAGACTTTATTGCTATCATCAACTCGTGTGTTTCTTGTGTCTATTTGATTGTTAAATATTTAGTGGTAATTGAATTTATTTTCGTTTATTTGAATCATCCAATTTTAAAACATTACTATCAATATGTTAGTTAACTTTGATCTGTTTGGTGTTTTAGTTTAAAATAATTAATTATGCATTAATATTTGGGGATTTTTTTTTTCAGATTTTATTGGTTAGGTCTATAATTAATGATGCGCACAATTACCCAGTATACAGCGCAGAATTACCCGACTGGGTGTGGTAATACTGCGCAGTGCAGCATTTCATTTAAAAATTTATATGACTTTTGGTTATTATGTTAGCGCTTCGAATCATTACAATGAATGAAGATTATGATACAAACACCCTTAAAAAACATTTCACCTGAGTACATTATTTACGTATCTTAGATACGTCCCAAGTTAAGTGCGCAGAATTCGCCCACCTTCCCCTACCACACGGTGTCTGAGCCGTGCGCGCCAGCCAATAAAAGAACCGAGGGGAGATGGAGAGAAGAAGAGGGGCGAGTGTGTTTACTCTGCTACTTTACGCTGGCCTCTGCCTGGTCACTTCCCCCGAGGCGCTGAAACAACACTCGCCCAGATGAAGCGCCAGCCGGCACCCGCGGGGGTTTATTTACCCTCCGACGGCAAGGACAAAACCCTCGCCTTGTTTCCCCCCCTCCCCCCGGCCCGGCCAATCCACCGACACCGCTGCGTGTCTCTCTTTACGGGCGTTACGGCGAACGCTGAACCCGTTGCGAGATGAATCCTCCCTCGGAGCACGCCCGACACGGTCATCAAACTTCCCGCGCATGACGGTACGGCTACACCATCACCAGCTCCGAACATCCACTTCGGTGAGCAGAATGTTCCCAATTAGCGCCTAATTAAAAACATACTTGCTAACGGCGTATCCAGCTCAAACCGGAAAAAAAATCGGTGGGGAAAAAGGGGGCATTTTTCAAAATTCAACCTCTTTCACTAAGGAAAGGGGTTCGTGGTGCCATTAAATAATAAACCATATCAAAATAAAGAACAATTATATGTAGGTATTATTTAACAATAATTTTTGAGGATCAGTATTCCGAGAAAAGTTCGGTGATGCTACTCTAAGTAAAACCCAAGTGTTCGATTGGGCACAGTCGTGATAAAAGTAGAAAAATAAAGCCATAAAAGGCGTCTGGCGACCAGCGTCAATGAAGACGATATTCAGGCCATGTGACTGCCATATGGCCAACTGAAGGAGGCATCAGGAAGCTTCCTCTCCGACGGAGCAAATGTATTTCAGTTGAAGGAAACTTACGTAGAAAAATAAGGCATTATATTTGAGATTTCATAAATCACCAAAATATCTGTACACAAAATATTCCAGTTTGTATTCGAATGAAGATGGCGGAGTTAGTAATGGCCTTAATTACTTTCGTGGCTGGCCAATCCCCGTACAAAGAACACGATGCACGCGACCTTCGTGCATGGCTAATCCTCAAGATGACTAAGCGTATTAGGCTTCGGTCTGAGACTCATCTAGGTTCCTTCCTTTCCAGGACCCATCCTACAAAACACTTAAGTTTTATTGAGGTTAAAAAAAATCGTTTGCGCACTAACCCGCCAGCTCAAGGCGTCCTGAGCGAGGAGGCACAAGCAGTTCAGCCTTGTACTCGCATGAGAGTAGACCAGGGTTCAAATCCAAGGTTTCTCGAAAACACTTCAAACAAATTCCCGACACGGGTCAGTAGCGGCCGATTTGTGGCCACCACTCACTGAGCAATGAATTGAAATCAAAACAAGATAACAAGTTCTAGCAAATATTTCAATTTGTAACTCAACATACTTAACAACTTCTGTAGATGAGAGCGGTGATTTGGCTGATGCAATGCTGATCTGAGTTTTCGTTACTTGTGCATTATCAAAAATTCAAAATTCACAAAATCGATGAAGGGAAAACTGTACAACAAAAATTTGGGCATTGCCAGTTAACCTCGTTATTTAAAAGGTAGGCCAATCCTGTCATCGGCCATATCCGATTCCTTCTCGCATTTCCCTACACTCTGTTAGTTGAATGTGTCCGCCTGTTATTACCCAAACAAGGCAATAAAAAAACTCTTGTATACTACAAAACGCCAACACCAAACGCACTTGAAATTCATCCAAGCACTACTCACCACAGCACAAGCGGTGATGACACGCTCGAATGGACACACTTACCTGCAACACAAGGGAAAAAAAAAATCATTAATTAAAATTACTACAAACTGGTGAGGAGCTAGACCAAAAAAAGGTCCTCAGTAACTTACCTGCGACTACAGAAACATAAGACAGTGCAACGAGAGTGAATTCGTAAATTAGAACATATATTCATCCGAGTACAGGAAATCATTTCGCTGGTTCAATTAATACTACGTCAACAGATATTGCTTTATTAACTGAATGCGATCAGAAAAGTCGCTGCCACGGCAACAATATTTCCGTGTGGATTCTTATACGCTAGTTCGAAGGCAGAAAATCCGATAGTTTCTGAAAACAGCGCACAATCGGAGAGTCTTCATATATGAATTCAACACACCTTCGAACAGCAGGTCGACAAGGACCCATTGTGTTTAGTGGGTCAACAGCATGAGCAATTACACTAGATACTAATACCGGACAACTCCCAAGATTTTTTAAAACCTGGCACTGTTTTCACGTCAGTCCGATCGATGACAAACGGTATGCCCAGTTTAACAATGAAGCTGTTTAATACATATGGTACTGTACCAACATTGACAACGAAAATAACTTTCTTTCTTATATTTAAAATAATATGCTAAACTCATATAATACTGGTTCATAACTACAATCTAACTGTGTTCATAGTATGCACGAACATGGATAAACATAGCTGTAATTATTAAATTTAAAAAAAAAAGGATCCAACCATATTCGGGTATTAAACTAAACTTAAATTTGAACAATATTTTTTTACAATTTTTGTCCGCGGTGAAATACAATGACATGGGCCGAACAAAAAGAAAAAAGAAAATAAATGATAAAACTAAATTTAGGTAAAGATAAAATAGATTCAAATAAAGTTAAGTAATCACTATTGTAATTCAAAAACGAAAAAAAATTATGCTGGAATGGAGATAAAAATATATCAGTCTCAATGGTAAAAAAAAAAAAAAAAAAAAAACCTTGGAAAGGTTACCAGCGCGCTTCCACGGAACACAATGATGTTCCGCACCTCTTGCGCGCGGAGAGAAATGCGCGCTGTGCCCGGGAAGAAGAGGCGCCAGTAATTCACTCGGTGTCGACCCCCGGAGCTACTGCAACCCCCCTCCCCCTCCTAGAGCCCCGGAACAACTCGAGTACCGGGAAACACAAATACAGGCCCGGTGCCGCAGGGCGCCGGTATCGGCAAAACCCCGCCAACTTCGTCACGAAGGAAAAGCACAGGAGAAACTTAACACGGGCGCGACAAGGCGAGGAGGAGGAACTACAGCCAGAGCTAGTTTCCTGCCACGATAACAGGAGATAGTTAGTTGATCGTGGCCACAAATTTCCAGCGTACTTCTCGTTTCCACCCTGTACAGAAATACAAACTACTAGCTTTCAAACTCCAAGTTCACGATTAACTTTTTTTTTTTTTTAACGGAACTGATTCCTTATAACGTGGCTAAGCGGTGTAAATAAACTGGTCACTGAATTGAAGATAGAAATAAAGTTAAATAATATAATTTACACTTGCGCACTCAAGTCGAACCTGGTTATAACTGCCACGTCTGCTGCTGAGCATGCATTAGATCAGGGACCGGAAAGTTACTTTTAAAAAGTAACTCAGTTACAGCTACAAATACTCCAATGGAAATGTAACCCTGTTACAACTACAAGTTACACTACTGAAAATAAACCAGTTACAGTTACAGTTCTGAGAAAAGTAAATGTAAGTTACTTTAACAGTTACTATGTGAAAAACTAAAAATGTGATATGTAATATTGTTATAATTAAAAGCTAATAACACATATTGTATTTAGTAAAGATATATGTTTATTTAAACTGAAAAAATTTAAATTAGGTCTTAAATTACATTGAGTAATTAGTTTACACCACAAAATAATGAAATGTTCGTTCGTTCGGATCATCTTATTGTTCGCAGCACCACACAAAAAGCACTTCACAATAAGGTTATTTTGATCACTCGACCGAACTTCGAAATAATTAGAATATGAAGGTCACGGCAACGAAAGTTCTGGACTGCTTTCTTAGCTACTCGCTTCATTAGATTCTGTCATTGCTTTCGCGCATGTGCACAGGTAGGTTAATTAATTAAACAGAACAGCAATAAACCCGCATGTCGCAAATATTAAATAAATGACAATCAAAATACGAGCGCAGGCTAGCCAACAGCAGTTTTACAAGTACAAGAAATACCATCGCAAATAATATGCTTGTCGGGATTTTCTTTCTGGGATTGAAAAAATCAACAAATCGTTGTTCGTTCAATAAGAAATACATTTTAAAAATGTAACGCAAGAAGTAACGACAATTATCGTTACTTTAAGGCGGAAAAATGTAATTCAGTTACAGTTACTGAAAACTTAATATATTGCGTTACCACGATCGTTACCATAAAAAGTAACTGTTACAAATAACGTCGTTACTAGTAGCGCGTTACTTCCAGTCCCTGCATTAGATTAATGTCCTTTCCAATGGTCATGAATCAGTATGATTTGCAAAGTAAATCACCTATCATGGAAAATGATTAATTTTTTTAAGGAAACTCTACTAGTAAAACTAATTATTTACGAGTAGGCTGTGAGAATAATACTTAAAAAACTAACTCTCCTAGGTTCCTGTTTAAAACATCCAGAAAATTTCACCGTCATGTAAACACGTACATACACGTTAACATTTTTTTAAACCTTAAAAACCACTGGTACTGTTGCGATTTAAATTGTTCCAGAAGAGGCTGTCTTATTCCGTTGTTGAACACTGTTAACGTTTTCCTCTCAAAATATTCAACAGGAAAATGTTTTTCTAGTACAAACTATTCTAATGAACAAATAATATGATATTTATGACTACGTTCTTCGGAAGATTCTTGCAAATGTGGAAGACTGATTTAAAACCACTTCATGGACACAGTCAATGCTGTTTTACAATGATGGCGGGAGCAGATTGTCAGTTCCCGAAACGTCCAAAGCAATTAATTTGATTAATGCAGGTGTGAAAACAAGTGAAAAATAAGAATTAAATTGGTACGTAACTTATGCGCGGTATGAAACACAAGGTGAAAGTAATTTAAGCACCAGGTAGAAATAATAATGATCCGAGAAAAAGAGCACAGAGACGATAAATCCAGGATGAATAATTGGAATCGCCAGAATGTGGAGACATGTGTCACCAGTTAAAATTTACAGCCAGTCAAATAAGCAAGTGCACATTTAAATGAAACGAAAATCACACAAGTTTGTTCTCTTATATAACGCAACGCTACCAACCAGACACCTGACATTTAATGCAATACACAGGATGTTCGATTGCAGACACCTGCAGTGCTCCAGGGTTCACGACAGACAAGGGATGGGCAGGACTTGGAAAATTCGCTCTGGGATGTTAATTATCATCCAGGTTTTTGTTTGTAAAATTAAATATATGAATAAAATTTATTAATAAAATCTAACTTTTTAATTGATGTAATTTAAATATAAAGTAATATGCATAACAAAACAGTTTTTAATAAAAACAATTAGGCTATTTACTGTCAAATTAATATTGGCAAACAGATTTGTTACATTTAATTATTAAAAAAGTTCGAGCGGCAAGCAAGTACATTACCACTTACGCAGCTGCGCCGTTCGTCAGAGTGAAAACTAGAATATAAACTGTGCTCAGATTTTCAAATGATTTTTTTTTCTCTCTGAACTGAATGGCCAATGAGCTTTATTATTTTCAGAAGAACACACTAAAGGTTTACTACTAATACATTGAGTCTCATCCCGAAGTGAATTTCCCAAGTCGTACCCTCTCTTTGTAAGGTTTAGGTGTGTTTTTTTTTTCACCTACAAGCTCGTTAAGTGGCGAACCTGCACGGAATCACACAACGTACGTATCCTTAGACACGCCACGATCACCATTCATTTCCACGTAATTCGTGGCCGGGGGTATGCTGCATGGAGTCGCTTTTCGTCCAGCTGATTGGTCCGCGTCATGTTCGCATTTCACCCAATATACTGGGAGAAGTGTGGACTGTTGCACTGTGGAAAATATTTTCCAAAAACTGGATTTTTGGAAGTCAATTTGTTTTTTATACAGGAATTATAATTTGTACTAACAAAGGACGATATACAACAACTGAATGAGAAATACACTATATTGCTACTGACAGTTTTAATACCATAGGTTAATATTTAATGATGTTTAAAATTTTCCTTCGTTAAGGCAAAAATCACACATGAAGAGGTGTTCAAAGTCTAACTATATTATAGTTGCAGCAAATATTGTAATAGGTACAATTATGGAAACTTGTAAGAAATACTCGAGACAAATTATGCCAGCGAACCTGGTACAATGTGTGTTTAAAGTGCGCGAGACTAGTTACAGTAGTGGCATCTATCGGCGCTGAGTGGCTAAATCAAGTCAAAAAGCCAAAGAATTCACAGGGGAACTCCTTGTAGCAGACAGTAAGTATTACTTCAGGCACTATGCTTTAACGAAGCCCACTTTTGAAGTATAAACGATAGGAAAATTGTGGCCTAAAAACTGTTGAAACCAAGGCGGAGTCTTTCTGTTCCCGTATATTCCCCTTAACCATCATCAGGCATGGTTAGCACCCTTTCCGCTATGTTTTGGAAATTGCAATGTGGGGATGGTGGGGAAGATAGCGACTCCACATCATTCCATCTCCTGGCAATTCTCGACCCCGTGGTTCGAGGTCACGACGATCATTCGATAAGGATTGATTTAGCATATTCCTAACGGCTTTTTTTATAAGGTTAGGTCACGTGACGGCTACCTGCCGGGGCCTTAGTCGAGCGGGAGGTCGGAAGGTCGGTCGGGCCAAGCGAGGCCGCACACACCTCCGCTGTGATTTACACGGCACTGGCTTTTATCTGCTGGAAGCACGCCGCTTCCCACAGCCGCCCGCCCGCGGGCCTTGGCGCGTGGTCACGTGATGGCATTAGGCAAACTCCGCCGGAAACGGCGGCCTTCGAGCTCCCGCCGCGAAGTACGCGCTCTTCGTAGTTGGGGAGTTTTTGGCCAAGATGGGAAAGGTTTTCGTTCGCCCATCCCGGCAACTCCTAGGGCTGTTACCCACTTCTTCCTCTCCTTGGAAACGTGAGACTTATTTAAAGGGTACCGCCAACTGGACACATTTACGGTGTGCAGAGCTTCAGCAGAAACCAAAGATATTTAAAAACTGCTTGAAAAAAAAACTTTTAAAGGTATTTAAAAAAATTGAGTAAAGTAGGCCTACCACGAAAAGGTTATCTGCACCAAATAATTTTCGCACGAACGGATGTACTCAAGCGAATTATATTTAAATAGAAAAAAAATATCTGACGTATTGTAACGGACGATGCACTAATAAAATCAAATACATTTTTGTTACAATATAATTTTTTTTTAAACAAAAACAACTTTTTAAGTGTAGGTCATTTAACCAACAGAAAAGAAAGATTATTAACTGAATCTGATTTGAGTGATAAAACGTACATTTTGATTATGTTTTCCCAAAATCTTAGAAATCAGCATTCTTCAGGGTTTTGTACAAACTCGATTTTTTATATATTATTGAACGATGTAAGAAAAATAAAGATTAATAGAAAATTGTAAGCCAAATGATTTCATGCTTTCAGTACATGCTAGGGCTGAAACAAAAATTTTTCTTTATGTTCACAAAAACCATAAAATAAGAACATTTTTTTAGCAGAAAACCTTTTTATAAACAATTAAATATGGTTAAATGACTGTCTGCAAGCTTGCGGCGCGAAGCCTTCCTAGAACTCAGGCTTTGTGACACCCGGTACATACATTCCGAAAACACGGTTCTTCCCAGAATTCACAGCAGGAACCTCGCTGGTTTATAAAGGCCATAAAAAAAAGTCATAAAAGTCTAATATAGGTCTCTGCCACGTATTACTTTTCCGCGATGAAAAGAGGAAAACGAAGTTTAGAGCACGCTTTTATAGCATTTTTGCCAGTCATTAATTATAATGCTACAAGCTTGCGGCATACTTACGGGGCGTACGAAGGTACTAAATGGGCTTGCAGAGTTTTATTTTTATTACAAAAAAAATGAATAGTTATTCAAACTACTAGCGTTCAAAACTTAAAAAAAAAGAGGGGACAGTGTTTGCTATTATTATACTATTTAGCACATAATACACAAATTTCCATGAACAATTTAAGAAGTCATATCTCATCCATTATATAGTATTCATTTGTTTGTTATTTCTTCGACTGGCCTCAACTTCAAGCGATGGTAATGTTCTTTAACCTTTAAGCTATAGTCTGTCTCACGCTTAGATTGCAGTACAGAGGAAATACAGACTTGTTGCCCGACTGATACTATCCGGCTTGTTAGCATTAAAACGCTTACTTTTTATGCTATCGATAATTATAAAACCTTAATATATTAATTTTATTGTTTGTTTATTTTTCCAAGACCATAAAGTAATGTATTTGGATCGTATTAGCACAGTTGTATACATTCTGAAGGAAAAAAGTATCAATTCTAAACATAAATTATTATTTCACAGGAGAAACTAAATGAAGCAGTCTGTCTGTATGTAACAAGAAATTTCATTAACGAAGTCCTACGGTCAAATAGAGCCAATGTGTTTTTATAAAAAAACATAAAAAATTATAAAATAGTTTGAAACCAAAATGGCGTCTTTTCCCTATAATTAAATAATATCACATGATGCTATTGATTAAATACAATAAGAAAATTTATTTTCAAATTTCTCATTACAATTTTTTTTTGCAAAATTACATTTTTAGTACATATAAAAATATTACATTTACATTACAAATTCGTGTCTAAACATTTTGTGATCTTTGCGCTAATAGCAGATATCGCGCATTGGAAAAAGAAAGTAAATGCTCATTGAAACACACACTGCACTGCAAACAAAGGATGAGACACGCTATAGCACGAAATTCTAGTACAGAATTGCGAGTGCCGCTCCCACGTTCATTTTTTTTACATTTTCAATATATTAACGATCGTGCCTTAGGCTGGAGAGTTTAGCATAATACTAACACACTAGCTAGTAATACATAAATTAACGTGCGAACTGAAACCGATCACCCTTGAGGACTTTAAGACAGGACTACCACTTAAATCTATAAAATAGGATAAATCTTGCCTAAAACTTACGAAGACTACCCGACTGGTATCACTTAAATTTTAACGACTCTTCAATGACCAAATTTACCCAGCCTCGCGGTGGCTTCTGCCAACATTCCCGCGACCTCGTTAGTTCTCCTGCAAGGAGCAATAGAAACTTATATATATACAAAATGACACATTAGCGGTTCAAACACAACGTTGTTGCTCGTTACTCTAGTTATATATATATATATATATACATATATAATCTCTCAAGTCATTTCCTTGTCTTATGGCGAAAGCTTATCGGAACATTCTTAAGTTCTTACATGGTGTTTTATTTTATCCAAGAAGGCGTTAAACTATGAAACTAATATTTTCCTAATACGTAGTCAGTTTGGAGCAGGTTTTAAGGCGGGCTGTGTCTGAAGTTGAATTTCTTTGATTTGGCAGAAACGGCCACCCTTCCTTTTTGCACGGTTGAAAGCCCGCGTACGGCTGGTGTCAAAACCGTGTGTTTCTACCACTGTACCGCTGCGGCTAAAAGTGCCACAGCATTTATTTATTTTGCTGAATATTCTTTAAATAGCTTTCCCGAGAGTGCACAACACAGGGCTCTCAATGTGCGAACAACTGATCTAGAAGAAATCGCGCCGAGTATAATAAACTGGCAACCTCTCCGGTTCAACCGCATAGTTGTAACACCAGCCTAAGGGATCGTACATTAATCACGCGAGGCTCGAAAAGGGAGGGGTGGGGGTGTCGGGAAAAATCACGAAATATCAAAAAAGGGGAGGGGGTGTAGAGAGATATCACGTGTATTTATTTTTTCGCGCGATTTCTACTAAACCGAAAAGCGACGCGTGACCTTGACTCGCCGTAGCCAGGCAACAATATCCCCGCCCGCCGCAACATGAACCACCCGGCTCGGCTTGCCTGTAGCCAGTAAGACCATTGAATATATATAACTTATAGAAGTCGCGAGGGGATAGGATTTATTATTCCAATTTTCGGATCCAAAACTGAGGTAGTTGTTAGCTCCGCCGCTAGACAGCTCTTCTTTCCACAAGAGGGTACTCGTAGTTACCAGCTTCCACGCCAGAGCGCTGTAGCGTCGCTTTTTTCAAGGTCGTGCGCGTAATTCTCTGTTTCACTCTATCGAGAGGCGGTGCCTTTTGTTGAAATCCGAGCGCTTAGATACCGGCGGGCGCAACTGAATTGGAGGAGTACGGCCACCGAAAAAAAAAAAAAAAAAAAAAAGTGCGGTTAAAAGATGCCAACATCAAAAATTAAGTTTTAATAATAAGAAAACTACAGAAATTTCTTAAAGCGTATCAGATTGGAATGTACAGTATAGTGTACATTCCCACTGACATTCGTAGTTCAGAATTTATAAAATGTTGTGTTAACGGAGTGGCGCATTGAGTAAAATGGCAAAACATAATTTGGAATAATTCTTGACAACGTTGAATGATTTTGGTAGCTATGAAACAACTATGGCTGCGATGACTGTTCAAACGCGTGCACGTGTTGTTATTAGTAACAGAAACTAATGGTATGATGTCATACTTTGTGGCTATGCAGTTTATAATTTTTTTAACATAAGATGAAGCATTTTTACATAATGTTTTGGTTGTTTCGTTATTCAAAATAAATAATCTTAAACGTTATATGGTTAATATTCCCATTAGCGAATGACCACAAAAAAAATCAATTTTGCCAACATAGATCTGAAAAGTTAACGATTTACTATGTTAAGTTTGCTTATAAATAACGCACATTTCCCGGATCTCCAAAGAAAATAAGAGTGTTTGTTATAGCATTGAGTTCCCACTCTTTATATTCCTTGCTTTGAGGTTAGATACACAAGTTAAGCCCGGGCTACATTCGCAATAGCAAGCAAACAGCACAGACGCACAGAAGTTCAACATACACTATTAGATATGAGCTGCCACATTGGCAAATAGCACGCGCACAGAAAAATAGCACAGGATCGGCGCACAGAAAGTTCATCAACTTTTAACTTTTAGGTTATTTTCTGTGCGCGACCATGGTGGTAGCCAATCAGCAAACAGTTTAAGTACTACTCGAGTGGGCTTATAAAAGAACAATTGTCACGAAAGTATTGGTGCTCTTGACTTGAGTAGTTTGTTATTGTTTTCAAACACGCGATAACATAAAAATGGAAGGCACATTTGATAGCTTTTTGATAGCTGTAATAGAAAGTAAAAATATTTTGTATGACAGGGGATCCGCAGGATACAAAAATGAAGAAGCTAAATTAAATGCTTGGAAGTCTGTGTCTGAATGTGTTAAAGAAGCCGGATTTGAAATAAACAGTGATATATATAATTTTGAATGCTCATTGTGTTTTGTACGTAAACTTTGAAATATTTAAAATATTTCTGGGTTTAACGAAAACCGTACCACAATAACAACACACGAATCTAAACAAACGTCACGTATGCCAACTTCAGTGACCAAAATTGTGAACGGGAGTTTTACATTTAAAAAACTTTTTTGAATGCTTCCGGTATTATTTTGTGTTGTGTTGTGCGTGAATGTAGCATCAAGCTCTGTGCTATCTCTGTGCGTGTGTGCTATCTGTGTGCTGTTTGCGTGCTATTGCGAATGTATCCCGGCCTTTATGCTCGTAAAAACGATGCGCAAGTATTTTGAATACAAATATATTTTCTTTTAATAACCGAAAGGTAAATATTATTTCCATGAAATATAATACAATTCTTTAAACAGACAACATATAAGAGCTATTTTTTGTTTTGTTTATTATTCCATCTGGCGTGATAAATATTATATTTTAAAAACTGTTTGTGGATTTTTAATATAAAATAAATATTTATTTATGACATCAATTTAAGTTGTTCAAAAAATTCACTTTGGTATGAATTAAACCAAATTCATGTTATCCAGGGCACAAAATTAGAAACTACCAAAAAAGATTATTTACATTGCTGTTTTGTGTAAATCTGTGCACGGACTTAGTAAGTGACATATTTATAATTCCTCATTTTAGCAACCCATTTTAACACAAGAGAAAAATGATTTTATATTAAAAAATTATTATTTTAAACCATTAATTAGCAGGAAACATGTATGAATAATCTATTTAAATTTGCATTTGAACAGTGAATATTATTTTGCAATAATAAATATTTTTATCATCGTATATTACTGATGAAAAGTTTGTATTTCCATCTAATCAGAAGTATTATGACACAGTTAATTAAATTGCTTTACAAGTTTTTATTCATATGAAAATCATTAAAAATTGGTTGGAAAGTTATATAAATATACAAAAACAAATCATTATACATACAATTTTATTATCTTAGTGGATTTAAATTAATGGTGTCCCAGTGACTACTGCGAAGAAAAAATGTCTTGCGAAAGGTTTCCTCGTAATTGAAATTCCTCAAAAAAATCTATCTCTCATTTTTGGTGACATTTCTGACAAGTGGTACAATGAAATTTGAGACTGGCAAATGAATGTTGTGAAGCAATAAACAAAATATCACATTCGTGAACTACAAATGCATAATTGTTTTTATTTTATAATAAAAGTGTATCTAATTACCCGTGGCTTTGCTCACGTAATTTCCGGGTATTGCTGATAGTCTACCATTTTAAGAAAATATGTATTACATTTCAAAGATTTTTGAAGAATTATACATAAAGAACTGTCAAGTATAGAACATATTTAATAAATAAAAATATTTTTATGACTTATTTTTAATTGGTTTAGCGTAAGTCTATTTTAACTTTTATTTAAAATTAAGTACCTACCTTATTTTCTATCTCCCGGTTTAGTGACTTTGAGAATATATTTTTCCTTGATGAAATCTTAACTCTTTTCCATCTGACGAAGAAGCCAATTAAAAAATAAACTAAGACTCGCGCACTTATTGTATGTTAAGACTGCCATCGTTTTAAATTACTGTAATTTTTTTAGTTATAGTCATGTTTAGTATAATAACATAATATGCCTTATTACGCATACATTTCAGTATTCATGAAACCAGTGCATTTTTATTTGAAATGTAGAGCAGTTACCAAATTTCTTATCTCGCATATTGATCTTTTGGTATGGCTAGTATTACTTAAACTAAATTTTTGAATTTTCACTGATGCACTGTTTTCCCTTTTCTATGCGATTTAGAAAATATAGCAATATACGTAAACCAATTAAACCAAAATCATCCTGAATTTTTATTACCGAAAAAAGTTAATTACAAAAAATTTTAATGTGCGTATTTTAATATTGAATTTATATATATCTTGCCAATACTGATTTAGTGGGTTACATTTTTTTATTTTTAAAAATAATATCTACCCCTTTTACTACTTAATAGATAACGTTGAATAAGAGAAGGTTGTTTAAGGTATGTTGATTTTCCTTGCCAATATCTAAAAGTAAATTTGTACAAACGCGAAATATAGTTTAAATAAGTATTTTACTTTTAAAATAAAACCATATTTTGAACGTAACACTGACTATTGGCCCAATACAAAGTTTTAATAGCTAATTTTCACTTCACTCGGGTACAGAATCCCATCATTCAGTGATTTCCGTGGCTAGCTTCTTTTGGGATTTCATCATTCTCAAACGACGGTAAGGGAAGCTCCTCTTCAAGGTCGCCTAACGATGTTGATAAGACCTGCCGGGTAATTTGAATCGTTGGTCTGGGATTTTCGAGGGGGGGGGGGGGTGAAGGATGATGTCACGACTGGGCTGGTTAACCTAGTTCTGCCAAATACCGCCAGGGGCGTATACAGCCGATACCCTGCGATGAAAGCGATCGCAGCGGCGGAGCTTGGAACTACAACAATTCTTCTAAGAAACCGGACAGAAAATTTAACCTGGGCTCGCGACTTCTATACATTATATATATTCAATGGTAAGACTGAGTTCGGAGACGAATACCTGCGTAATTATTAAGTTATATGTTTTTTCACATATAAGCTTTTCCTTTATTATTTTTATGCCAGTGAGAATAAACCTGCAACCTTAATGTGTGTCTGGACATTTTTATAACTGTGCTCAATTTTCCAGAATTAAATTAGATTATACCTATATTTAAAGATAATATTCTGAAAATTTTAAAAATATTTTGTACCAAAAAAAAATACACGTGATTTATTGTGGGGGGTTAGTCTAAAAGTCTAAAACCTTACCACAAATCACTAGAGGGTGAAGGGGGGGGGGGGTTAAAAATTTGCTAAAAAAAAAAACATCACGTGATTAATGGACGACCCCTAAGGCGTACGGAGTTCGGAAGACCTCCCTCTCCCAAATCAATGCACTTGTAAAAGGTTAGATTGGGAATAGAAACATTCCAGCTGTGGCTCCTCCTCCCCGGCACCACGACCCAAAAGCGATACCCCTGGGACGAGGCAGGCGCGCCCAGGTGAGGAAAGGAGGTCGCCCCGGACGGCCGACGACTGACATGTCTCCGCGGGGACCGACTCTATCGTCGCGCGAGGAATGCGGGCAGCGAGGACACTCCCCCCGGCGGCCCCAGGTCGACAACACCTCGCCTCGAGGGCCGAGTATCGACCTCTCGCGTGGCTGGCCCAGTCCGCAGGTCGACCGAACTACCATTCGCTCCCGCGGCGGCGTCGATCCGTGCAGATATCATCCAAAGTTTTGGATTAAACTGTTGCTTATTAGCTGCCATATAAGTGTTATATACACACATCCATATTATATATATATACACACACACATCCCTTTTATATATACACACACATCCATATTATATATACACACACATCCATATTATATATACACACACATCCATATTATATATACACACACATCCATATTATATATATACACACATCCATATTATATATATACACACACATCCATATTATATATATACACACATACTTATATATATGTGTATTTGTGATCATGAAAAATTACAAATCAATTGAAAACAATCCTAATCAATTATAAGGATCTCATCCCGACTCAAATGTACGCTTTTCATCGGTTGGTTTCATCCGTTGGTTTTTCGGCAATCCAGATTTTAGTTTTCCATTGCTTCCCCACGGTTTCACGAAATCATTTGGTAAACAAAGAATCTGAAATGGTTCCTTGTTAGAAGCCCAATTTTTAAATAATTAATAATTCAGTTTAAATAATGGTTAAAGTGTAAGATAAAAAGGGAAATAGAAAACAAATTACACTATTAATGCATATGTGCCGAATGAGCTTAAAATTATGACAATATTACGTAGAACACTCTTTGTAAAAATAACTGGAAACAAACTTGATACATCGTTTATTTTCAACGCAGAGAGACTGCTCATAAGACTCGATAATGGTAGCACTGCTAACCCAGATCCTGAGGAAGGTTTTGTGAAGAACGGACCTTTTATGTCGATCGTATACATCTTTCGCATGTCGACTGAAAGTAAGTATGTCGAATTCAACTGTTGACAATAATAGTTATCATTATGTCGACCTTTTTCTCGACACATCGACCTCGACATATCGGCACGCGACATGTCGACCTGGAAATGTCGAACCGAAATCTAAAACTCAAATCGACCAGACAGACTAGTTATGTGTCGCACACCCCCGAGTCGTGTGCCACGAGTGTAACGGCTCGGATTAACACGAGGTCCGTATTCAATTACGAGGGGGAAATTTGGAAACCAAATGCGAGGAAGAGGCAGTAACTTCCATGGGGAACGAGCGCGCCGCCGCGCTTGTGATTAAAACTGCGAGATGGCTGCCGCGCCCGGGGGCGTGGTCAGAGAGACAGAGAGCCCAGCTTAACTCACAATCGCAATATTCCCTCCGCGTAACTTCCCAAGACCAGACCCGCCCCGCAGGATCTACGCAATCGCTCACGAAAAAGCTTTCACACCACATCCCGACCAAAGTGGCCTCCAAAATCCGAATCACAAGAGTTTTTTTTTTTCTTTTTAAGCGAAACTTCTTTGGGCGCGATGAGAGTGAAATAAATTCCAAGCCCAAATTTTAATGCATCGTTTTCGTGAAACGTTATGCAACGATTTCTCACGCTTATAGGTTGCGGACGGCACAGAGAACTCGTTCCCTTGAGCGGGCTCCACGTGGTAAGAGTGCGGCAGGGATAGGCGGGTCGCGGCCTTAGGAACCTGCCTGCGACGCCATCCGACTTGCTGGCATCTAGTAAGGGAGAATTTGGGCAGAGGGCAACACAAAGGGTTTTGAGCTTATTGTTGTGCACCGCTATACGGGCCATATTCGCAAGAATGTGGTGTTCTTTGAAGTACGTATTTTAATTACTTGTGTAAATCAGTATTATTGACCAGTGTTATATGAGTATTGTTTCAACATTGAGTAATATTGATTGTTAATCATTATTGATTGATCACTAATTATTTGATATCCTGTAGAGTTATTTTGAAGTGAGTAATACTTTTGTTAATTAAAGTGTATTTAGAACATTTTCTTCTCTCTCTCTCTCTCTCTCTCTCTGCCATTTTATCCCTTACGATATACTTACGAGTCGGAGATTTGAATTGCCAAAGTAGTTTCACTTCTATCTAGTGTACTGAGTTACAACTATTTTATTTTATAACTCCGGGTAATGAACACTGTGCTCTATTTTGAGGCACGGTGTGGTTACGTCTCGCTTATAACCAGTTTTCTCGCCACACAAGTTTGATGAAATCCAGATGATCAAGATAATTAGAGCGCTGTGCAGTTTTACCATCAACCGTATTGACTTCGATATAACTCCCTACCTAATATCGGGCAGTTTCAAATTTAAAATAGCATTAGCTATGCATTAGTATGGAGGTGTTCAAAATGTATTAACTACAAATTCATTTACAGGCACTGGAAAGCCGGAGGTAACGGTGATCGCGCACACGCCACATCCGGCATGGTTCGGAAACCACTATAATTTCGGTTCCTTACCGAAGGTGATTTTTGGATTTGGGAGTTCCGTCTCCTTAATCCTCGGTCTCTCACGCTGTGTTGGTCTTTCCATCTTCTTGGCGTTACTATATATTAGTTTAGTGCTTTGCTGTACATTTATCACGACCGCTTTCTTGAATTTTATGTTCAGTCTTAAACACTTTCTCGATATACGAGGGCATATCAAAAAGTAACGCACACGTGAAATTTCCAGTAGAAAAATAATTAGTAAAATTGATATTATTTACTAAAAAGTGAACTAGACTGGGCGCAATGCAAGAATTGGTGATTCCACGTACCAATAGCGTTCGTCAGTCACCGGTAAAATGACGCTGTGAGTACATCGTCAACCGTGGAGGAGCAAAGGGAAATAAAGTTGGAGAGGCTCATTCGGAGATGGAGGAAGTATACGGACAAGACTGGATTGACCGAACCTATTCGTGAAAAATTGCAGGGACTACAGCCCGGACCTGGCACCCCCCGACTGCCATCTGTTAGGACCGTGAAGCAGTTCCTCGGGTGAGAAGCTCGACACGGGCCGAGCGAATGTGACCCTTCTCGCAGCCGACGGAGTGCTGAGAGACAGGGATTCTCAAACTGATCCATCGTTGGGACACATGCCTCAACATGCATGGACGTTATGTAGAAAAGTATTAAATGTGTAACACTCATTTCTGTTTCATGTTGTCATTAATTTGTTTTTATTCTTTATTTTACATTATGTGCGTTACTTAATTGATACGCCCTCGAATGTTTACCAATTATTATCCAGCAGCAGTAAAATCCACGCGGTTATGATCGCTTGCGTGAAATTGTACAGCTCGAAAATAACTTTTGATAACTGTGAGCAAATTTGCGACACAACAAATGCAAGAAAACTATGGGAATAAATATACAAGAAAATCCCTTGTTTAACAGTAATAATTGAACATGAAATAATACATGGCATGCGAGACGAGCCTTGAGCCTCTGTGTATAACAGTGAATAGAAAACTCGACCAAATAAACGAAACAAAACAGTAAACAAATAACTTCCTACAAGAAGATAAAAGGCAAGATAAATGGGGGAGGTACACCAGACCGTTGCACTATTAGAAATTGCAGTAAATTTACTGACTTTTCAACGAAGAATTCACCTTAAATAAACGAAGAGTTCTTCCTAATGTCATATAGCTGAATCTTCGTAGAAACTACACCGTATTTCGACTTTCGAGTTCTGATTTTTAAGGTGAACACTCTCGAAGGAAAAACGAGTGCTTTTGCGGTCTCGGTTTTTGAATGTTTTGCTAGTATACCAAGATTATTTCGTGGATTCAGGTTCAAAGTCAAATTTAGTATTCGTAATTTTACGAAGATAGCGGTCAATTTACGAAAATGAAGATACGGGTAAATTAACGAAGACAACGGTAAATATACGAAGATCTCTGGATAATTTGTAACCAGCGTTCTTCGTAATTTTAAAGTGAACATTTTTAACAGTGTAGGAGAAAGTATAGCAAAGGACGGGATAAATTAAATATATATATATATCAAGGGTTATGACTAAACACAGTATATTTATGCACAAAAATGATTATTACGACGAACACTCAGATGTTAATCGCTCACAAAATTTTAATCTTGCTAAATGCTTGGCGCAAACCATCACCAATACAGCCTTCTCCTCCCAATGAGAATACTGGGGGGAGGGGAGATTTACATAGTATTCCGCAGTAAAAGGTCCATGGCGGTTAATCTCGCACTTTCAGGTAGGTTGGTCAACCAACATCAAGGTCACATCTGTAGAAATGGACCGTACACTTGTCAGTTAAAACAAACAACAAAATCCAGCTCATACAAATATAAATTAAAATCAAAGAACATTACCAAAAACTTATACTAAAATCAGGCGCCAAAGAAAGTTACAAGCCCGTTCAACTAATAAGTTGTAAATATTACTAAATTACAAAATTATTCCAATGATAAATCAACGACATCGTACCAGGAAAGGCTTTTAAAAATAGGATCACCAGTTAAAAACAACCGAAAAACAATTTATATTACAAAGTCAAACGAGAAAATTATAAAATATTTATGTTAAATTGAAGTTGGTCAAAAAAGGAGGCGGTGATAAAAAAAAGGGGGTGGAGGAGAATAATTCATTAAAAGCAGAAAAATGAAATGGCCTTCAAAAATGTACACATTTTAAAAACCACGGAATGTTGAATGGTAGATTGATGCCCATAACAAAACCAAGAACAAAAGCTACGACTGAAAAAAGTCAGTTCAATCGAGGGCGATATGCACACAAAATATTCTCAGGAAGACCCAGCCTCAGGACTGAGATCAAAGCGCGAAGGATTGTAACCGTTATTTGCTGTGAATATGGCGAAAATAATCCCTTGGGGATGGTAGGGAGAAGGCACGCATAAAGAATCAGAGACTAAGCTTTCAAAGAAGCAAAAAGACAAAGTCTTCACCACAAAACCAAACGAAAGAAGTTGCGTGGCATGAAAAAGCACACAAAATGAGAAATAAGATAAATATAATGCAAAAATATGTAAACGCACATAATCACAAAACCAATATAAAACGGATAAACACTACACATGCAAAGAAAAAAATAATAAACAATACGCCAATTTTCGGTTTACAAATTTTATAACGCAAAGTATAATTAAATAATGACAAAATAAACATGCAGTACGAAATTAAAAATGATTTTCTTTCCCATAGCCTCTTAAATGGTTGCATTTCAAGAAACTAGTATTTTATGAACTAGATATAAAATATGTCTAAGAACATCAACTAAAATTCTAAAGCAATAAAATCTTACCATCATTAAAAATGAAGATATGAACTAATTGAAATCCAAATACACCGTCCCATACCAATGTCATTAATTTTAGTTCCTTATCAATATGACAGACAGAGACGCACACTAAAGGATGTCTTAAGTGTTCTTAAACGAGCATATCTGAACATATTTTGAACAAAGAACTTATTTAAATATTTTAGAGCTTGTATTCAGTTTCTTTACATTTAAAATAGAAGTCAAAAATTATAAAAAAGTTTTATAAATGTGAATAATTTAGTATTTACGTGTCTATTTTTGTGTCTCTTGCCCGTGCCATCGAGTTGCCCACTGACACTAGCTGTTGGCCAGTACTCAAAGAAATGAACCACAAAAGTAAATGTATTGCTGTTACCAAGCAATCTTCAGCAGAAAAAAAAAATTGGTTGTCTGTAAAGTCCGTTTACGGTCGATAGGATAAAGTCACAACGTTATAACAAAACATTGATGAAATGATTGCATACTTTTATGAATAAAATTGAATCATTTTTATTGAATTATCACTATTTTGTATGGATACAGAGGAGTGAAATGAAATCTACAATTTAATTGATAAATTTACTTTTATTTGCATTCATTAATTCAAATATGTTTATTACTTTAACGAACAGATTATTTGAACTATAACTTTTATACATGTTTGCTATTTAACTTCTTTCAATATCTGTTATTATGTTAAGGATAGGACGATGATAGGAAAAGTAGGAAACGAATGAGAGTGTTTCAAGTTTAATGTGCCTCGAAACAGTCAAATCGATGGTTGTTCCAATCGAGTGGAAGAGAGATAGATGCGGCGCAAGCGTACAATGAGCGTAACGGGACACAGCATATCGGGACAATGTGCGTAATGGGACACTTTTTCGTGCGTGCAGCCGGCGTTCATCGATTAGGCGTTGTCACGTCAAAAAAGTCTTTAACTTTAATATTAAGTCACCAGAAAATGAACAATTCGAAGACGAAAATGTCAGGAGGTTACAAAACAAGTGTAGAATAATTTCTAAGCTCGCAGTAGCCAGTCACTTGTTTCAAGTGCCTCGAAGAGCAAAAGCGCGACCAAGGCACGCACGCACATCAAATAGGACTGTCATATGATTTCGTTATGTTTTATAATCTGTTCTCAGATAAGACTAAACAGACAGCAAACAAAAAAAGATCAAACAATTTTTTATGAAAAAATATAGGAAATGAGTATGCACTAATTTCCACGCAGAATAGCTTTATACGAAAATAAATAGCAAGACTTCAGATATGCATTAATGAAACACGTGTTGCCAGAAAACTGGATTTTAAAACAAATACAAACATAGAAATACAGCGAATTGCAGAACAAAACTATAGAGTAAAGAATTCACTTTAATGTTACAAGTAAAATTATTTTTACCAAAAAAAACCTTTACTGAGCTGTTTAATTAGTTCACAAAGTATGATGATAATACGTTAAATCATCACAAGAGTAGCGACAAAAAAAGCAAATTATAAAAAGGAACTTTATAGAACTACACATTTTTATAAGACATATATATATATATATACACACATATTTATATATACATACATACACACACACGCGTGTGTGTGGTTTATACTAACCAAATACTAAAATTGTATTCAGTGCATAAAGCTGAAGAAATGAAAATATTGGAGTAGTGCCCGAAACTCTTATCTGACGAAGTGAATGAAACACGCAGAACAAACTAAGTAAAAGACAAAGTAATAATTCCTTTCGCACCATGCACGCTGTAAAAAAAAATATGTTTCGTAACGTGCCCCCAAACCTGCATTAATAATTAAACTACAAATTCCATAGGAAATTTACCATACAAATATGGTACTCATCCTGCACTGAACATCTGACTAAACTAACGTAGGAAAGATAAATTACGATTGGAGAATATGTTTACCATTCGTTATTTTATAATTAAGCCCATTCACTCGTACCGCAGGCAACACTTAATTATTGTGCAAATTCGTAATTATCAAAATTAGTTTAAAAGAAGTATCAGTGTCATGTCATTAACAGACGGGTTATTCTGACAATACACATTGGTCGAAATCAGAGTCGTCTTTCGACGGTTATTCACTCACCTAAAGGCTTTTTTAACTGAAATTGTTCGGCAGGGACGTCTTTTCGATGGTTGGTTCCCTGCTGCATGAGAGAAGTCAACCTCTTGAAAGTAAATACGGTCTGAAGCTCATTCGAATACTTGTTCGGTTTAAAGTAGACAATACAGTTGACGTTTCTGATATGTACCTAATGTTTCACATCAAACATTTTTGTATGAGCTTTTAAATTCTACAATCTTACCGCATGGCAGAGCAGTAATTTGAAAATTTTGTAACATTTGTTTTGAAATTAAAGATGTAGGTACGGGTTGAAAATCGTTTCACCCGTAAGGACTATATTGTGAGCATGTGTTGTGGGGAGAAAAATATTTGGACGCATTAAAAAAACAAGTGAGTGTTTTAGTACTTGCCATATACGTATAATATCTAACCTCGGTAACCAGAAAATTCATGTGTTTTCATGTTGCAAATAAACTTATAATACGAAACACTGACAATAAATTTAACGTAGATTTTTTTTTTAAATTATGCTGAGCGTGATAGATACCTATACGCAAATTGTGTTTTAGTTTACATTTATTGAGATGAATCACATGTAGTTTCCGCATCTGACACTAGAATTCGCTACCGGAGCAGCTACGTGGATTTGATTAGCAAACCGAAAAACCAAAAAGATTTGGAAAAAAAAACTAACTAAAACCCAGCTTTGAACCTGTTTTTCGACTAGGAATTTTATTAAAATACTGTCCATCTTGTTAAAATCCATTTAACAGTTAATACTACACAGTTTACCTTTCGCTTTGTGAATTTTGGTTCGCGCCATCCGTCACAGATGGCAGCACCGTGGTTACACATTTCGTTTCACAAGACGTTCGTTTCATTCACGAAATTCCACCTACCAAATGCCGTATTCCGAGAGATATGTTAATCAAAAATCATATTGAAAATGTTTTTTTTTTTTTTTTTTTTTTTAGTTTTTAGTTTTTAGTTATTTGAAAATAAAATTCCAGTTCCTAGAAATTATATTCGAGATGTGGCAAAACCGTTTGATTTCAATCGGTATCATGTGTTTTTTAAAAAAATGTGTTTTTTAAAAAGCCACTGTTCAGGAGGTACACACATATGTAAAACGTTTGTAGAAGCTTGCACAGTCAGACTGCAGATAAATGAAATGGAATTAAAACTTTCTTTTTCCTCAAATATGGCAGTGCAAGTGGCCACTATTGACACTCATCTTGACTCGATATTAGGTGCACACGAGATACATAGCAGACCTCGCGGCGCAAGTGTTATGATATGAAGATCATTTCCCGTGTGTTCGGACTGGCGGGGAGCACGTGATGGTAGCGTCTCCCCAGCACTTGCGTAACCCGCAACCCGCGGACCGCAGAGACCGCTACTTGAAACTCCTCCGCTAACTTGAAACCGTTCCCAGGGCCGCTAGCGAGCCTCCCCCCGTCACCACACGAACACGATTTAGTTTCACGTTCCTCATTTAACAAACTTCATTCAAGTTAGAATTAAAGTGGGTTACCTTACAAGTCTGCAAACAGAAGCGGGAAAACAACACTACCATAACGGCAAAACTGAATTTGTCATCACGGAATAAAAGCAATGTCACAAAAAAAACGTAGAGGTCGTATTCATCTTACGTATTTTATTGCGTTCTCTGAATGATTCGTGCAATAGGGAAGATTGATGTAAAATGTTAAGACATAGGCTATGGAAAAATTACTGAAAAAAAAAAAAAAAATTCTTTTCAAGATGAGTGCTTCTTCCAATGTCAAAATGACTCGCAAGAAATTTGTTGTACGGTCTTGCGACAAACTCACTTCTCTGATGACCACTCATCCAGGTAAACAACATTATGACCGCCTTCCAAGTTCTTACTCCCAAGTTATTCTTTGTAAATTAAGAATGCAATATATATATATATATATATATATATATATATATATATATATATATATATCCTAGCTTGCAAAAGTTTCATCGCTTAATTCGTTATCGAGGAGATATTGCACATGCTGTTTGCATCGACGGGGAATATTATAATCTGAAGTCACCAATCCCTTTTGATTTTGTTACGAAACCATGTATACGTGTTGTCCAGGTTGAAAGGAGTATATCTATTAATAAAAAGTGGTACTAATTGTGTTAACAGTAAATTAAAAAAAAAATAATGGGGAATTTTAGAGAAGAAACTGTCGCAACAAATATACAACTCAAAACAAATACAGATTAAATTCGAATATAAATAATAATGTACTGTTGGTCGTGGCGGTCATGGGGATTCATCACAGATACTGGACGTAACAGCAAAGAAGTTAATTACCATTGTGAGGTTTCAATGCTGTGAGGTTTCAATGCTGTGATGTTTCATTTGCAAAGGTCAAAATTTGGTTAATTAACAGTTAATATTACGTTTACATTTCCATACACATCAAAAAGTAACGACAAAGTTATTACAGATTTTGATATCAGAGAAATACGTTTATTACATTTTTAGATATCAATTAATATGTCAGATCGACAAAGTAAATTAATTTAGATCATATGCAGGTTGTGTGGTTCCTCAAAAAACAAAACCAAAATAGTGAACAAACGTGACTATATTAAAGAAAATAGCATTAAAAATTCTGTTGCATAGCATTGGAAATTTGAAAATCTTATCAAGATTTTTTCAAACTACAAACATCCTTTAAAAAAAAAACAATTTTCTAAATATTATGGTTAGATTTGATTACAATAAATTCTTCAAATGCAAAATCCTTTTTTTTCCATCGAGATTATAATATTATTAAATCTTAAAAGAGATCTTAAAAATATATTATGTATTCAGTGGTGTGATAAACACAAGTACTTAATGTTTTATCACGTAACACGATGCGTTGAAAGGTTTCAAATGATTTTAAACCATGTCAAAATAGTTGCCAAAATGCACAATAAGGCCGTATTGCACAGTAATTCAAGGAAACTTGTTAATCAAACGGAGCAATTCTTTCCTTTGCTTCAAGTAAATACTGTATATTCGTTGCCTTATTCCTGCCCTAATTTTTCTCCTTGCACCTTTAGACTCTGCACAGGATTAAATGCGTGCGGAATGGTGACCAATATAATGAGGTGCAGGTATACAGTCGTGGGAGGCTGACTTGAAACAGATTGTTCGTGGTATTCTAAAGCGGCTTTTCTGATGGCGAAGTTTCCCACTGTATTTGCAGATGTTTCATATCGTTAGAAAAAAAATGATGTGTCACATTTAAAAATTGTATTAGTTAACCTGTTCGTAAATTTCGCGAAAGCACCTTACTTTTAAAGAATGACAGAGCACGCTCCCTTCCTTTTGCTATGGACTCTCTACTAGCCTTGGCTTTCCTACATGTCCATATTATTTTGGAAGAAAAAAATTAATGAAGTCAAGATTTTCCTCGTAGTTCAAATAAAAATATGATTAATATCCAAAAGTAATAGAGGTAATTGTGATTACTGCAAATGTTCACGTTGGCATAGTATTTGTACAACATAAAAAAAAAATTGATTCAAAGACTTAATTCGTCAGAAGTAATGCAGTAACTCTTGTTATATTGAATATTAGTCGATATAATTAAAAATATTTATTTATTTTAAATGCTAGTGTAATAAAGTGTGTTTATAATATTTTTCAAGTGTATTCATTTAAGTGAGGTTATATTACCGTATATATACCGATTCATTTTGCTTCTAAGCTTCCATTGTCGCTCGCAGTCTGTGTCTGTGGAAGGTTTAGTGGTCTCCTGACCGTTTTCATGGGAGTTTTAGTAAGGTTATGTTTTCCGTATGTATAATTTCTTTGCATTTTAAATTACTACATTATTTAAAATAATTAAAATTAATAAATTAGAATCTTTTTTTATATTTATCGATTTTTATCATCAATTAAAATGTCTCGATTATTTTACTAAATTAAATCATTTTTAATGTGTTTATATTAATATTGAATACTGAGTATTTATTTAAATATTTTAATTTGATTGAATTTATACTTAACCAGCCGTGTTTATAATATCTTTCCATTCTTTTATTATTCTATTTCTACAAATAATTTGCATGCAAAATTAAAATTAGTTTTTTTTACGCCAAGTAAGTTAAAACTTCTAACGCGCGCACATTAAGTACACGCACCCTTTTTTACATTAGATTTTTAACGTAACCTGTATGACTATACGGTGCGAAGTGGGACAGTTAAGACTGGCCATCCTAATTTCGGTTTTTCTTGGTTTTCCGAAATCACTCCAGGCAAGAGCCGGAATGTTTCTTCATTATAGGCCATGGCAGAGTCCTCCAATATAAATCATTTGTACAGTGGTTCAGTAGGGACGAACTCTTTACGGTCCCGCCTGGCCAGGGGTGTATCCCTGTTAGTGAGGCGGGATGACAAGTGCGACGCACGCCGGTAAGTGAACTGGCGCGTAGTCTTCTCGTGTCGTGCACAGAGCAATGATGATATCTGAGCTGTGACCGTAGCATTATATGGCGGAGAAATGAAGATACAGCTGTAATGCAGGGCCCTCGAGTGCTTTCAAGAATCTGTACGGGTGTTTCATGCCTAAATATTATTCTGAAAACCACCCGTTTAAGCCATTTTCGCTATTATAAAAATACCGCATATATGGGAACATTACTCATTCGCCATCAGCGTATTCTTAAATTATTTTCGTAAACAGGCTTCGCTGATATATTGAGCAGTTTTCAAATCGCTTTTTGACGTGACAACGTCTAATAAATCGATGAACGTCGGCTGCACGAACGAAAAAAGGATGACTCATTGTCCCGTTTCGCACATTGTCCCATTACGCTCATTGTACGCTTGCGCCGCATCTATCTCTCTTCCACTCGATTGGAACAACCATCGATTTGACTTTTTCGAGGCACATTAAACTTGAAACACTCCCATTCGTTTCCTACTTTTCCTATCATCGTCCTATCCTTAACAGAATAACACAGATTGGAAGAAGTTAAATAGCAAACATGTGTAAAAAGTTATAGTTAAAATAATCTGTTCGTTAAAGTAATAAACATATTTTAATTAACGAGTGCAAATAAAAGTAAATTTATCAATTAAATTGTAGATTTCATTTCACTCCTTTTTATCCATACAAAATAGTGATAATTCAATAAAAAATGATTCAATTTTATTCATAAAAGTATGCAATCATTTCATCAATGTTTTGTTATGACGTCACGTTAAACTATCGTCCGTAAACCGACTTTACAGACAATTATTTTTTTTTCAAGCTGTGTGCCCGGGTAGGCGGGGGCCCTGCAGCCCAGATAATAAAGTATGCGCCAGCAACGAAGCACAGGAACACACCTAGAGCCGCCGCGAAGCGCTCAAGGCGACGGGCAAGCGAGGTCGTTGCGTCACGCAGCTCTTCCACCTGCGCGCCCCGCCCCCCGTTCCTCCGCGGCCTATTGTCGCTCCGCTGCGGTTCACGGCCGCTTCCGCCCGAGACGGTGACGTCACTCCGCCAATTAAACCGAGGGACGTCGGCGTCGCGGTACCAACCGGCGACGAGGAAAGCTCAACGAATTTCGGGGTGATGTCGACATGGCAGAGCCTACACTGTTCACTAAACAATAACTACGTTTGAATGAAGCCACTGTATTTGTATGCAACACAGTAACTACCAATATCCACGAAATGATAAATATTTGTGCTTACAATTCGGCAGGAAAAAAATGCAATCAGAATTTCATTTAAGAAGGTGGGATGGGGGGGGGGGGGGGAGGGAGATACAACCACTTTGCCAGATGTTTTGTTTTTCAAATACTTTCCTTTTGTTCGTGAGAATGGTAGCCTTTTTTTTTAGGATTTCGAAAGGAAGTAACCCCCCCCCTCTCCTCATTTTCCCAACCCCCTGCGTTCGGTTCTGACTGCAATCTGCATGCATTCTGGTGTATTCAGTAAAATAAAACGAGCACGATTACAATTTGTAATGGTTATTTAATACATTCACACGGGCACTGCTTTCAAATGAACCATTTTCTATGTTAAAATATCCACAAGACTTGCGAATTTTTTTAAAAAAAAATAATTCCTTGCTTTTTTTTAACGAAATACCTATTTATTAAAGCAATCACCTGTTAGCGTTTTGTCATACATACTTTAAAATAACAAAACCGTGAAAATCAATCCAAATCAACACAACAAATAAAAAAAAGTTGGTGAAAATTGCTGCACTCTAACCACTGATATTGCTGCGATTACTTAAGTTACATTATGAACGCCAAGATTAATTTGTATAATAATTTGAAAATCAAAAAGTCTGCCTCGCGTACTGATGATCTGCGATGGTGTATCAATCTAGGTATCGCCAGATTGCTGGAATGCCATATAACAGCACGTGACCTAAGGAAGTCACTGGCCAGAAACGGAGAAAAAACACGAAACAGGACCGTTTACACCTTACATTTACTAAACAGGTTTCTGCGGATGATTTGACACTTGGAAGGGATACTTCCCGCTTGACAGCTTTGATAAATGTTACCAGGAAATGGTCACATGTTCCTTGCATTCTGATTCCCTTCTGAAGATAGTAACCATAGCAACTCAGGACATGTTTTCAAATTCCTGCAATTGTCAGGTAATGTGCTGTACCCTTAATTTTGCCCACGTCGTCTTTTTTGGAAACGTTCGAAGGATACCCAATGCACATGGTTTTGGAAATCGTGAAGCTAGGCGCTTAACCAACGATTACTACATACCTAATCGTGGGGGAAAAAATATTAACACTTATTGTTTCATCCTAACCTAGTGCTCCCAATTGTTTACTCCCCCCCCCCCTTCTCCCACAATTCATGTGCCGGGAGAGCAGAAACAAGATAAATGAGACTTTAATAAAACACAGGAAATATCAGATGACCCCAGTACCAACTCAATGTTCTGCTGGTCATAGCTGCACTGGGGGAGTATAAAAAAAAACTATTTTAAACAACCTGCAAAGGCATTCCAGATCTCTTGATCACGATAAACACCCACGCTATTGCCGTCTCTGCAGGACAGCTGTTTCGTCTCTCGCAACTCCATTGAAGTTCTCTCTGTGGTGCCTCGTGCTGATCGGTGACAAGCAGGGGCGTAGCCAGGGGGGGGGGGGGGGTAGGGGTTCAACCCCCCCCCCTTAGCCCCAAATCATTAATTTCTTATTCATCACTCAAACAAATTTCATATTAAAATTAATATAATTTTTACTATTACAATATTTAAATTTAAGAACCGAAAACTGCTAAAATAGAACTATTTTACACCTTCAAATTCAAATTTTCCCTGCGGAGGACCCCCGGACCCCCCGCTTTAATACGGGGGGGGGGGGGAGGGGGGCATGCTTCTTAACACCCCCCATACTCAAATCCTGGCTACGACACTGGCGACAAGTGACATAAAACAAAAGCCGCGCAGGACCCGAGCCGGGCGCAGGTGTGCCGCGAAGACACGAACAACGGGCGGGAGGCCGGAATGTCCCGGAAGCGTCCCTCCCCCTCGGGAAGGCGAGCGGAAACGGGGCGTTGGTTGTAGCCCCCGAGTGGCCGCGGCCTGGGCGCAGAGCCGCGCATCCGGCCGGCGCGGCGCGGTCGAGCTCGGAAAACAGGTCCCCCCCCCCCCCCCCTGGGTGTCCCCGGGAGTCGCACGACTACGTAACAACTCCCCGCGACGTCGCCGGGATGCGAACCCACTGCCGGTCAGCGGCGGAGCCAAAACAAACAAGCGCAACACTTCGTCCAATACACATTTATCTCACGACTGAAGGGAAAGCAGACTGTCAGATCACGCTCTGAAAAACTAAAGGCATATTGGACTAAAAATAAGCTGCTTACATTTTTTGTAAATGTTAAAAACATGTTTGGGTGCGTGGTTACAGGAAAACAGTTCGAAAAAGCAAACGAATTAGAATTAGAATATAAGAAAATGAACCTGTATCATGACACCAGCGTATTATATTTCCCCCCAGTACACTTCGTGTCAAGAGCCGTGGATACCGCGGAGCCTCCGAACAGCAGGCAGCGGCGGCGGCGGCACGGCCTACCTGTGGCGTATCCCGGCTCGTCATCGTCCGACGCGGACGCCGCCTCCTCGCGGTGGCACTCGACCAGCGCGGCCTGGTGCAGCTGGCAGTGCTCCTGATGACGGAAGCCCTCGGGGAAGGCGACGACGACGCCGTCCCCGCCGCCGCCGGCGTCCAGGAAGCCCGGGGGCGGGCGGCCGGGCGCCCCGCCGCACAGCACGGCGGCGAGCGCGCCGCCGGGGCCGGGCGGGGGCGGCGGCACCACCGCCACGCCCACGTCCACCGAGGGGCGGCGCGACGCGGGCGGGCCGGCGTCGGGGGCGGAGGCCGGCGGCGGCGGCAGCGCGGCGGAGGACGCCTGGCGGCGGGGCGAGCGCCCGCGGTCGGGCAGCACGGACGTGGCGCTCCAGTAGCCCCACGCCATGGCGCGGCCGTCTCCTGCACACACACGACTGCGCTGGCCCGCCGCCGGCCGGGGCTGGAGCTGGCTGCTGCGGGGCGTCGCGCGTGCGCAGTGGCTCCTCCCCTCCCCTCCCGCGCTACATCCCCCCCCTCCCCCCTTCCCCCAAGGCCACTGCAACCCGCACGTCTCTCAGGTGGCTCGCGTTCGACCGCGGCTCCACTTCAATGGCGCAACCGCCAGGAAGATGCAAAACACGGGAGGAGAAGGTGGGGAAGGGGGAAGAAGGGGAAAAGAGGTTGACACTGCCCCTCCCATCGCTGGAGAAGCAGGGCGGGGCTGGCCCGGCCCGAACTGCAAGTTCAGGCGTTGTTTCTCTGGGCCCTCGCTGACCTAGATACCCGGTCCGCGCACGCCTAGGGCGTGGGGGGCTAGACACGTGCACGCCAGGGTACCGCGGGTGCCTCCACACCGCCTAGTAGTCCAATCAATCTACATAGTGAACCGAATTTCATTGATTTAATTCGGAAAAATCTCGACTGTGGTTCAATTGTATTTTAAATGTAAATTAAAAAGAGAAAGCGAAATACGTTTCCCCATTATATTTAATCGTACTAATTATGTTTGAAAGAAACAAATCAACTTTTCTTCCAGAAAATCAATCCTTTTTTGTTTAGTTTTCATATTCCTTCAGCATTCCAATATTTCATCCACTTTTTATACAAGAAAATGATTTGTTCTAAAACTTAAGATTAAATAAAGGTCCCCTTGAAAATCAAAATATTACTAAGTTTGTTTTATAAAAACCAATTGGTACGAGATGCATTTGATGGTTATAAAGTTGTGTAATTCTCATTGGAGGCTCGAAATTTCAAAACAAAAAGTAAAGAAAATGTTCAAAATCAAAACTTTAAGAAATCGCAGCAGTCAACTCATTTAACATCAAAATGAAATCCATGTGCAAATTTTCAATTAAAAAAATGGTTTCCATGATAATGCAGTGGTTCAAAGCTGTATATGTTCGTGTGAAATAACAATATCAATCAATACACCTATTTCACAAGAAGCCATTGGCGAATGTTTATAAATATTTTATAGCTTATTTTATATATTTTATAAGGCTTTCAAATGAAATAAATGAGATAAGAGGGGTAAGATTGGTGAAGAAAACATTTTACTTTAGTTAATAATAAAATATTTTTTACGGCTTCGTGATATTTCGAAAAGCTGTAAAAAATATATTACTCACATAAACTATTTGTCATGCCTTCCAGTACGATGAAAAAAAAAATTTAACAAACTTAATCATGAATATTAGTGTTAAATTACAGTTATAAGTCAAAATTTCTTTCAGAAGTACATAGTTGAAAGTAGAGTAGCTTGCCTAAAAGGTATGCAACCCGCAGTGAAATGCATGCAGAACAGCCACAGCTATCCCAAAATACTGTTGTGCGAGTTTCATGCGAGAGAATAATGCGTACGGTGGAAAAGGTTTTTATGCTATCCATTTTTTGTAACTCGTCGCTAGACGGCGTTGCAGTGCATCAACTTCTAAACTTCTGAACCGTTCAGCCGATCGCCATAGGTAAACAAAAAATCATAGGTCATAGATATACAAACTACAATAATTGTGAGTCGTTTCTTTAGGTCCACCACACTGTCATACAGCGCTATCCATTTTGCTTTAACTCGCGGGCAACACCGGATACTGCAGCTAGTTAAATATATAATTAAATACTACCACAACCGACGTGTGTTGCAAAAAAAAATACTAGAAATTGTATTAGATTTTAAAATCCACAAGTAAAAAAAAAGTGAATTTATCCTTTGGAATGCCAATTATCAAAAAAATTAAAACCACTTCTAAGAAATACTGAACCTATGCTAAGAATTTAAAATTAGTCGGAATCAATACTATAATTTTTTTACCGATACAACCACTCACGTATGGCCCGGCGGAAATATATGTACTACTGATTGTGACTCTAAAGTAAACAAACGAAATTTAACAACCCACTGTACTCAGAAACTAATGGTCACTTATTACCTAGTTTAAGTACTGGCTCCTTTTGTTAGCACCTAGCAGCAAAAATATAAATGCTGTACCTACTCACAGCTATAAAACCACACAATTGTCTACTAATTTATTTCCTAGTTTAGAGACTTTCGAGGAAATACAGGACAATATAACAGTGGCTAAACTCCAGTTTTTCAGTGCGCGCGTGAATTTTATATACATACACACACATATATATAAAACACACGAATTAAAACTTGAAAGCAGGAGAAATACCGTAGAAATAAATTCCATAGCTAAAGAAATACTTTTTAATGCAGCAAGCGCTATAAATGAAAATTCACACCTTTTATAGAGTATCCACTTCTGAGAGATATTTTCGTTTCAAGCGTTAAACTAAGCATTAATCAAGCTGATTTTCAGTGCAACTGCTTTATTATATGAGTAAATGAGAATTCATCGTAAACAATTTAATGTCTATTTACATTAAAACACCCAAGTATAGCGCTCGAAGCATTAATAGGCTCCAATAAAATTTCTGTTAACTTCCGAACTACGCGAATTATACTTTTATTACACGGATAAAATATTTGGCGAAACCTTTCTGTTAAATTAAATATATAATGGTGTAAAATGGAATTGTATAGTAAAATGTAATGGTGTAGTAAAACATTTGCCTTCAGCACAGGCAGTTATGGTAATAAGGATTAACGGAATTTAAATCACAAAATGTGCGGCGCATTCATTTCAGTTTCAGGCTACTTACGTCTGACATCATTATCGAATGCTATATTTACAACATAAACCAAACAGTAAGTACACATTAGCTCTGCTCAAAAATTAATATTGTTAGGAGTGGAAAATACAGGTACGAGAGCATAGCCCAATTATTTAATTAGAGTCTATTTACTAACTACTGTGTAGCTATATCTTTTCCTGAATTACAACAATCTAAATTACTTATGTTCGCAGGCTTTCGCGGCCATTGTCTGAAGTAGCTTGGCTTCTGGGTTATAGCCGTGTCCTTGGCGAATAATTCACCGACGTTTCGGTTACCTCGGTACGAAACTGCTCCCTGATGATGGCGATTGAAATGTCGACCGAAACGTCGGTGAATTATTCGCCAAGGACACGGCTACAACCCAGAAGCCAAGCTACTTCAATCTAAATGACTGTCCACTGTCCACTGTTTCATCTCCCCACTGGAGCTCGGCTCGACAGAGGCTGTTTCTGTTGTTCGTCTCCTAACCCCGCACCCGGGTCCCAACACACTGCCTCGCACTACTGGCGCCGCGACGCCGTCCAGACGCTCCACTGGGAGTGGTCCCGGGCCCCCGCGGGGGACGGCGCGCGTCATTCGAGGCGTCGGAGCTGTTGTCGACTCTAGTAGCCCCGGACAGAAGCCGCCCGGTCCGTGGAAAGGGTTTTGGAAGCGAATACACCAAGACAACCTTCTGCCTCTTCTGCCTCCCCGTGGGTCTAGCGGTGTTTACCAAAAAGAAGCTCGTCCCTCGACTCGGAAACTCTGCCCGGTGGGTCAGCATTGCCGAGACCTCAGTTCTCGAAGTGGGTTAAAAAAATTTTTTTTGACAGAGACCATGCTATTAGAGACCCTGTTTAAATCTGTACGATTTGTCGCACTCAAAAGTTTAATTTTTATAGATAGTACAGTCATGCATGAAGGACGCTACTTATCTGCTACATTGGAGAAAGTTCTCAAAGTGGGTTAGAAAAAAATTTTTGTTGACAAGAGCCCAATAGCGCAATGAAGGTTAGTCTGGGCGCGGCTTCAGATGTGGAAACAAGACACAACCGGGCCTGGAAGGATGCTGCAAGCTCCGGGGCACTGGAGCCGGCGGGGCTGGCCCCTCGGGTCATGTCTCCCAGGCGTCCCCTGTGGTCCGGACCGCGGCAGTTACCGCACTGAGTTGACAGACGGGGATCCGTGAACCGGAATTAATCTCAAGAAAAAACCAACAGACCTCAAGAGAGACATCTTACCTGGTTTCCCAACTTGCGAGAACACAGCACAGGAGCTCTCGCCGGGGATTGATCCTAATAAATGGAGTGCATTTTGGCAACAATTTTGACGTGTTTTAAAATCATTTGAAACCTTTCAACGCATCGTGTTACGTGATAAAACATTTAAGTACTTGTGTTTAACACACCACTGAATACATAATATATTTTGAAGATCTCTTAAGATTTAAGAATATTATAATCCCGAAGGAAAAAAAAAAGGATTTTGCATTTGAAGAATTTATTGTAATTAAATCTAACCATAATATTTAGAAAATTGTTTTTTAAAAAAAAGGGGATGTTTGTAGTTTGAAAACATCTTGATAAGATTTTCAAATTTCCAATGCTATGCAATAAAATTTGTAATGCTAATTTTTTTTTAAATATAGTCACGTTTGTTCACTTTTTTGGTTTTGTTTTTTGAGGAACCACACAACCTGCATATGATCTAAATTAATTTACTTCGTCGATCTGACACATTGATATCTAAATCTGTAATAAACGTATTTCTCTGATATCAAAATCTGTAATAACTTTGTCGTTACTTTTTGATGTGTATGGAAATTTAAACGTAATATCAACTGTTAATTAACCAAAATTTGACCTTTGCAAATGAAACATCACAGCATTGAAACCTCACAATGGTAATTAACTTCTTTGCTATTACGCCCAGTATCTGTAACGTCCAGTAACAACCACAACCGCATTTGTAAACTACTTATCCTGATTTACAACGTAGCCTACTTGTTGGCATTCCACTTCACCCACTGGCAGTGGGTAAAGTTAGTTAAGTTTTGGAACCATTCCCGGAGGGAACAAAACACGTGTGTGCCTGGCCGCTCCACGCGTTAGCAGTTTTAACCTCACCGATAACAGGTATAGGAATGTGGGCAAGAGTGCAAGTGTGCTTCAACGAGAATATGCCATCGAGCGCCCTACTCTCAATAGTTTCTCTTTTCGTTGCTCGCCGAGCGTTACTCTTTCGCTGAGAACTGGTGACATCTACTTGACTCAGTGGCGTAGCCAGAATTTGTGTATGGGGGGTGTTAAGAAGCATGCCCCCCCCCCCCCCCCCCTGTATTACAGCGGGGGCCCCCCGGGAAAATTTGGATTTTAAGGTGTAAAATAGTGCTATTTTAGCAGTTTTCGGTTCTTAAATTTAAATATTGTAATGGTAAAATTTTTATTAATTTTAATATGAAATTTGTTTGAGTGATGAATAAGAAATTAATTAAAGATTTGGGGCTAAAGGGGGGGGGGGGGTTTGAACCCCTAACCCCCCCCCCCACCTGTTTACGCCCCTGACTTGACTCACCCCCACTTCCAAAACGTACGGAGCCACATTTTGGCAGATCTTTCTGGCTCCCCTTGGGCCGGTGTCTCCTGCGGCACCGGGTCGAGCGGAGGAGCAATTTGCGCGACCCGGATCGCTGACGACTCTATACGGAGACATCGGGCTGGCGGCCCCGCCAAGAGGACGATTCCCGGAGAGACCGTCAGCTCGCCGGGCGAAGGGGGTTAGTTAGCCCCCGTAGATCAAGCACGGAGAGCACGTGATTTTTGGACCGTCGCCAGAGACTGGGACCCAGAACGAGGGGGTGGAAAGTGGCTAGGGTTGGAGAAGGGGCAAGGGGAAAAGACAGGGCGAGATGGGAGAAAATCACAGTAAGAAAACTGCAGTCGGAAACTATAAAGAGCAAGGCGTGGATTCGAGAATTTTTAGGGTAAGTCTTTACTCCACGTAGGTTTGAATTTTGTACATAGTTAATAGTTTTGTACCACTTTGGTCGCCACTTTGTGTAGTTTGCTTTGATTTTATAACATAACCCAGTTATCTTTATTGTTAGTGTGTAGGTGCAAAATGATATAAACACACATTAGTTAACTCACAATTCGTCAATTAATAGAAATAAAAAAAATAAAAAGACCGGAATGATAACAAATACGGATGGTAAAGTACAAATTCAATCAAATTTAAAAAAATTAATTTAGTAAACTGATCGAGAAAAATTTTAATAATGAAAATAAGTACAAATTCTGAATGTTTATTCTAAAATATTAACTTCAATTATTTATTAAATACTGTAATTATTTATTAATAATGCAAACAAATTATACAAACGAGAACATACCCTCAAAAAAAACTCCCATGAAAACTGCCGGGAAACTACTAAACCTTCCACAAGACACTCCCTGCCAGCCAGCTTACTAGCAATCTGACATCGTTATACATACGGGAACATAACCTTACAAACACTCATGCAAGCTATTAAATCTCCCACAGACACTCCCTGTCAGCGACAATGGAAGCTTACAAGCAACCTGACATCGTTATACATACGGGAAAGTAACCTCACTTAGGTATATAAATACAATTGAAAAAGTTTATAAACACAATTTATATCACTAATATTCACAAAAATATATATTTTAATTACATGAACTAGTATTCTATATCAATCACTAAAATATAAGATTAAAAAAGCACATATATAATTTTTATTTGTATGAAGTTTTTTTTATTCTGTGAAAATTTAGTTGTATGGTGCGCGCGCATCGTAAAAATTCACTTTCATAATGTTTTCTTAACGTGCCTAAATAAGTGTAACTTCAAAAACCACAACATGACATGTGACACCGAGCCGTAAAGACAGAATCACAAACACAAAACGAGGATAGTTTGGAAGTAATCGGACCTTGATCTACAGTGAAAAACCATCCTAGCAAATGCCTGGCGTTATTTCGGGAAACAATGGAAAACAGAAATAGGGATAGCCGGACAGACGAAACCAACCAATCTAGGCCCAGTGTTCGGAAGCTGTACAACACACCTTCTGTTTACGACTGGAAAGTGGGCCCTGCGTCTCGTTACTGCGTTACCCCGCTCCGTAAAGCCACGCCTAGGGATCACTGTAGGAAGAAAAAGTTCAGTATTTCTGTAAATAAGAATATGACTTAACATCGAACTAAGAAAATAAATAAAAAAGCCAATAAAATATATAAATTGTTTTAAGTGTGTTATTACAGCACAGTCCATTAAGAAAAAAAAACAGACAAAATAAAAAAAATTAATAGGCCCTATTTTTTTGTATTCAACGTCGCCAACATCTGCGCGTAGCGCGAACCTCGATAAATGGAAATGGATTTTCAGGTTGTGTTTCTGGAAAATGGGATGGAGGCGGGAAAACCCAGAAAAATGAAAATTTAAATTAAAAAATAAACCCTGACCAGAGGAAGGAAGACACTTAAATGTTAGTTGAATTTAAAAAAAACAGTGTTAACGTGGTAGTTAAAAAGAATAAACTGCCGTTTCAGCACAATACACACGATATATCTGTAAGCGCACCTAAATCTGCTAAATCATGGCGTGATAAAACCGTTTTCCTAGTATTTTTACAGTTCTAAAGTTCATTCCCGCTATGTATGACTAGAAAATGTAATGTGGGGAGCTTTAGCACGGGGCTCAATGAACCACAAACTGTGAACTAAAAACGTGCATTTTACGTCAGAAAATTTGAAATGTAGAAAATTAAAGCAGTTTCATCCAACGGAATAGCAACAATTCACCTATTCAACGTAGCTGTCGAGCTTTGAATAGTCAACCATACATTTTCCTCTTTATTTATATTTACAGAAACATGGAGCGCATTGTAATGAAACATTCTACGCAACCGAGCGGATTTAAAAGCTTTATAAAATTGTATTCTTAACTGTCAACGACAGGTACACTGCAATTAGTTTGAATAACGAAGTTTTTTGCTTGGTTCTAGGGTCACGAAACAAAATTAAGTCACGAAAACGATGATTACGAACGGGAAAGAAAAGGAACTTCTGGAACTTGCCTAGGCAAAACTTGTTAAGCGCAGATATGAGGCTTTATTTTTTTAAGAGGCATGACTCGTGTCGCACACGGACATGATCCTACAAGACCGACAACCTTCGGATGTTGTAAGGGATAGTTATGTGGAAACTTTGCAGATGACCTACAACTTAACTATTCCTAAGGGAAGTACACTCCCCCTCTTTTTCCGCGGAAAAATAAAAAAAACTTAAAAATAATTGTGTTTTTTTTTAATTCGGTTATCACGCTTGGAGAACACGAAAGCGCGAAACAAAGCAATGATTAACATCACTTCTAATTACTGGGGGGGGGGGGGGGTAAAGTGGTCTGTCATTTATGCGATGAATTTGTTGTGCGACAGAATTCGTCTCCCTTTTGCCAAGATTCTACTGACACAGCTCAAACTTGTACTTGCATTCCATCACAAACCAAGATGGGATAAGAGTTAGTTCTTGATGGTAAAAAAAAAAAAAACACCCTACAATACTTTGCTTTGTTTGTGCATCTGGCAGTCACTATTTGAAGGAAGGCTGGCCACCCCTGTAGCAGAAGCTAACTCCCAGGGGGAGGTGGCGATAGGGGTGGACAGCCGCCTGAGAACCACAGATTACGGCACTAATGAAGACGCCGGTATCGCGGGAAGCAGCGGGCAAGGATCGCCAACTCCCTCCTGACCCCACGGGTAGGAGGCATGCACGTGTTCGCTGCCAGTGGTACATATCACCCCCTCCCCTTTTTTTTTTTCACAATGTACACGCAGCGGCGCTATGCTCCAGCAGCTGACGTGAAGACAAGCTCTTAAAGGCCCCGCATACACGGGCACACACACGCATACGGTGTGCAGAACTTAAGAAGAAGAAAAAACACCCGACTACACACATGCACGAGCTGCACACGGCTACACACATGCACGAGCCACAAATATATACCCGACTACACCTACCATTGGCTACTCGACACAATCACTTTCAATGTGGCAATGCTCATAGTATCCCAAATCAGAAAAAAAACATGCATACGGAGACAAAGTTCATAATGTATCAACTTACAGTATATATATTTTCTTATGTCATGTGCGCATTTCAAAACACAATAAAAAGATTTTAATTCCTTTATGTATGGAATATGTAAGTATTTCACTCAAAATATTATGATGACACGTCTCACCCTCACATGACAAAGTTGTCAGACCAGCAATGGTTCTAACATAGGCTTAATCAAATTGGCAATAAATATATTTTTTACTAAGATAACCGTATATGAAGCAAACAATGCATTAAAATATTTTTAAAATTTGAATTTTTTTAGTAACCTGAATCACATAAATATTCAAAATGGAAAAAACAAAGCTTTTGGTATGCGTGTACATAAAATCACGACGCTGTCAACTATACCACGACTTGCAAGTTAACATATCAATCGTGTACGACAAATTCCACTGGGAGTGGTTCCACCAAGTTATGATCTGGTGGGGTGGCAAGGGGGGGGGGGGGGCGGAAACAAGGAATTAAGAAAATAAGATGGATTCGCGTTCGCCCAGGAAACGCATTCCCCGAGTGACGCATTCGTTTCCTTGCAGCATTACATGTCCTGAAGTTTTTATTTTTCAGAAGATTGGAAACAGTAGTAAGCTTTAGACAGTTTTGAGGCACCAAGATAAATACTGCAGGCCCATTGTGAACACTTTTCTTTTCTTTATACAGCAATAAATAAACACTGCCGACAAAGAAATCTTAATGGTTACTGCATGCAAATTTAGGATTTACGAAAGAAAAAATGTAGGGACAATTTTACTTGAGGGAAGTTTGTAGTAAGCTTCAAAGCATTATCGTACTTAAAAACTCGTGAACAGAGTTGTGCCCAGATGGCAAATTGTAGCTATTTAACCCTTCCGACGCCTGTGCTGCCGTCACATGCAAAACACAAACGTACTATTAACTGATGTTTCTAACTGCACAAAATGTCTAGCTATGCGACGAAAAAAAATTGTTACTTCCCCCCCCCCCCCGGGGACCAACTTTTTCATTTAATGGTAGAACAAAGTTTTGTCAACTGCTGCCTTGTGGGAGTTACTTCCCCGTTTCTTTAATGAGTCACCGCACACACAACACGTCGCCTCCTCAATGTTCGCGGCAAACGAAGCAAGCGGCGACATGCGCAACGTCTGGACGACACGGACGAAGGGCGGGCGATGTGGCGTTACGATAGGGTAGGGAAAAAAATTGGGAAGAGAGAGAGAGAGAGATAGAGAGATAGAGAGAGAGATAGAGAGAGAGAGAGAGAGAGAGGAGGGAGAGAGCGCAGGGCGTAGTCGCTCTGAGAGCCGGGGATTCCCCCGCCGCTCGATTTCTGGACTCCCCTGTGACTGGCTGCGGAACTGCAAACCTTCGGCCGGTGTCTCTGCAAACTGACTTTCGCTTCAGCAATTCGTTCCTGCTCCTGGCTTATGATTCCGTCAATTATTTTATTTACCACAAATTCACTTGAACTTCCATTTAAAATTATGTATTTTTATTTTTTGCAAGTCACGGAATAACAATAGCTACCCTATATTAACCTGTTATGGTTCGGTGTGTATAAGTTAGCAAAATAATATGTATTCTATACTAGATTTATATTATAAGAAATCAACAAAAAAAGTCGGAGGTGTACTTCACGAAATATACCGATTCAATCTCGGGGTATTTAAAAAAAACCTTGATAAGCTATTAAAAAAAATTAAAACGATGGAATATTTCGAAATGTTGGATTTGATTCAGCTTCCTAATAGCCGGCATTGCAAACTGACAGCTTAAAAAACCTTTAAGTCACCAAGAGCAATATCAGTAAATTACTTCTCCAAATCTAAATTTATAAAAACCACACTGCGCGTGAAAGCGTACTTATAGACTAGCAGTAGTGGTCGATCGCACAAATTTAAATGCTTGCCCTAGTACTACTGCGTGGTTAATTTATTCTAGTTACTTCTCCGGCTGAGTATTTTCTGGAACTGTTTTTCGTAGTTGTTAAGGGAGAGAGATATGACCATAATGAGCCGTAATAATTTTAACAGTTCTAAGATCATAACTATTATATATATTTCTTTTAATTTTATTTCATTAAAGTAAAGTATCATTTTATGGACAATTTAACCCTATGGAGTCATTAGAGTATTGTATGTTTCCCAAAGATGAATAAAATTCTACTGTAATAATACTGTTAACAAACATTATGTTGTGGTCGTTTAAATCACTTAATGTGTTATCACTATGCCTTAAATAAGACAAATTTTCAATATCAAACGATATATATGTTATGGCACAAAAACCGTTGAAACCAATACAGCGTCATCCAGTTGCTACCTCTCGCCCCTAACGCAAAAACACGCATGTTAATACTCTGATTTCATCGCTTCTGCGAAACGTTTATTTAAGTTTATAATTAGTTTAAGGTTGTATGCCACGTTCCAGGTCTTTATTTTAGTTTAGTGGCCGAACTTCAACAAAATGATATATACATATTATATATATATTATTTATGTAAGTTCATACTTTTCGCACAATTTGCAGGCAGAGTTGAATTTTCAACATTTTTGTGCAGCATGGACAAGGAAAACCAAATTAAATAAATAACTGAAATTTTTTTTTGTTAAAGGCAATGCCGGTGGCTAAAGGGCGGTATGATTAAAAAGTATTTCAGAAAAAAATATTTAATTTAATTTAGCCTTTTAAAGTCATAAAAATTCTGATAATTTTAAAAGGACAATAGATTTAAATAATTTTTTTCTGGATGAAATCAAATCATATCACATAGCAGACAGTAAAACAGACTTTAAAACCAAAAAGTTCCAGTTTTATACTCCATTTCATTCTCCGTATCCATACTGCACAAAAACGTTAACAGCGCAACTTTGCCAGCTAATTATGCAAAACGTATGAGATATATTTTTTCACCTTATGAAAGTTTAGCCACTCCTAAAGTCGGCTAGTTTAACCGTGTGGAACGTAAATTTAAAATAATGACCTGAAATGGGACATACGCCCTTCAGTTATAATATTTTAGTTTTGTTGGTAACGTTTGAATATTTATTTTTTAAGTAGATTTTAAAGATATGTTATTAAAATGTAAAAGTTGATTTTACTGCTACGTCAAATTACGTAGGAACAGATTTTGGGTAATGAGCTTATTTTTACGCAGCAAGTAGTTACGCAAAGTACCGCTGGAAGCGTGGTAAAGACCGGGCGTGACGTCACAACTGACGACTGATTCAACTTTGTACACTTATCTTGTGATATACAGCTATCAAGGATGCGTCAGACCGTTGAAAGCGGTCATTCACAGCACGGCCAACCTAAACAAACAAACTGCGCGGCTAGCGTGGGTGTTTGCCGCGCTCGCAGATATGAATCATTGCGTCCCGACGTCGCGGCGAAGAGACGCCTGTTCTCGAAGCCCAGAGGAAAATAAAGAGTCACAGGGGACTGGAATGAAAAAATAATACCTACCAAAAAAAAAACAGATAATTCCCAGGAGACTGGAGTCTCGCAGGACCAACGACGCCACATCCACTCATTCATTCCCTCCTTCCTTCCTTGCTTCCTTCCTCCTTCCTTCCTTCCTTGCTTCCTTCCTCCTTCCTTCGAGCACCTTCCTATCCCATTCCACCGACGAGCAACAGGCATAAACCTAATGGTTCAAAACCACAGAAGTTTATCTCGAAGTAACCCTCTCCCTCTTTATAATGGTTATTTTTGGAGAGAGAGAAAAAAACGAAGCACACAATGGTATTAAAAAACATCTGTGTAAACGAGACGCCACGCAGGAAAAATGTTCAAGAAGTATTCTTAGTTTGAGAAAAACATGGATCTGAAATTAACAAAATAAATTGTTTCTCTGTGGAAGATTTCATACTTATATGCACGTACAAAAAATTACGATTAATTAATCGCTAAGAATTAAAAAATAAATAAATAAACGGAAAGGGAAAACGCAAATGTGGACTATACGCAAAGCTTTGGCATGTGCGCGTATGGTCAACATTTCGTCAACTGCCTCAACAGAATGGAGAAACCATTAAAGAGAACCCATTTGCTTCTGGCCGCCTCACATTACTCCGTATTACATATTGGGTCGAATAACTTCTTTAGTCAGTGTTAAGTTCATTATAAGCGAAGCCGACTTGAAGCCAAAGGCAGGTGTAGTCAGCAAAGCATAAAATAACGTCTCGAAAGAATGAAGTTGTCCATGTTAGAATTCACAAATTAAACTACAACCTGTATAATCTGTTCCCGAAACAAAATAAATGCGCGGTACTCTGATACCAGCCCTACGTAGGTTGTTCCCGGCTCGTGTGGTTTATTATTCTCATCGATTTTCTCAGGCAGGCTCTCTCGACGTCGCCACAGCAGCGTTTCTGAAACTAGGTTAACCTAGTTCACTTTGCACCTTTATTGCGCCATGGATCCCTCATGCACAGCCCCTACTATGTCTCAATTTCATTCCAGATTGAAGCTCAAACCTCTTAATAGTGCGTTGAAACTATTATTTGGCCAACAACTATTACTGCCAAGACAAATCAGCGAGAATTTCGCGTACTCCTTCATATCTGCTTTTCTTCGTAAGGTATGTAACTTGCCAGAACTTTCAAATAATAACATTTAAACATCGTACTGGATTAGATATTGGAACTAAGGAATTACTACAGACAAAATAGCCTATATAAAGAGGGTTTTGAAACTACAAGTGCATAAACTCAGCTACCAAACTCGGAATCACTAGGCAGATAGGTAACGCAAAAAAAAAGCTATTTAACCCCCACCCCCTTTTTTTTCCACTTTCCTTCGCGAAGACACTGCGTAGCAAATAAGATTAACAGAATTTTTCAAAAGTGAATAAACTGGTAAGTTAAAACTCAATGGAACAATTTCTATAACTTCAATGGTGTATTTACATATATCCCCGGACTATAGGAAGACGTAAAAACTAGATTATATTTTCGAAACCCTGATTTCAAGAGGTAGCGAAATCTCTGCCTAGAATCTACTACTTTAATTTTGCTTCAAAGCAAGAAAGCTTCAGTTATAAGGCTTTCATAACAGGCATTTTTGTGAGGTTTTCTTGAAATGTTCAGTATAAAGTAAATAAATTTACTTTTCTCCGATTGAAATGGATGGAGATGGCTCTGGAGGGTTTCTTTGCCCAACCAAAAGGGAAAGCAGTAAAAATGCGTCTAAGGACAGCAACATTGAAACGTTTATTGTTTGATGTGACGTGGATACTCGCCGCACAACTACGAAACTACACCGACAGCAGCAGGGGCGCAACAACTAAATTTCCAAAGGGAAATAAAGAATCATCGATCCCCCTTATTGAAGTTCGGGGGTTTTTCCCCCGGGAAAATTTGTCTTTCAAGGTGGAAAATGGTGCTATTTAAGCAGTTTTATTATCAAAAAATTGATTACACAGCACTTTCTTTGCCCCCGTTCGCCCCCACTTCAAGGTTTCAGAGGGGGGGGGGGGGGCAAAATACCATTGCCCCCCCCCTGTTGTTGCGCCCCTGGACAGCAGGGTCCTCGGCGACCGAGGTCGGTGACGCCTCGCGCTCACGTGGCGACGGTCGTGGGTTCGCTCGCCACACACCATCCCGCACGTAGGAAACTGAGGGCAAGGCTCGGCAGAGCCAAGAGGGTAGTTCGAAGACTCACCGTGCATGGCGGGGGCTCCGGCTGCCCGACGCGTGGCGGCGGCGGACGCGGCACCAGACTACCTGCACCCGGCGTCGCGTGGCGTCGCGACGTCCGGCGGGCTCCCCTCCCCCCCCACACACACACACGCCTACCCTCCTTCCGAATCCCCCTCGCCGGTCAATAACTAAACGTGCTCGTCTCTGCGGCAAGGACGGCTGGCCGGCCGAGCGGCGGACCTGCGGACCTGCTCGTCACGAAACTTGACGCAAGAGCGACCAGCTACCACGGTCAGGAACCGAACAAGCGTTGAAACACACACCAGCTAGGCAAGTTAACACGTACTCAAACTCGATCTTGAAAATCAGCAACCTCGAAATCGCTCGTGATGCATCCTTATCCTCCCAGCCAAATAGAATTAAACTAAAGTCACGGTAATACGTCGCACGATTATGTGCATTTGGCTAGGGATCTGCAAAACTCGCGTCTAGATTGCAAATGCTCTAAAGAACTAAAAGCCAATGACCATCTCGTTAAAAAAAAATCCGACGATCACGTGCGGCCCGGAGAGAAGGTGAACCGTGGCAGCAGCCAATTAACTCATGGCATTGATGTTATAGACAAGTGTATGAAGTCTAACGTGTCACCAGAAAATAACACGAATTTTACAGGTTTCAAATTATTGCTTACGACAAGACTACGGGATCTTTTTATTTAATTTGTTATTTTTACGGATTTACAACTTGTTGACAGCGACCAACGTAAATCAATGGAATTGAGCAAGGACTCAAGATATCCATTCCACATTTATAACATTTGCACATATTAAAAAATAATATTGAGAGGCGTTCTAATTTACATTAATGTCAATTCCTATTGGATCATAAGCAGTTTCTTGCTAACTCTTTTGTACTTGTAATTGCTAAGGGCAAACAATTGAAATCACGCATTAATGACGCAGAATAGATTAACGAGATTGCAATATTGAAATTATACAATCCACAAGTACTGCAACGCAAAGTAAAATAAATTCCCACGGCAAGAACATAGTTTTAAAAATCACAATAAAAGTTAATTTCTAAAGAGATTTCTTAAACTGTTTACGTCAGACAGAAAACATCCCGTTATATTTTTGTAAAACGTCTGAAATAAAAGTAAAAAATGACAATTATATTTGCATCTTGTAATTCCCATTGTCTTAACCTCTTTCGCATAGTAAATGTGCAGAACGCTGACTTCACTAGTCAAGGAATCGTTTTTGCCACAAGTTTGCATGTATATTAATGTATAAATAACATTTTTGTGTGCCAACCAGTAAAACACGGTACAAGTCGTGAGAAAAAGTAGAAGGGTGTGCGTTACGTTTCGTTAAATCCATTATGCATGGATATGCGTAAACATCTCACAATAAAAATGTCTAAAAAATTACTACAAGCAATTTATACTGTTTACTGGCTACTTTAATTTTTAAGAGCTACGGAAAAAATCGAAAGTAATAATTTATTTGTGTTGCATCATGTATTCCAAAAATTAGTTTTCAAGTTTGGATATTTTTGTGACAAGCATTCTCCCCAGGGTGCACCACGCACAATACATTTTGCATGATATTGTGAACGTAATATTCATAGTGTTTCACGTTGGAGCGGTAGGCAAGGAAATTAGTCAATTAATTAGACTACGTTTAGTGAGTGGATGCTGTTCTGACGAAAAGTGGTTCTGATGGGTCTGTCAGAACAATCAAATAATGCGAATAAAATGGAAGTATTTACACTGCCTGCCAGTTTTTTTTTCACAACTCATTAACAAATCTATACTAATATTATAAAGCTGAAGAGTTTGTTTGTTTGATTGAACGCGCTAATCTCAGGAACTAGTGGTCCGATTTGAAAAATTATTTCAGTGTTGGATAGTACATTTATCATGGAAGGGTATAGTCTATATTATATTATCAATAACATTAAGGATCCTTACTAGAAGTCCAATTTAGAATCAAATGCGTTGGAGGGGGTTAGATACAACATGCAGTACACGTACAAAGTGTGTGTTGACAATGCCGCAGGCGATAGAAGTTTATTTCCTATTGCCTATTAACATTGTTGCCACGCACTAGATGCCTTATCATTCTTAATTTTCCCATACAAGTAAAAAACACTCGTGTGATATTAACAACGAAGCAATCAGTACCCTCATATAGAATACATAGAGATAGTGTGAGTTATATATGTAGATATAAAGAGCTAAATACAGATATAGAGATACATAGATGTATAGGACTATAGATGTAGATAAAGATAAATATATATTTAGAGACATGGATAGATTATTTGTATATGTGTAACTACTTCAAACATATTACAAAACAAAACTGAATGAGGCATTGCAATGCATGCCGAGCATTAGCTAGATAATGGAATCTTTTCAATATTAGTAATCCCTTATTTTTCAGTTTTTTTCTATATTGCTTTATAGAGTCTAGATTACATACCGACCACGTAAATAACTATAAACTGGCAGAACAACGTCTGTCGGGATCTGAAAGTGATATAAATTATTTTGCACACTCGACATTCAAATTAGGAAGACAATTACTAACTACATCTGATCTCTAAACAGTTACCCTTCACCCTGTGTTCAGCCCGGGCAACGCTGGGTACTGCAGCTAGTACTTTGATATCGGACTTCCAAGGAAATACGCATCGTCTATAGGTTCCATCTTCGCTGGTTGGATAGAAGCAAAGCCTGCACTGAAACCACTATCCTATGACGTTCAAATCTGACGAATTCATTTTCGTCCACGGCCACGACTTCTGATCAGGAGTCGACCCCCACGCCGTTAACGTTTGCAAGTATGATGGTAAGGAGTAATAACGCTACTTGACCAACTTGAACTGTTGTCCTGGCATCGGCAAGATCCCGGGGGGGGGGGAGTGTGTAGCCCGCTGCGGGCGACCTGGCAGAGGTGGAAATGTCACGTGGCACGGGGAGGAAGGGCACTGGGAATGGCTGGTGTCAGGGAACACGGAATGGAAAGGGAATGGTCGCGAAGCCGCGCGGCGCTTGTCACCGCCCACCGCAACACGCTACAGCGCCGGGGAGAGCCGGCAACCACGCAATACACGACTGCACGGCGTGTTGCGGGCACGACCGCTCGCAGGCTCCCACAGGAGAGGGACCCCCACGTGCAACTCAACGCAGGAAACGACTGCAGAGGGTTTTGTTTATTCACCGCACACCTTTGGTTTTTACAACGTACTTGCGTCCCACTGCAGTTCTCTTTTTTTTTTAAATTTTTATTTTTCCAAAAAATGAAAAAAAAAATGGAGCTGGTACTACCAATATTTGCAGAAAAAAAAAACTACATCGTTTTACAATACACACATATCTCATAACTCGTTTTGTCCATGCTTATTTGAGTGATGAATTCTAGCAACTGCAGCAAATCTCGTCATATCCACAGGCTATAATGCTGCATAAGCTGTTATGTCCATACAGTAAAACCGCTACATAATTCATCTTGTCCCATACATATCCTTCAGCTATCTGTTAAACGGTTGCAAAACTCGTTTTGTGCAATATTCACTATAGCTTAACACTATCCTGTGCTTTACAAGTAAATTTTATATTTTTGTTACATACCAAAGATACCAGACCAAGCTGCCTACTATTTACGGCAAATGTACTTATACAATTTCACTCTCTGTCAGAATTCTCTGGGGGGAATCCGGAGTGCCAACTGTAGAACAAGCAACCGTAAAAAGTGTAAACTTTACGAATAAGTTTTATTAACTCAGTTCGACGTGATTTTCAATGCCCAGACATCTAAAATGATCACCATCCTTCACATTAATGCGCAACATAAATTATTTTTCTAACGCCTAGGGAAAATACCGGTGTCATTCTTCTCTTGAATCGTAAAGGGCGACAACTATCGCTCACTTACCGACGTGATTTTAACATGTCACGCAAAAACCGTTCTCGTTATCATCACAAAGTTCTCATGAGGAACCAATCATGTCTACAGCCTCTTCAAACAACATAAATTTACAACCAGCGCAAGAGATTTGTTACGTAGCTTTAGAGCCCAGAAAGTTTATACACAAAAAAAGTCCATCTTGTTTAGATATGATGTGATATTTAAATAATGGACAGCAGTAGTTTTTTTTTTTAAATATTAGTAAATCAGCAAGATAAAATTTGTTTGTTTAGTTTTATGGGAATAAAAAACGTTTTTTGATAACACTCGAAAATTTAAGGCAACATTTGAAATTGGCGCCATTAGTGATACAATCGATACAAGGCTAAGTGTGAGATAAGCTATAATTCAATAAGAGAAACATTCACAGAGCTGTATCGGCGGTTGTGAATAACATAAAATTATATTTTAAAAAAACCACGTTGGGATTAATAATGTGAATAAATCAGTTAAACTTATACGTAAAGTTTAATATACTGATTAATATTGCGTTACTGTAAAATAAATCAAGTTATTTACAGCAAAGCATATAACTATAAATATTAAAACGGACTAAAGCAGTTTCGTTAACGGCAAAAATAACATTGGACAACTAAAATAACATTTTCTTTTCACAAAAAAAAATATAACCCTTTTAACTATATAAAACCTACACATGTATTGATACTCGCCAGAAATATTTATCAAATTTTAAGGCCATAACTTTTTTCTAAAGCTTGATTTTCAAAATCTGGCTGTGTTAAAGCATACTACAAAATTTAACGGAATACATTTAAGTGAATAAGGCCTAGCGGCTGCTATAAATGTTATTCCTGTTAAGTCATTGGCGTTAAGTGTTCAATTTATTTTTGGGAAGGACTAAAATTGTAATAATACTGTCAGTATACACTATGTTATTTGTTTGTAAGTTTATCAATGCGTGATCAAAGCTTTAAAGAAGGTAAATTTTCAATATAAAATAAATTATTACGGCATGAAAGCTGCTGAAACTAAAATTGCGTCTTCCGGTTCCCATCTCTCGCCCGCAAACCAACCACACGCACGAGTGCGACCCACCATCCCAGGGCAATTCCGAGCTAATTAGTTGGGGTCCTGCGCGAACCAATCAAAACACAACAGTACAGACACTCGCCGGGGTGGCGCGCGAGGCGACGCGGAACGCGTAACAGGGAAAGTTAGCGAACGAGATCTCGCAGAGACGCAAAGGCCTTTGTAGGGAGTCGGCAGGGAGGGATTTTTGGGGGTTGAGGGGGGGGGGGGGGCAGGGCCCCGGGGAAGAAGTGCGGAACGCGGACAAGTTAGCGCAGACGGTACGTTTCATTAAGTGACGCCCATCACGTCCCGGTGGATGCGAGTGGAAATTACCCCGGGGTCCGTCCCGCGACCAGAACTTCTCTCGTCCGCTCTCGCTCCATTAAAACGAGCGCGCTGCGCCGGAAATTGAACGTTTCCGGGAGCCTAGAATTCAATCATGTGCCCCGGGAGGTGGTAGGGGGGTCGGTTAAGGTGGAAGGGGGGATACCCGTCTGCTCCAACCTCTCCCTCCCTGCTCCCTCCTCCCTCCACAATGAGCCAATCGTCCCATCATCTCTCCCGACGGAAGATTGAAACACGACGGGTTATTTCGCGAGCAAAACGTCAGGACGATAGTACATCATATGATATGATCTAAATGTAGACACAGTTAATAAAACTGCGTTAAAGCGAAAATTTTAAAAAGTGGATAAGACTTAAAATGTTACGTAAACACCTTGGCTTCTGGGCTACTAACAACTTAAAAGCACGCTCGGTGTTCTGACATAGTATCGACATAAATGCAGCAGCCACTCTAATACTGGTCCCTGAGGGTGGTCACCACTGAAAGAGAGCATGGCCAATCTGAGTAAGTCTTCTTAGAAAGAGCACGTAGCAAAACTGAAAGTTATCAGATGCCTCCAACAATTACTAATAATGGGAAGACTAAGCATATACATTTGATTCGAAGCATCACAACACATTACCACTATATTTGATTTACAAGTAATTTCAAATAGTGTATAACGAATCAGATTTTTTTTCAAGTTGTAGTCTTCGCCAAATATGTTTTAAATAATAAACATCCTAGTGAAATTAATTTCAAATCACCACTTATTTGAAGCAAGACAGGATTAATTTCACGCTGCTATATTTCAAAACAACCCCAGAAGAAGAGTACAAAGCAGACTACACTTTTAACGTTCACTGTCTTGAAATTTGTCTATCATGTAACAAACTTTTTTTTTTGTTATTAAACTGAGCACAGTTAAAAACATGTCCAAGACAAAGTCATTACTAAAAATTAAGTCTAAAATTATGTAAAAATGAAGGCTGGGTTTGTGAACTTCGCAAGACACGCACAACACGCAAGTTGGCAGTTTATTAAACAGGCAAGACATCACGTAACTTACAACTTTAATTCGTGAAACTGAAGAAAAAAAATCTTTTTCGTGCATAAATAATAATTTTCACGAACAAATTGTGAAATTCTTAATATTTTTATTCAAACCGTCATTTGCTTTTAATGTACGGAAGTTTGAGAAAATCTGTGATGAAAATAAAATCGTACCCTTGTATAAACATTACGTCTCGAAGCATCACAGGCTACTAACAACTAAAAGCACGCTAGGTGTTCTGGCATAGTATTAACATGATACATTCGCAGCCGCTCTAATACTGGTCCCTGAGGGTGGTCACGAATGAAGGAGAGCATGGCCAATCTGAGTAAGTCTTCTTGGAAGGAGCACGTAGAAAAACTGAAAGTTATCAGATGCCTCCAACAATTACTAATCATGGAAAGACTATGCATACACATTTGATCCGAAGCATCACAGAATACATTACCACTGTACTTGATTTCGCAGATTTACAAGTAAGTTTTCGGCACACTTCACTTGAAACACAGAAGGCAGAAATGCATTTGAAACTCAACGTCGTTAATTACTTTTTCACGTCTTTAGTTTCTTGCGTTGTTTATAAACTCGGCCAAAATACGTTACCAAAGGTATTATTTAAATACATGTTAGAAGGTTGCACATACGAAAAATTTGTTAAAATACATTTACATTTAACAACACAAATATTCGAACATGAAAACTTATCTCACACGCGTTCCTGGCATTGTTTACCCACAAAATAATCTATTTAATTTATGCGTACAAAGAGTTCGCCACCTTCCCTCCCAAGGCCCACACTCCTGAAGCGGTCACGGCGTCCAAGGCGGCAGTCATTTCCAAAGAGTGCAAACGAGCAGATAACTCACGGCACACGAGTTTAATTCCTGGCCCAAGTGAAGAGCCGTTTGACGCGCAACTCATTTCAACAAAACAGCCTCTTCGCGATGCACCGAAAGATTGACGGGCTGCAACACAAAGTTTCTGTGCTGTCCAAAGCACGGCACAGGAAAAAAAAAGGGGGGGGGGGGAGGGAGCCTGCCCCGGGTGGCGGAAGAAACAGTTTTTTTGTGGACTACATTAAGTGTAAAATAGAAAACAAATATACCATATCAACTGATAATTTGATTTCATGTGCTCATTTTTCAATGATCATGTTTCTCAATGGATATCGGTATTGCTCAGTTTGCAGTGAGTGAGCGGCATGCTTCGTGGAGACCGTTATGATAAAGGACTGAGCCTCAGCCTCAGCCTAGACAGTGAGGTGGTAGGTTATTCGGAATTCGGGCACCAAACCCACACAACCGTAAGCAGCGTGTGCGTTACTGGAATTGCTACTCAGAATTCAATTTTTTTAAACTTGACTTTATAGTCACAAGTAAAAAAAAAATTCTACTGGAAGCTGATAAAAAAGTAAGAGAGCTCGAGAAAAATAAAATTAAACTCAGCTTAATTAATTATTCATTTTGCATATTATAATGTACACGGATGCAAAACTAATTACACCTGGTACGTTTACTGCAGTTGGGAAGGGGCACAGCACTTTCCAGAGCATAGGCAAGTTTGAATGACTCAATAATGGCTTGCACCTTCGGGTAAGAAAAAGCCAGGCGAGAACTTAGCAGGAACATTAAACAGAGTAATGTTCTGAGTGGACCTTACTTTGCCGTGTCGTACTGATAACGTAGTTGCATCACGCGTATAAAAATTTAAACGCAGCAGCATAGGTATTCATATTCTGTAACTTAAAAATCAAAATTTATAAAATATTTTTTTTTAAATTCAAAACACAAAACCAACACGGGTGTCTTAGCACTTAAACGCACTTGAAAACAATCCGTTGTCAACCATGACATAATTCCTCAAAATCAAAAATAGCAACTGGCGCTAACCATCTGAGTAAAGTATTACTGCTTATTTCAGTTTTCTTAAAAAAAAAAAAAAAAAAAAAAAAAAAAACAATCTTTCACCGAGCAACAAAGAGATGAAACCTACAACGCAATTTCGTACAGATGCTTCGAAACACGTACCGAAACTTCGTTACGGCGCAAGTTATTCTACTGCACACGCGGCGGCCAACAGAAACCAACCAGCAACAAGCAGAGAGAGACTCGCCGAACCACGTGGCGGAGATTCGCCATCGACTGCCGCGTCATCGAGTGCACGCGGAGCAGGCCTTCCACGCATGCGCCGCATCGTAGGTGCGACAAGTAGAAGGGTGGAGGGGGAGGGGTCGCCACTTGCAGGAAATTAAGGTATCGGGTTATAAAAGACCTGCTAATGGCGTCGCAGGTAATTTGGGGGGGGGGGGGGTTCAATAACGGCAGATTTTTCCACCCCAGGGCGGGTCAGTCCCTCCACCTCTGTTAAGTGAAGACGTCTTCCCACGAGACTAGAAAAAGGAAGAGGGGGTGAAAGGGGCGAGCGAGGACTCGTTAGTTAACAATGGGCACCGCCCACTCCACCTTTCCGCAGCTTCCGAACCGCAACCCCCCCGCCATCCCTTTTACCATTCAGCCGCAATGTCGTAGTGTTAAATTGCGCGCGCATGAGAAGAGAATAGTATGAAGAGGGTGGGGGTGGGAGGGGGGGGGGGGTTGGGGGTTACGTAAATTGCTCGGACGAAATTTCCTTGTTCTTCTTGGTTGGCAAGGCGCGAAGAAAACACGGAATGATGGGGAGGGGGGAATAATGTGCCCCCGGGACAAACAGGACGGAAGGAATGGCGACACCTTTTGTGCGCGCGACGCTCCGGGATGCTTGGCGAGAACCCGAGAACCCCGCCTTGCGCCTGGCACCGCGAGCTGGGGTGACGCATCGGAAGGAACATTTTTTCACGGGACTTCATTATTCCTTGATTGCAGAGCTCTCTCTCTCCGAAAGGAATATTAAATCAAAGGACCTTACGCTCGAACTAGGAGCCAAGACGGCGCGCTTAACAAGACTCGCAGAGACGAGTGAACACGGCAGAATCTCACTCTCGCACGCCGTTACCAGAAGGAACGCGATTCCTCAAACCCGCAACCATTTCTCCCCGAGTTGTAACTTTGTTCTATCTCAATAAGCACGAAAGTTAAAAATGTTGCCTTCTCACTTAAAAATTTGTCACGAAGTTCAAAAAAATGCATATATCACAATTAAGAATTTATTATTTCTGGAGTTCTCCGAAAGTTACGCGAGGGTTGCTAGTTCAAGTTGGTTCCGACTGGATGCAGAGTAGTTGAAATCTGTTAAATGTTTGATTCATGTACGCCTTCTTTGTAAACGAGGTCATTAGGAACGATAAAAGAGAAACGGCAGTACCCCGAGAGCACTCACAGGCTGACGGCAACGTTTCTCACCCACCAAAAAAATAAAAAAATAAAAAAAAACGTTCAACCCCGTCGATCATCTTACGCAGTAAGAGGCGAATGATTTGACCACCCAACCTTTCAACGATGTCAAGAAACCTTAATTACTTACTAGCAAAATTATTTACAAGAAGATACTCGACCAAAGAACGAATTTACTTGATCAAAAGCAACACTACAAGGTTAGAATGTTTGACAAACAAGGGTCCCCAGTGTTGAAGTGTGAATGGAAACCTTTTTTTTTTCAAGTCGCCAAAACGTGTTTCACAACGAACAGACGTCCGTACACGTATACCGCGTGATATTCGCTTGCTAAGTGAAACGGTCATTCGAAGGATATTGCTCTCAAAGTTTTATTAATAAATAACACTATTTGTGCCACGTCGTCACCGCGAGAAAAAAAATAATAACTGCGATTCTCTTTTAAAAACAAACATTTCTCGTAGTTAAATTGCAGTGTTCATGAGAATTAATCCATGATTAGGTATCGAAATAAGAGGTACGGTAATGAAGTTTTGACACCGTGTGTAGTGTGTCCTCGGTTTGTATTAGCGAGCCGTGGCCTGACTGAGGCATGCATGACAAGGCCTCCGAAGAGTCATCACACCCACCTGCGCCACCACCCATTCCAATTTCTAGTTTTTCTTATTTGTATTTTCTTGACAGCGGAAAAGGTTAGAACAGGGGTTTTAGCCCAGTTTGTAGGTATGGAAATTTGTTTATCAAAACAAGATAACATTAATTTTTATCTAGCTAATAACCCCCGAATTCGTTCGCGCAATTTCAGGGTATTGCTGATATATTACCATTTGAAAGAAACGAAGGTGATAAATTCCAAACATTTTTGCAAAAAAAAAAAGTAGAGACAATAAATTGCCAGGTCCATAAAATATCTAATTCATAACGAAACTGTTTAGAAATTATATTCTTTACAGTGGTTATTCGTTGTCCTTTTTACTTCTTTTTTTTAGTATAGATTAAGTACCTGTTTTTATAACTTATGTTTTAGTGTGTTCAAGGATATATTTTACCGTGATGAAATCACACATAAAGCCTTTTCATTTAATGAGTTAATACATTTTAAAAAAATTTAACACGCGGCTTTTTTTTTAAACTAAGTTTATGCCATAGTTTACACTATCACCGTCATTTACGATGGTTAAAACTTTGCTTAAAGTAATTAAATAATTTCACATTATTACAAATACTTAAATTATTTTAAGATATTTGAACAAATTTCATCTTTATTTGAAATGTAGAGTACAGATTTCCAAATTTCTATTTCACGTATTAGATGTTTTAGTTATGACTGGTATTACTTAAATAAAATTCCCAAATTTCTTACCCCTCTCCTCTTTACCCACAGGAATGCTTTTATGTAAAAATTCATAACTACAGAGTTAGTTAATATGACAATATTCGTTAACCAAATAAAATCAAACTCATCTCTTGTTGAATTTATATTTATCTTGTTAGTACTAATTTAGTGAGTTCCATAACATTTTTATTTTAAAAAAAAATAATATTCAGCCCCTGTTACAACTTTTAAGAGGTAATATTTCGGAGAACGTTAATGAGAAGGTAGCTTAAGGTATTTTTTTAATTAAAAATTGCTAATATCTAAAATTAAGTTTGATCTGATCAGAATATACCTTTAGATTTTTAAACGATATTTACGACACTTCACCCCTAAGAAGTAGAACTTCAGCATGTCGTAAAACAAACTTGGTAGATTTTACATGTTTATAAATCATACCGCATAACTTACATCCCGCTTTATTAGCTTCAGAGATACGATTTTCATAATAAAAAATTGACCGCTAAATTCAACCTCTTTTGCGGTCGAATATAGAAAAATTGTAAAGGTAAAAAAGCATTTAATCATAATAATGTACGTTATTCTTGCACGGTTTATTACATCCAGCTTTATTTGCTATGGAGATATGAGTTTTTTTATGATAAAACCCGACTTACGCCCTTCTCACACCATTAAATGTAAAACTACAGAAAATTGAAAAAATGCAATTCGTAACTCTTTATGCTTGTTCATTCTTAATTTTATAACCTTAGATGTAGTAGATATGAGTATATGCATTTTTTTTTTTTAAGAAACTTGACCCTTGGGGGGGAATCTTGCAAAACAGTAAAATAATAATCTATAGTGTTTATTTTAATTATTTTTACAGAGTAATTTACGTCTTATTTAATTAGTTTCAGAGATAATATTCAGTTAAGTTCATCAAATCTTACCCTCTTTTTACTCCAAGACTAACTTCAATAATGAAAAAAAAAAAATGCAATACGTCATTCTAGACGCATGGTGTTTTTTCATTATTTCTTACTTATAGTTTCTAATTAAATCTTAAGTATTAATTTTTATTTTTACAATTAAAACTACCCCTTTTACCCTCCCCCCCCTTAGATTTCGAATTTCGAAAATGGCAAAATTGTGGTTGCTAGTTGTCGTATGTTTAATATTGGTACTCAATATATTTTAATATTCTTGATTAGATTCGGCGATATAATTATTTACTTTAAAACAATATTCACCCTTTTTCACCCCTTAAGGGTTGATTTACACAATGTTAAATTTGTGGTTGGTAATGATGTATGTTTATTATTGTTCCCCAATATAGTTTATTATAATTAAATTCGGGGATAAATTTTTTTAATCTTAAAACATTTAAACCTTTTTTTTCACCCATCAGTGGTTAAATTTTGCAAGATAGTAAAATTGTGGTAAGTATTTTTCGTATAATTATTAGTGGTCCCAATATATTTTATTATGATTGATATATTGAGATATAATTAATATTCTTAAAACCATATTAACCCCTTTTTTACCCCTTGCGTGTTGAATTTTGCAAAATGGTAAAATTGTGGTTGGTAATTTTCGTTTGTCTATTATTGGTACCCAATATATTTTACTATGCTTAATTGGATGCGGAGTCATAATTTTTTATTTAAAAATCATATTTCCCCTTTTTTCACATATGAAGGGTTGAGTTTTGTAAAATGGTAAAGTCGTGGCCGGTAGATTTTTATGTTTATTATTGGTTCCTAATATATTTTATTAAGCTTAATTAAAATAGGAGATATAATTATTAATCTTAAAAAATATATATTTACCCCCTTTTCACCTCTTAGGGGTTGAATTTTGCAAAATGGCAAAATTGGAGTTCGTTTTTTTTTTCGTATGTTTATTATTAGTACCCAATATATTTTCTTATGCTTTAATAATTTCAGAGATATGATTATTAATCTTAAAACGATATTTACCCCCTTTCACCTTCTTAGCGTAGGGATTCTGTTATTATATTTAGCCTAGTTTTTAAATTAGCTAAATACTTTTCTAATTAAAACAATTATTAAAACCCGTTAAGGAGTTTTTGATTGATGCTGGAACAAACAAATTTTTAAAATAATGTAAATAGCATTATCCAATAGTTCCATCATTATTTCATACAATGTGCAGACCTTTTTTTTCCCGAACAGTTTTGTTATTAGTATAGATATTCCGCAGAAAATTACAGGGTCTACATTATACCAGGCCATTAGGAGCGCGTTACTGATGCGAAATCTGCGTGTAGAGGCGAAGTAATATGAAATGCGCGAGCCAATCTCGCTCTTAATAGTTTCCAAGCCTTCAGACCTCATCAAATAGCCACATTAAGCTAGTTTGCAGTCAGATAAGAAAGCAGGAGCAAAAACATTGCAGGTAAATCAAATGGAGAATAACTCTACTTCTCCATAAGTCACGACAGCGCAAGTCGACCTTAGACATTGTTAAAAAAAATTAAGCGTATGGAATGACGTTTGTCGGCAGTGTCATGAGGTCGCGTGTTCCAAAGAACAAAAACATACAGCAAGACTGCAAATGCTCGCAACCTGAACAACTAACATTTCTTTTCTGGTGGGATGAAAAATGTACCTGCAATAAGAAATATAAACTTTTTTTATAGAGTTGATGAAACTTTTTAGTCCCACACGCACACAGTAAACTACATACAAAAAAATCATAAAATAAAAATATGTTAATATTATGCTAAAATAGTTTCACGCAACTATTATTTTATTACTTTTTATAATATTGTACCATTTTAATTTTAATGAACTCTTTAAAACGGCAGGTAAAACAAAATTTGCTACCCAGTCATACAATCTCTAGAATAAGTTATCAGCAAGTCGTCACAGTCCTGCATAGATATCGACAAACATTCGAAATAAATAGGACGCCATTAGGGCGAAACTCTGATCCAGACCTTGTTAGGTTGAAAATGTATATACAATAATCTATCACCTAAAAGCCTTTTAATTCATTTGTAGTTGGAAAATCTCAAAAAGTAGACGTGTGAACAGTGCAAACAGCTTTGTTTGTTCGCGAGGAGTTCCCGTGCAGTTTGTTGGTGAACAAGCGCAGTGTCTGGCAATGCGTACTTGGGACGTTGAATCAGCTAATTGCGTTCTAAACTTCACCAATAAGAAGTGACTAAGTATAGTTTAAAATATAGTTTTAAGTGTTCAAGAATATATATGCCGTGTACAACAAAATACTTAGCGATAGTAATAAAAGTTTTATAATGAAACTGTCTACAAATAAAATTTACTTTCTCAAATTCATTCCTGAAAGTAAAATTATGTGAGAATCGCGTGCATGACTTGTAAAACGCGGGTTTCTTCGCTGAAACTACTGTGAACTTTTTTTAAAAAAAATCTAACTAACTTTAAACTTTTTCGTGAGTGTTCCTACTGATCTCGCTGATATTCGCGGTTCAATTTTTATGCACAAATTAACTGACAATGATTAACCAAATAGGATGCACATTTCAGTTGCGGAGAAATAACTGAAAATCACGATTTTAAAAACTACATTTTCACATTAACTATACCATGCTGAGCCGCGTGCAATCGCATTGAGAATCAGAGTGAGAAAAAAATCGCCTGTCGCGAAACAGGGTACAAAAATAATGCTAATTTATCGTGGCCAAAATTTTTCTTCGTCTCAACTATGTAGATACAGTTGAAAATGAGAAAATAAATGTGTCAACCAGTTAAAATAAAATGTCCCACACAGGAAACATTTGAACGCCACATTTGGAATCAAAATTTGATCATGATAATACCAGGTGAATCACGTAGCTCGCAAACAGTGGCCGTCAACATATATATTATAATCCTATATGTTAGAAGAAAAAAAACATTTAAATGATTCTTTTGCGCCAGTTTTAACGGGAGAAATAACACAATTCATCACCCACACAATGGATGAAATAACATACACCGAACCATGTTAGATCTCAATGAAATTTTTAAAAAAAAATACGCTCATTTCCTTAATTAAAATTATAAATATTGCAGGGAAAACTAAGCTTCTGGTATGTGATACTGACACTAACTACTGCTACATTGAGAGAAAGGTTGTTTGCCTCAACAAAATATTTGTACATGGGGGAAATAAATACCTATATTTCGTTGACCTAACCAAATAATTTTTGTCAAATCACGCGTATTCGAATTCAACGTTGTGTCGAAATGTCAAAGCACTATCGGTGAAGAAATTACGGAGATTTAAGATTTTGAACGAACAAACATTTGCAGTTTTATTTACATAAGACTACGCTAATTTTCTTACGACGAGTGTTCGGCGGTGAAGGATGCGGAGGGGAAGATGTGGGTCACCGCTGCAGCGCCCCCGAAGTGGGTCATCGGGGCCGCCGGCAGTAGGGGTGGGTGGGAGGGGGCGGCACTGCGGCGGCAGGGATTGCGGCGGGTAGAGGGCGCAGTGAAACAACAATGGAAAGTGAAGTCCCGAGCCGAGACCGCGCGCATCGAGGTAGCGCACTCTCGCACGCACTTCGCGGCGCGGCGGACAGTAAAAACAAGTCCTTCGACTTGGGGGGGGGGGGGGGGGTTGGTTTTTCCCCCCGGAGGCAAGCGACGTGGCGCTGTGCTAGGAACCAGCACTCGCATTCGAGTCCCGATATCACCCAAGGTAAGTACCACACGTTATCAGTTAATTATGTGTTCGTGTTTGGGCGGGTGAAAGACAAAGTGACTTAAGTGAAAAAAAAAGTAAACTTTTGAGAAAAATGAATATGTTGCGTGAATTTTGCTACAAAAAAATTATATTCATAAGTGTCATGTTTTCGCTGTATTGTTTTACTAAGATTTTCCATTTTTTATATATACCCCAGTTGAGCTATTAACATACCTAATAATACTCAATTCTGAAGCAAAAAAAGACTGGAAAAAAAAGACATACTGTACATTAAACGGACGTGTTGGTGGACCCATTTCGAAAATACATATTGAGCAAAAAGGCCCTAGGGATCCTAATTTTTTTGTGATTTTTTTAAAAATATTTTCCAAGTTTTTACAAATATTTGAACTCTTAAAAATTATAGCTTGTTTGTCACGTGTTTTAGATTTGATCATTTTATTATTTTTGGTCCCTGATGCATCCTTCGTCTATGCAAGGCAGTGTTAGATGCGAAGATCGACTAAAGAATCAGTTCTGAAATCATAAAGACAAAAAATGGATATAAATATGAAAAAAAACATTGACTTCAACTTAATTTAACAAAAAACTAACCGCATTCAAAAAATTCAAATTCTTTTAACATCTTCCCCATTTATCACAACGGCGAACTAGATCAGTAAAAAAAAAACTCTGGGGTTAATAGGTCAAATTTCGGTAAAAGTTAAGAAAAAATAAAAATAGTAAAACAAAAAAAATTGATAGCTAGGGTCGTTTTGCTCAACACGCTCAGTTAATGAATTATGTCTAAAATTGGGGTCGAACACAGACCAAACACAGACAAAAAACCAATTACCAGCAAGTGAGGCTTGGTGCACATACAATCGGGCCCAGAATTCCCCCAATTTTACATAAATGTACATTTACGACACTACTTCAGTGCGAGGGGTTTAAAAGGTTTTTTTCACTGCATATATACCCGAAAGCTTTTTTCTTTGGCAGATTAGCTTTTTTTGTAGTTACGCCCTTTTGAATTTTTGTATTGTATTCTTATTTTGTGGTCACTTAATTTCTTGCTGCTGAAATTATCGATAAATAGCACAGATTAAAGTGTTCGTTGTATTCATAATTTTTTGAACGGGCGCCTCGGGCGCCTTACAACCTCCTAGTTATCGAAGAATCGACGGGAAGTTACTTGTCGAGTTAACAGCTCTGAGCGAGCTCCTCGTGGCCCGACGCGTCGCGGCGGGAAGCCTACGATTCACCCGTCCTTATGGACATACCCGAATACTCACGTTGACAAGCCATCTTTTCACAGACGAGAGAGCCAAACCCGAAGTTCCCCGAACTTCATGCTCGCTTTTTTTTTTTCCATACCACAACAGGTGTATTTATTTGGGGGAAACCGTTTACGTGATTTCACAGTATCTTTAATGTAGCTATCCTAACAAAATCAACCATCCACAATGTTTTAAAGTATTTATAATGTAGCTAACCTAAATTATTGACCATTAGTTATCATGAGTTGTATATTTATATACAATGAACAAAAAAAAACCGAAGATGCACGACTGGCCGTTTGGCTCTCTCGTCTGTTGAAAAAAGGCTTACCAACGTGAGTATTTGGGTGTGTCCAGAGATTAGAGAAAGAAGGACGAGTGAATCGTAGGCTTCCCCGTCGCGGCAGACCTGTTCCAAGTCACAACACGCAGGCGACAGGACAATCGACTCGGGCGGCATGAGACGTGAGGATGGACAGAACTCTGGTCCCCTCGTAGGCGTAACCAATGATTCCCCCACTCGACAAAAACCTCTCGCTAATTGCCCTTTATCAGGTTCTGAATTGCTAATCGGGCTCGCCCGTTTCCGCGACACTGCAACTAAGAAACACGGCCAGGAAGGCAGCGAGAGGCGAAGAAAACCAGCGGAAAGGGGAGACAAATAAGGCCCCGCATATTCCTGAATGAGACCTGATCTCCATATGGCCGGTGCAAAACACGAGCCTCCCTTGATTAACATATCCCGGCTCTAGTAACTCTAAAGGAAAAAAAAAATCCACCCGAGGACCAAAATTAAATTTACTCAGCTTTGTAACTGGCAACCTGAGATTTAACATTTCAACTACCTTATTACGACTATCCTTTCTGTTGGTAAGAGTCAAATTAATCAGTTCTGCCTATTTGATCAACCATGTATTTTAACAGTTAAAACGTTTGACATTTCAAACAAATTAACTTTTTTTTTTAACAGAATCTCTCACAATTCAGAGAAGCAGAGTATTTACTTAGTGTTTATACAACAGAAACCTCCTGTTACGTTATTTTGTACTCCTGTTAGTTTGCAGTTAATTAGTTTCAAGCCTGTTTCGTTATCTAATGGTAAAGACTTTCTCCTTGGACAATCTTCTGAAAATAAATGCAGTTTTAACGGGAACGGCTTGCCTTTGTGCTACACGATAACAACCTTTTGTTTTTATTTACACGTTTATTTATGATAAAAGCTTATTGGTGATTGATGATTATTAAAAAAGTGATTAAACCTCAGAATTGATAACTGTATGTATAATATAATGATCTGAAATACGCTACTTTTACTTTGAAGAGGAATTTTATTAGCAACAACAGTTACATTGAGTTAACGATCTTCCTGAAAATAATTTCCATACAAATCTGTTTTTTTTTTTTTTTTTTTCAAATTTTGTTACACCCATTTTAAAATTTCGCATTTTAAGGGCTCACATATATATTTTTAATACTTGATCATTTTATGCAAATCGTCCTAATAGGCCTAAACAACTTCCATTTTTTTAAAATAGAAATTTTTATTAAAATATGTACTACGAATTACAATACGTACACCAAGTATAATATAAAATAAATTTAGGGGAAAAAACTTTGTAAATAACACAGTACACACTTCTAAATACTGTAGTTTCGTTTTGGCCCTCGAATGCATGTATAATATATAGTCTATTATTTATATTATATACAAATATATAAATAATATTTTTATGAATATATTTTTCTGAGTCCTATAAGAGAAAACATTAAATGAAGTCGGTCCACACTTTGCGAACTGCTCAGAGAAAGGAGGAGCCGAAAGTCTAAGGCAAGAAAACTCGTTCTGCCAACATCCAAAATTTAAATAATTTATATTCCCCCCAAGTTTCAAGTTTCCGCAGATAATCATTTCACAGGGGAAGAAATTAGGACAAAAAACATTCGAAACCAAGATTTAAAAAAAGAATTGATTTACGACAGCAATTAGGAAATCCAAAGCGATATTCGAGCACTTTCGGACGAATAAAGCATTACAAGTACTAGGGAGGGGCGGGGGAGAGATTTTTCTGCAGGACATTTGTGTCGGGGACGGCTTTGATGAGTTCTTGCAGAAAGGACTATTATTAGATATCCTTTAAAAAACGTTCACACAAAAAAAATCCACATTAATTTTATGGAATAACAAAACATTTTAAAAATGCAACGTTGCTTCCTTGTCAGTAAATTGAATATGTGATATATACACACACACACATATAGCAAATAAACCAAAATATGAATCATGTTATACACTCTAAATAAACTCGCTAAATGTGTGAAACTATTGAATATATTCTTGGATGCACATGTGAAATTCAATTAACAGTCGTTAATTATTGCCACTATAAAGCTCTTAATCACCTGACTGCCAGGCCGGAACACGACAAAACTTTAATTATTCCACCCTCTCCACACAGGCACTCCGAAATACCGGCCGGTTAAAACTTCAAATTGCGATTTACTATCAATCATAAATGCGAGGTCTTCGATTACCTAAAATTGTTTTGAAGGTCCTCAGGTCAAAATAAAATTTAAATAATGTTCAATAAACTCTCACATATTGCATTGAAAGCAATATAAACTAATAATCTCCCAACGTATCCATAAACGAAAGAAAAAAAACCCGTAGGAAATCAAAAAAAGAAAACAAGAAATTTGAGATAATTTTTTTTAAAATGATAAAATTCCGCTACGGTTAGTTAATGAGTCAAAGGTTTACAGTCGGGCCTTCCCATAAAAAAAATATTTGCATCGATCCTATAAAGTTTGTTCGGTTCCCGGAAGTAGCAAAGGTGCTAAGGAGGCGGGGGCGGCGGAGGAAAGAATAACAATCCCCATTACGAAATCGGGGAAACAACAACGAAGTTGACCAATGAGCGAGCGACTCGGGGTGAAGTTAGATCGGCCGCGATAAACAACACGCCGCACCAGGAAGAAAACGAGTTTACCCCAAGGGAAACAAAAATAACGCCACCATTCCAGACGGCATACCACAGAGAACAAGTCAACTGCTGGTCGTTGAGCCACAATCACAATAACGGAATGGAATGCAAATCGTGCACGCAACCCGGTGTCTCAGCACTCTGAAAACTCGAAGCGATAAGTTGATTTTTTACGAGACGACTTATGGTCATCAAATAAAAATTAACTAAAAATAACTTAATAAAATAGATTACCTGCCTCAATTTTGATTTTAGATGAGCTGACAGGTGACTGAGTATAGCAACAATTCGTGAGTATAAAATGGAATACAGCCATTTATGAAGAAAAAAAGTGATATGGTTCAAATAAACGTGGTTAATATTTTAAAAATTGCAACTATACTTGTTGTATGGATTTAAAAAAAACACACAAATTTGGTTCCATTTCGCTTGAAAATGATTAAAATGAAATCTTTTGAAATTTTTTTATTGTTTCTACTAAAACTGTGCTTCACAAGCCCACTGCTGATGCCCTTATTATTTCTAAATAAACATGGCATACTTTTCAAACCAGCTATTTAGCCGAATTTACTGTATCCCCATAATAGTTGAACGTACGAAATATACCATGTCAAGGATGTCGAAAAACAAAATCGCGGTTAAACAAACAATCATTTTTTTAAAGGCTTTATTGAGTTCAGGGCCATTATGGTTAAAAATAAACAATCACTTAGTTAACAGAACGAAATACTGTACGAACCCACCAAATGATGTTAAAATTAATTTGGTACTGGAATTATCATTGTTATTTCCCCGGAACTCTGTTACTAGTCCCGCCAAATGGTCGATTAAGCTCGTACGTTGGTGCTGATGCGATTTCACGTTGAGGGGGAAAAAACTGTTTAGTTAGGTTCTATGAGTCAGTGAGGGCACGGGGGTACAGTGTACGAAAAGAACGGAAAGGCGTCGAGCTGCAATCAATACCACATTAAATACCAATGACTTCACCGACGTTTAGGCATGCCTGGTTGCAGACATCATAAATACACTGAGGGTGTATGGCTATCACAGTTGACGTCATTTACACGGACTACACGGATAGCAGCTTAAATTGCCTTGGTTATGTACGACGTCAAAAATGCGTAGCTACAGAATTACTTGTGACAAGCAAACAACTCATTGTTTGGTATGATGTTAACTTTACTAGAATCTAAATATGCCAAGGCGAAAGTGTGTTGACTTATAAGAAAGCTACCAAAACATAAGACCAATAGACATTACGTGAAATAAGAGTACAATAAAATATTTACAAAAAAAACTACAATTTATAAATTACATATTTTTAATCTCTACGTTAACAAGCGTGGCTTATGAAATGTAATACTGAGCGTTCATAATGAATAAATTTAAAGTTACTCAACAACAAAGGTACCAAACATTGCTTGAAGATGGTTTGAAGTCCGTTTCAAACTTTGACGCGAAACTTCAAAGGCGTGTTTCAAAGTTCGATTGCTTCATTATACATATATTTACGCGGGGCGACTGGCAGTGTACCGCGGAGATTGTGTTAAGCTTGTGCGTTCTTTCTCATCTTAAGTACGTTGACTCGCTGAACTCGTGATGCGACGACACCAGCCGGCGCGGTCACACCAGGCCGGAAGAACGTATTCTAGTTTGGTAAACTCGTTACGGCTCGAATTTGCTGATTGGACTGCGAGCAGCATTTTCAGTAGTCCGCGGCAATCGTCCGTTTCGTGGGCTCACGTTGCAGCTTCTAGGCACGTCTCAACTGTTAGTGTGTCTACGTCAACACACTGTCAGCTTCCAAAATCGGAAGTCCACATCAAAATCTGAGAGTTGCCCTCGCTCAAACACGCGTCGCTCCCAGCTAAACCGTTACCACACACCACATAAAAACACATAAAAATTTCAAGTCCCGCCGAATATCAATTACCACTCGTAACGGCCGACTCTGAAAATGTTAAGTCCCAATTGCTGCTGACAACCACTTCAACAACATCTGACTTGTCATCTCTCACTCAGGGCTTACGAAGGCTAAGTCCATTAGTGGCAGCGACTGGTAGACAAGAGCGGGTGAGGTTGACGGTGTAGCAGTCGGAGTCGGACAGGTCTCCCTCGGGCGTAGCTCTGACGTCACATGTTGTTCGGAGCGAAGACTCTCTAGGCCTCCAAATGGGGGGTGTGTATATACGCCCAGAACCTCAACCGATAACAGAATCAAACGATCTAAAGGCATTAAACAGGAAGAACCGCCTTCGTGAGACCATTTCCGCCGCCAAGCCCGCGAAGAAGAGTCTACCCGAAGTTGCCCGAGCGGCTCCGATCTGCTCGTCGCCGCGAGCTACGTCCACGCGTAGCGCGCGCTGCGTTGCGGGAGGCGTCTTCACGAGCGCAGGCGCAAAGTCACACTCCGCGTACGCGGATACAAGTCTGCGTAACAGGCGAGTAACTACAGAAACCACGAAGTTGTTAGTAACTTGCCACGAAAATTGTGACTTGCCACTTGCGGTAAAATAACCTCCATCATCTCCTTACACATCGTCTGAATGTTGATATATATTTTTGAAAGTCTCAATAATAACCCGTGTTTTTTTTTTGGTTGAATTTAAAAAGAGAAAAAAGTCCTACAAAGCTCTAATAAAAATATATTCTGTAAGCTTACGGATCACTCCATGATTCTGACATGTTCTCTCGGAGCAAACACGAACTTGAAAGGAGCACACCGAATGGTGGTCTCAAAGTGCACAGTAGGGACTACTGCCTTTCATCACATCATCCTCCCAATAACCCCTACTGCGTGTCCCAGTACGTACATTTCAATTACTGCCCCTTCGAGTGGACGTTTCCAACGCACACACTTCCTGGGCCGCCTTTCAGGAGATAAAAGTTTCTGATAGCTGACAGGAAATTACACGTGAAGGTCCCTCTAAAGAACTTAATTGTACCGAAATATTCCCTCCAAGGTTCGTTTCCTTTTTGTGAAATACAAGATCCCCTCTTCTTTCTTTTTCCACTTCCAAGCATTTTCTCATTTCCGTTCGGAGGAGTGTTTCCATCCACGGTCTGGAAAGTTTCCTCTCTCGCTATACATAACGACCCCGAAGTTAAGTTACCTTTATAATAATTGCAGGTAAAACAGGAATAAGTTAAGGTAATGAGAAATTACTAATACTCCAACGACACCGAATTACACAAGCCTGTATTCGCAAAAAAAAAAAAAAAACTTGAAAAAAAAAGTAATTTGTCTGAAAAATGTTGAAGACATTAATCTTTGTACATCGCACTCACCTAATGCGTATGTGCTTCAATTATGTGAATGTTAATGAAGAGACGAAAAGTGCACTCTCCAACCGCAGCGATACCTACTTACTTAGCTATTGGGCACTTCTCTGCCCTTCTTTCGACCTTGCTCGAAGCGGGACTGGCTCCATTTTCACTTCAGCCAGGGCCATTCCAGATGTTTTCTGCTCGTAACTTCCTAGACTTAAGCCCCCGGAGAAAGCATTCATCATCTCCGGGACGACTGAAATGTGCAGAGCTTTCGTTCGACTGCTGATCCGATGGGTATTTAGGACCGATACCGTTCTCGAAACGAATTTTTCATATCAATATTTCCATCTTCCTTTCTCGTGCAGTACCAGAAATATAAATTATTATTCTCTCCTCCCCCCCCCCCTTCTGCAGGGGAAACCCCAGAATTAGTTCCTACTTCTCCTCGACGCCCACCCGGAAAGCTGCGGAATAGTTATTACCTCTTATAACCGCCAGCAGTTCTCCTTCCCCCTCCTTTCCGGACCCCTCATCCAGCAATCACGAAATTCACCGCAGTCGCTCCATCCGCCTGCGGTCGTGCTAGGGGGGAGAGGAGTGGACGGTGAATGTCGAGAGATAGAGAAGGGGGGATAAAGGGAGAGGGAAGTGGGCGCACAGCCCCGGTATGCCGGAGGGAGTGCCAATAGATGTCAGGCTGTCAGAAAACACAAAACGGGACACCGGCAGCAGTTAGGGCGATCTGCAGAGCCTGCGGGGGAGGAGGGGGGCGGGAGAGCGGATATCACAATCGATTTGTAAACCGGGGGCCGACGGACCGCTGTATTACCTCCACCCAGGCAGAGTGGCGGGCACTCCGCCGACAAGGGCGCGACAGGCGAGTATGTAAAGCGGGGCTGGCAAAAGGCGGTTCTCAAAAAATATATATCCACACGCCAATAAATAAATTTCCCCTTTATTTGACACAAACAAGTCCTTTCCTCTCCGCATTTCAAACGCATGGTACATTTGTTTAACAGACAATTTTCGAATGATAAATTAGTTTAATGATGAGTCAATGGTTGTCTCAACACGTTTATCTCCATCATCCTTCTTTCTAGGAATTTACAATTTTTATTATTTAACACTATTTAAATGCTCTGCGTGAAAACAAGCGCGAATCTGTCAGGCACAGCTATGAATACTGTTCGTAAAACCGAGCAATGAGCTGTGCAACTCAAAACAGATCCCAAGGGTTCTCGTTGACTTATTAAATATTACATCTTGCAATCAGAAGCGAAACCAGAAAAGGTATCTGAGGTTAGGCTTATAAAGCTCAAGATATACCCTTAAAGGAATATGTAAACGGTAAGTATCTTATTGATTACGTGATACGCTGCCGACTGATAAATGAAGGTAAAAAGCTGCAATAAAACGGTAGGTAGGCAGGTGACCTGTAGAGGTCGTCGCTCCATGTCTCCCGTGGCGTGTTAAATCGCTAGGAAGCTCCGACTGCTCTGCCGTAGGTCCCATTGCCTCTGACCGCACGGTAGGCGGGTGGAATGCTTTGTGAACACCTGCGAGCACACAAGAGGCAGCGACCATCTGCAATCGACTGCGCCCTGCGGATGACAGATGCAAGGGTCATCCAGCTGTGTTAAGCATATGGATTGGCCGGGAATGCGGAATGTCATCTGAGCCGGAGGAGGGGGTAGGGGAGGGCAGCCCGGAGAATCAGCAAGAGAAGATGGCATCGGAGGACTCAAGTGGACACTGCGCCCATGGTTTAAAGCTTATGACAAGGTGCGGGAGTTTGAAGACTTCGTGGCATGCAATTACAGCTCTGTGCATCAGCTGCAAGGGAGAGAGGGGGGGGGGGGGAAAGGAATGAAAGTTTGCAGCGTTGCTGAAGACAGAAGAGGACTCGTGATGGATTGAAAAAGTAAGAGAGCTCCAGGCACTCAGGAGCGCGGCACGAACAGTTTGCAAGCACCGCCGCGCGGCGACAGTGGTTGCAGAGGTGCGTCTCGCTGCCGCCTGAGGGCAGCACCGGTCGCGGGCGGCTTCTGAAAGTCTGCGGCTGCTCTCACTCGAACACTCTCCGTCAGAAGAACGAATCACAATCACGACACAATGCCTAAGCTGAGCGCCGGGCTAGACTCCCCAGCGGCCTGATTACGAACACACGCTCTGCGATACAAGACGCGGTAAACATCGGAAGTCGTGGTGATTCCTACAGGAAGAAGCTGCGTGATTGCGAACAACATTTTCCGTTAAGCTCTCACCACTTATGACGTTTTGATTGCATGTACAGCAACCTTTGAGGTATAAAAACACACGTTTCGGGCGGCATACGTCGCACCGGTGCTACGTTATATACCACGTGTGTATCAGTTGGTGGTGTGAGACGAATAAGAGGTTAGCGATGTAATTTAACTATAATGTCTTTTATAATGTGAAATTTTAGTGGCACGATTTTATTTTTTATCATTGCTTGGACTGTTAAGAAACCAAACATATCTACAAGGAAGTTTAATTAAATTCAGTTTTTTGACATACGCCATTGCAGTTTTGCACTGTTTTGTCATGGAAAAGATTCCAACAATAATAAAAAATATGAACATAAAAAATTCACAGAAAACAATACTGACTCAGCTGTTTCAGTGCTCAGATTTTAATAGAGGTACGTTGCTAGATAAACACTTTCATATTTTAAGCAGTGTTTTTAAAGTGATTAGCAATAATATTTTAATAGCCACAGCGGAGCAGTTTTACAAAGACTAATTTACGATAATATAGGTATTAACTGGAGTAATCTACTCAGTAGCATTTTTGATCCTCACTGTTAAGTCTCCTATAATCTGTTTTAATTGTGTAGGTTTTATAAACTTTTTATTCATAGTGTTCATACCCAATATTATGTTCACAGTAAACCACTATACGAAGTTCGACGTTGTTAAGTCGGCATTCAGAAATCCACAAGGCACCAATAGTCATCCATGTTTTCCAGTGCCACCGTGTGGAGTTTGGTGAATATTTTTCTAGTTTTCTAATCTCTTGTGTTCTGGTACAAGCGCACCCTCGCAAAATCCTCACCCCGTTACACCTGGGAAGGCTAACAAATGTAACAAGCAGCAACGGTTAACCTTTTATATTGTAAGCCAGACAAGACTTTAATATACTCTTGTGACGGGTAATTTTTATGTACAGAAAATTAGGGTTTGAAGGACCTGTCCATTCTTCAAGAAGTTGCTAAGAATTAACTGTTAAATAATTTAATAATCGTGTAAAAATATCAATTACGTCTTCTATAGACTTATCTTTCCATTCAAGAAGTAGTGGCTAACACGGGTTTGACAATATACACTAAGGTGTAAAGCATAGGCAAAATTATCATAATAGAGGTTACGTACGTGCAAATTTCTGTACTCTTAATGTAATCCTCACTAAAAAAATATGCTTTAAAATAAAGAGCAATAAAACGGAAAACATATTGCAGTCTGCACTAGCTATGTACATATTTAAATGTTTACAGTCTAATCACATAAAAAAATATTACTACATGAACCACTGTTACTCTGAACTCATACAGTTATTTTGCAAACCACTATAATTTACGTAAAACATAAACACACCTTATTTTGCTATATATTTAGTTATCCATTGTAAAAAAAAAAAGCTTCATTATAAATTATAATAAATGCATTACAATTATGAAATATTTTTGATAATATGGTAGATGTCCAGCAGCCTTTAACAGCACGAGTAAAAGAAATACTATTATTTAAAAAAAACATTAAAAAATAAATAGATACAAAAAATATGACAAATATTATAGAGTATATATATGCCCACAAAACTTCCGTACAATACAAATATCAAAACATCAGGAAAAAAAATAGTGGGGGAATATAAAATAAATGTCTAAAATAACTGTAACCCTATCTACATACGACGCATACAATATAGATACAGTATACCATATATTGTATGAACAAAAAGCTATAAATATAAAACAAAAATAATTTTATACTTAAAATCAAAACTAATTAAATATACTTACCTCCACACAACCAAATTAAAACGGAAGACTGTCACTCACCTGAAACAAAACAAAAAGTTCTTTTAAATTACACGAAAACATTTTAATATTACAATTCATAAAACAGATATTCATGTACAGACAAGTAATGCACCATTCTACTGATCTCTTATTTATAACGATGTAGCATGCATGTGTTTACGGCTGCATATCATTGAAGTGAAATCTGATATACCGTAAAAGAAATTACGTAAGTGTGTGTGGCAGCAGAATGTTTCTACTGATAACAGTGCATTTTAAACCTACTCATTTCTTATTTGGTTTTTGTAAACTATTTTGAAGTAAAGATACTATCTTAAGTATAGAAATAAGATTTCTGTGATTTGGTCAGTTTGAAATAGCTTTTGGTATATTTTTTTTTGCATGGTATGTAAATTTACCACATATGCCAGTTTCATAATATTTAGCAAATTTTCTCGATTTCGCATATGTAAAATCGTTTTTATTTCCAAAATATTTCAATTATTGTGGCTTAGACCTGTTTATTCATGCGTATACTTCAAATATATGCATTATTTTTAACTTTACTACAATCTAACAAATAAACTAATATTTGTATTTAAGTGAACTGGCAGATTATCGAGACCATGACCTAATGATTGCCACTCTTAAAGTTTGACATCTAGATATGTGCACACTCATAAACAATTATGTAATGGGAATATCATTAGAATAACGTCGTATTTAAATAATGCCAGAACAGTAAACATATGTGAATTTAACGATATTCGGTTAATATGTATTTTTGCAGATATTTGGTCATTTTAAATTACTCCAACGAATGCCTATAATGCACTTTAGCAACGATATGTTTAAATTACCACAATGTTGTTTAAAAAAAAGGCATTTAAAATTTAGCACTACTATGTGTATTTTTACACGCGCTTCCAAATGTGTCGACTAATTTTACATGTTAGCTGTTGTAAATATGTACATTCGTGTAATTTTACCAAGGCATGCAGTGGAGATTGGTTTCCATTTGTGTAAAATTATACCAACTGCATTTATTTGAAAAATCAGACGACCAAAATAAAAAATTAAATAATTATTTGTAAATGTAATTACATGAATTTTATTTAGAGAGTAGAGAGTAGGTTATAGTCGAGCACATATGCTGCATCTTGGGTGAAGTTTGCGTGTCTAGTAAAACGTTTTAACTTTATTTAATAAGATTCACTTCATCAGCATTGTATTGTGGTTCAGCGGCACAACAGAGGCCAGGCCAGACCAGAGCAAAGGAACCACAATCCTTTGTGACAGTCCACGGACGCTATCTTCGCTGCACTTAGGTCCGACGAGACCCCGGCGGTAACAAGATACGGAGTTTCGCGATCACAGTTCTTTTTTTTTTTTTGAACGTGAAGGACCGTGGTCTCTGCTCTCACGAACGCTCCTACAAGAAGGACGCCAAAGCACGCTGGGGCTTCGAAAAGCAGGCAACTCGAACTGCCACACGACTGTGCTTCAAAAGGTTGAATTCATGCTTCTTCGTGCAACCTTCTCGGTGAAGGAGTTGAATGATGGGTTGAGGGGGGGGGGGGGGTAGAGAGGGGCGATGGGGTTGAAAGCAGCTGCGGCAGCCACAACCAACCAGCTTCTCCAGAAAGAATCAATAGCACTCATTTGCCTTAACACGACACCGCCCCACTTCTGGGAATAGGCAGTTGGGAAAAAAGAGAAAATAGCACGCTACGAAGCCACTCACGACAAACTTAACTCAAAAAAAAATCCCTCTCTGAAAAACTTAAAATAAGTACGTAATTAAATAAATCTATACATGGGCCCTACGTGCGTCGGCACAACATACAAATTCGCGGCCGCTAAAAAGTACGAATGAACATACTTCAATGCAAAATCGACGTTAGCATAATTTTTAGTAAAATAAAGTAAAACTTTTACTTGAAATGTAGGTTAAAAATAACACAGAATTACAGTAACGCCGTATATCACCGAAATACGTGTTTTAAGCACTAAAAACTTGGCAAACACAAAATGAATCATCAAACATGTCAATCAGTTATTTTAGTGAACGATTCCAACTGGTAGGAAATACAATAACACAAATTTCAATGCACTTAATTTTTTTACGCCATAACTATTATTATAATTTATCAAAAATGAAGTTATATTATATTTTTATTAAGCAAAACTTAATTCCAAGCGATCGAAGAAAACGAGAAGAAAAAATTAAAGGGATTATACTTAAATATAAACAAACGTCAAGACACGTCACAAACATACCTACGTTTCCTACAGTGGGTTCGAACCCAGAACCTTTCTCACGTGCAGCATTCCAGTAAACGACAACAAACACTAAAGCAAACAACACACGCCGGTGCAATATCTAGAAGGAACAACTGGAATTAAAAATGAAACAAAACCAACACACACATCTGTTCAGAGATTTCAGCGCTACTTTAAACACGGACTTTTTTAAGTAAATTCCTCAACACAAAAAATTCACCGAAAAAAAGAAAAAAGAAATGGTGTCGTAGGGTCGTAAAGAAAAGTCCAGGAATGCCTCTCGAAATCCCTCCGGGGGTGTGCAAAGCTGGAACATAAAAGAGGTACGCGTTGGGCCTATAGACTGCCATCTCCCGAGGACACAGGAGTCTAAAAGGAAGAGAGCGCCCTACCTTCTTTGAAGAAAGCCAGAACTTGAAATTGCATTATCTCCTACGAGAGGTCAAACGCATTCTATAAAACTCGTTGGTAGAAAAAAAAAAAAAGAATAGCTAAACGAACGAGGAAGCACAGAAGAAAGGGGAATATGGATTGTCAGCAAAAAAAACACCGCAAATTCCAGACAAAAGTTCTAAAAACTAATGAACAAGCATTATTGTTTATACTTAACAATCATAACTATGAACCACGAAACAAATATAAATGCATATAGCTTTATTGGTGATTTCACTGGCTCGCTTCATTACAACCCAAGTACATTTCAAACAATAAGATGGGCTTTAAGCTTGGTTACCTTACCTCCCCCTTTACACCAGTTTCCCAAGCAGTGTGTGGTGAAGCCTCTAAGGGTCCCGCAAGATGATATTAAAAAATCAAATAGAAAAAGTGTACAATAAAAACTTTAATCAAACTATACATACCGGCGGTAAAACAAAATTAGTTTATTGTTATCATATATGTTCTAAAAATTAAAAACCCAGAATGAGAAGAATAAATATGTGTAAAAAATAAATAAAACTAATGCAGCATGTCACTGACTTTAATCATTTATGGTTAGGGTACTGTGTGAGTGCATTTATCTTTCTTTCGGGGTTAAAGTTTTGTCAATGACATACAGTGCAGACTAGCAATGAGTATGTCCATAATAATAATTTTAAAAAAAATCAAAACTCAGAATGACCTCGGCGCTCTTGCAAGCACCTCGACCCCACACTTTGGACATCCCTGTGCTGCGGGAACTATCTGGTTACCATCGGTGGCGTCACGTGACACGGCGCGGCGGTACCCTGCCCGGCGCTGGAAGGAAATGCCTTTCCTTTTCCGACAACGCCCCCGAGAAAGAGGCGGCACGAAGATATGGCGGTACGCGGCGTCGGAGCACCCCATTCGGGGGAAAATTCTTTTTTTTCCTCCGCGTCTCCATTTCCCTTTCGGAAGGGAGCCGCCCTCTCCGGCCCGAAGGCGTTGGGAGGAAGTGCGGGGAATGGGAGTGCTCTGTCCGAAGAAGACCTCCATCTCCTAGCGAATTCTCGCGACGTTGCATCACTTCTCCGACGCCGCGAGTGGAGGTTTTTCACAGTCCCGAGCATGAACACGTGTAACCGGCCATTTGTTTTCCACCACCCTGCGAGACCCACGATGATGGATGGGAAAATTAGAATATAATATATCGAAAAGTTGCGCTACGTAGGAATAGATTAAGCTGCAGAGAGAGAGAAAGAGAGAGAGAAAGAGAGAGAGAGAAAGAGAGAGAGAAAGAGAGGGAGAAAGAGAGAGAGAAAGAGAGAGAGAGAAGAGAGAGAGAGAAAGAGAGAAAGAGAGAAAGAGAGAAAGAGGAGAGAGAGAAAGAGAGAGAGAGAAAGAGAAGAGAGAGAAAGAGAGAGAGAGAGAAAGAGAGAGAGAAAGAGAGAGAGAAAGAGAGAGAGAGAAAGAGAGAGAGAAAGAGAGAAAGAGAAAGAGAAAGAGAGAAAGAGAGAAAGAGAGAAAGAGAGAGAGAAAGAGAGAAAGAAAGAGATAAAGAGAGATAGAGAGATAGAGAGAGAAAGAGAGAGAGAAAGAGAGAAAGAGAGATAGATAGAGAAAGAGAAAGAGAGAGAGAGAAACATTTACGGCTCGCAAATGGATAAGATTTTATTTCCCAAGCACGCATTATTTTACAGATTCCCTCAAACGTGCTCAAAATGAGTGAAGTGTGCCGTATTCGAATAATTAAGAAGTTTCCTACAGTGTATTTACGGGAAATCTACAACGTTCCTGACTGGTGAAATATATATATATATATATATATATATATATATATATAATATATATATATATATATATATATAGTGTGTCTTTCCTTCTAATCTGCAACCAGGAACACAAGCCATCCAGAACTTATTAAAGTGCTCAAACCCATCATGGGCTTTTGTGGTCGGTGACAAGACAATCTTGGTTTCCAGGCTGAAGTCGCTTCATAGTGCTGCTGTCAGCATCTCAAGCGTGACAGCTAATCATTTAGGTATCTAGGTTGTAGGTGGAACTTCTATAGTTCTTCTTTGGTAGAGCATGAAGGAAGACCCGACTGTATCCGTCCGTGTGGTAAACTACTTACTATCAAGGAGATCTGCAACGACTCTTTCCTTTAGCCATGAATGAAGGCCTAGCTTATTAGTGTTTCTCACGTTGGCCAATCGGTGTCATCGAGTTGAATGTCTTACTAAAAGGATGTACTCAGCTTTTATTTGCCTTGAAACCATTTCCCTATTATCTAGATGAAAACAGATCAGTCACTCGAATCTTAAGTGGTTATTAAAAAAAATTAAAGCCACCATAATACACTTTTTTCTATATAACTTTATTTATTTCTGGTTTAGGAGCTTCCCACAGCTTTTCCAGTATCACCCGATATTTACTTAACGTCATTAACAGCTTTGGAGTTTCATGCAATTGATTATAACTTTGAAGTTTATTCTAGTATTACTTAAAAATACTTTTTTTAATATATTTTTTTTTTTTTGTGTTTTCCTACAGTTGTTTATAATTTCTATTCCAGGCAAGTTCTATTGCAATTCCTGAACATATATTTTTCAAATTTATCTTAAAACGACTCCGCCCACTTATGGGAATAGGCAGCTGGAGTGGGGATCGAAAACAACTTTTAGGAGAACATCAACACAACAGCAAGCACAATAAAACTATTTCTGATGTCTAACATCTTAGCTCTTTGTATACGGCATTTAGAGGGAGTAATTTCATGAATGCGACAGAAGTTAAGGAACGGAAATGTGCAACAACCACGGTGCTGCCATCCATGACGAATGGCGCGAACCAAAGTTCACAAGGACAAAGCAAACTTTATAGTATTAACGTTAAATAAAATTTAACAAACTGGGCAGTATTTTAATAAAATTGCTTGTTGAGAATTAGGTTTAGTTTTTTTTTTCGCTTTTATCGGAGCCGTTCCATTATATAGTTTAAAATTTCGGTCTGCTAATCAAATTGATTCAAAAGTCGAAGTATTTGCTCCGGCAGCGAATTCTAGCGGCACGTGCGGAAACTACGTCTGATTCGGGTCCAGAAATGTAGTTGGAAAACACATTTTTCTTATATTTATCAGGCTCGGCATCATTATGAAGAATTCTACGTTAAATTGCGTGTCCGAGTTTAATATTTTAAGTATTTGCGACGTAAGAACACACGAATTTGCTCGCTACAGAGGTTATATACTACAAATCACGGGTGAGTACCGAAAAACTAGCTCACATAGTGTTTAAAGTACCTAATATTAGAACTACCTACTTCGCACACATTTTTAACTCCCTCAACCAGCATTATTAAATGATCAACAAAGATCCAGACAATGCATCAAAATTATTTCGTTATGACGAGCAAACTAAAAGTTACCGAGGTATTTTCCGCGTGGGGGCAGTTTGGAACGGATAAACTAAGAACAACATGATAAATTTGATTACAGTTGGATACGGACTACCTGAACACCGAAAGTACCATCTTTTCTGCTGTTTCCCACCGAATATGAGATAAATCTGTTTACGGGCAGAGTTTTCCGGGGAGGAAAAACAAAAATACTGGAACTACCTATCGACAGCTTTAGTACATGGGGAAAAAACAAACCAACGGTTAAACTGGCACGTAAAAAGGAAAATGCAGGGAGCATAAATAATCCAACAGCGAGATGGAACGAGGGCGGGGGAAGGGGGGGGGGGGAGAGCTAACTTGTGGGCTCGGTTGCGTGACTAGAGCTGTACTGATAACTCCGCAGATTTAACGAACCTCGTGGCAAAGGTCCACCTGCAGTTATCACCGGAATGGAGGGAGGGAGGGAGGGAGGGAGGGAGGGAGGGAGGTAAAAAGCGCGATGGCTATGCTGGAGCGTGGTGCTTTGCGGATTGCTGAGGGGAGGGAGGGGGTTAAGAGCACCGCATGGCGTGCCGAACTACGCGGACTGAGTGGTTGGCAACGACAGAATCCGCTTACAGCTTGCTGGGAAAACACAAGCTCTGTAGTACATAATTCGAAAACCCGCCTAAAATTTGTGGATAGTCAAATTTTTTCTGCGTACATAAACACACTACTATAAATCACCGTGAATTATTATTAGAGTTTTCAAAGAAACATTGCACATCAAACAAAAGAAGGGTTTTTCGTATTTCCATAGATAAACAGTCTCCTCGTATTATTAACGGCGTACTCAAGACTTCAGATTTCTGTGTTCCGTTGTAAGCATACGCGGGTGAAGAAATTATGTTTTTTTGCTGTATACTTATCAAGTCTTATGAAGGTATTGTTCGTTCTAGATATTTCTTGTAACTTCGTGTGCAAATGAAGTGAACTACCAGATTACCCGAAAATCTAAGAAGAACTGTGAATGCTCTGTATTAAGATTTCTTAATAAATTTAAAATAAAGTTATAATTTTTAACAGCGTAATGCAATTTGACTCACTAACTTTAAAAGTTCTCCAGCGTTGAGAATAAAACTTGATTTCCAAAACACGGCTTGCATAAGCTCTCTACTACATTCCCACACACTGGTTTCTTGTAACCGCATAAATAATTTTGGTTTCAAGTCTCGTCGGCAGTAAGGTAATTAGAGAATGTAAGCATTTGATCAAGGTCTCCCCCCTCCCATCCCAGTTTCTGAAATAACTATCAATTAAATTTTCATTTCGCCGGTTATTGTGCTCAGTAGATAAGAACATTATCGTTTTTTGTAAATCTTAAAAAAAAGGTAAGTTAATCTATTTCTGCTAACATTCTAACAGGTGCGACCACAATTTTGAAAAATATTACAAATTATTTTAAAGGTATTTTTTCATTAGCTTGTGTATTATTGAAATTACCTATTTACCTCCGGAAAAAAAATATCTTTTGGATTAACCAATGACATATTATAGATCTCAATGGGTTAGTTTTGTGATAATTTTCTTAGTCATATGAGACAAAAATAGAAAAAAAAAACTCGCCAAGTCGTGGTGTGAAGTGTGTAACGACTGCAAGAAGCACAGAGAACATTTACTACCACAGTTCCACGTTACGTTATGTCGCGAATAAAAGTTCGCAAATACAAAGGGAAACGTTATAAGTATTAACTTATTAATGCATTTTAACGATATGGGCAAAATTTTAATAAAAATTCTCGTCGAAAAGCAGGTCCAAATCCGGGGTTTAGTATTTTTTTATGGTATCTTTTTTCGAGCAGTTATAAAGTTTAACCTTTCGCTCTGCAAATCGAATGATTCGACAGTCGACGTAGCTGCGCCGGAGGAAAATTCCAGCGGCGGGCGCATAAAACTACGTGTTATTAGCGACCGGGAAGCAAGTTGAAAACACAACTCGCGTATACTTATAACGCTCAACATTGCTGTAAAGAATCCCACGTTAAAAATTCGTGTCCGACGCCCGGGTTTCGTATTAAAAGTTTATTTGCAACACACAAAAAAAAAAAAAAAACGAGAATTTGATCTTTTACCGAAGTTAGATGTTACACATCTTTGGCGAGTACTGAAAATACTCGCTCACAATTTTTTTTTTCTAATTCTTGTTTACTGTCTTACCAACAGCCGAATCATTAAATACCGTAAAAAAATTGGTTGTCTGTAAAGTCGGTTTACGGACGATAGTTTAACGTGACAACGTCAAAACAAAACATTGATGAAATGATTGCATACTTTTATGAATAAAATTGAATCATTTCTATTGAATTATCACTATTTTGTATGAATAAAAAGGAGTGAAATGAAATCTACAATTTAATTGATAAATTTACTTTTATACAGTCGTTAATTCAAATATGTTTATTACTTTAACGAACAGATTATTTTAACTATAACTTATATACATGTTTGCTATTTAACTTCTTCCAATCTGTGTTATTCTGTTAAGGATAGGACGATGATAGGAAAAGTAGGAAACGAATGGGAGTGTTTCAGTTTAATGTGCCTCGGAAAAGTCAAATCGATGGTTTTTCCAATCGAGCGGAAGAGAGATAGATTCGGCGCAAGCGTACAATGTGCGTAACGGGACAATAAGATTAACGGGACAATATGCGTAAAGGGATAATGAGTCATCCTTTTTCGTGCGTGCAGCCGGCGTTCATCGATTTATTAGACGTTGTCACGTCAAAAAAAAATAGTTTTAAGTGTTGATATTTCAATACAGTTACATTAAGATGATTCCTTGACACATGTGAGTACCACGCGGTGTAGGAAGCCGCGACGCACCCGGGGTATTCGTGACAAGGTGGATAAGCAGTGGCCATAGGTGAAGAGAAAACACCATACACCCAGTCACCCAGGCAGCGAAGAAAATTTCGTACAAGTGGAAAAACCTCCGACCCGGTTGGGAATCTACTATAGCACGGGACCTTTGCCTCGCAACGCACGAGCTCTAAACGTTGAGCCTACATATCAGAAATACATACACGCGTTAACTCAAAAAGTTAATCCATCCTCACGTAAACATTCACATACAAACACACACACAAAGCGCGCGTGCCTTGAGACAAAAGCGTTCCTTCACACACAGATGTAATATCAGTTTGTAATCAGGGTGTCCACACAAATCTGTAATAATATTTTTCCCTGAATTTTCCCTCACTTTCCATTACCAAAAATTAAAATTTTTCTCTAAGTAATATATATTAAATAATTTAACTATGTTTCAATTTTCTATGACAAATAGAGAATAACCAGCCTCCCCCATCCCCATCGCTGATTTAGATTAAACATAACCTTTCATACGCAATTTTAAAGTGTTATCTCTATGCAATGACACATCTGAAATTTAAAAAAATAATGCTTACACAATCTGGGTTTGGAGCACGATATTTCCCCCTCAAATTATTATCACCGGGGAATTTCCATGACATTTCCAGGATTTCAAGTAAATTCCCTGACTTTCCCTGATAAATACTAATTCCCCAGCCTTTTTCCTCGTTTTCCCTGACGTTCCAGTGTGTATACAGCCTGATGAGAATATCAAAAAGATATTTTATATATATATATATATATATATATATAAGATTTAGAAATTGGGTTTCTTTAAAATATCCTAGAAAGCTTTCCAACAACGACTTCAGTCTTCGAGGTCTCGCTGATAAGGCGGAGGTAGAACAAAACCCATTCCGCTCGCAAAGTACACAAGCAGGAACGTGAAAGCGCGGGCGAACCCCCGCGCCACACCCGGCCGCGGCCTGCTGAGGGTTCGTCCTGGAATACACGCAGTCTCCTTCCACGCGGGCTGTTCGCGCGCCCTGGCCCAGGGGGAGGAGGGGGAGGGGGCAGAGCAGCACTCCCGGACATTCAATAATTTAAGAGGCGAGATAATGGTCGGGACGAGCTCGCGAAGGGAGTGCCGTCGTCCCTCCGCACACATTCAAACCGCTAAAAGCGAAAAAAAAATCCATATCAAATAAGGACTTTTACCCTTAACACGACAAAAAAAAAAAATAATAATGGGATGAGAGTTGATTTTTATCTTTAACCAGGACCGAAAATACTAACCCAGGTTAAGTATAGTTTGCGCAACTGCCATGGTACTTCCAAGCATTTAAAATATAAATATTTGCAACTAGCTGTGCCCGCGACTCCGTCCGCGTGGAATACTGTCTTTGGGTAGCATTTTTAATTATTTAGGCTAATTATTTTACAAATAAGACACATACGTTTATCACCAAACCACTCAAGAATGTAACCATTGGTTAGGCTCATCATAATCCAATAACATAAACCAAAATATAAATTTAACAAAAATATAATTTAGAATATGAGAATATCACAAATAATGCTCTAAATATATATATAAATAAATACTTCCAAATTAAGTTCTAACAGCATGTATACCCAAAAATTTAAAAGTTATTTGTATTTCACGAAGAACATTAATTAAATAAACCAAAAATCGAGTAAACAAATCGAATTGTAATCAATTTGCAGTGAATAATAATTAATTTGCAGCGGGAAAAAAAATCAGTATTCGCATGCGTGTGGCACAGTCGTCTGCCCTCACGTGTCTGTCTGTTCGGGTAAGCACACTTAAGCATATCTCCCCACCTACACCGCGCCTTACCACGCCGTGCGGGAACTACGTGCGATTCTCGTCCAGAAATGTAGTTGAAAATACAAAGTGAGATAGAACCCGAGTCGCCGACATGGTATTCAGACATTCTAACGGCTGGGTCACGTTGACGGTACGATTTCGGTTACAACGTTACAGGCATATATACATTTTGCTAGAGAACAATTTAAAATTCGGGTTTGACCTTTACATGGTATATTGCTATTTTCGAGGGAAAAAAAATTGGGTCTGTTTTGGTCTTTGTTTCCTGGACTGAATACCGAAACATCGAGGTCGACACTTTCCGAGATCGCAGTCCCCACCACCGCGACCTTTACGACGACTCATCCGTCAGAGCAAATGGGTGGGTGGATGGTAGGGGGAGGGGAGAGTGCACTTTCGGCGTGACCTTTCTGTGGTGGGCAGCCGGGGTTCCAACTTGCCCTACGCTCCTCCGAGAACAGCAGCGCGATAAAGAAGAACATACTACTGCACACGCGAGCGCACTCACACACACATACGCCACAGTCATGACGATTAGGCTGCAATCGCATAATCACACGCGCAGTGTAGTCACGACCGCCACAAATGAGATGGATTGCAGGGATGGGTCATTCGAGGTCGCCGAACTGCCTCAAAAACGACGATTTAATATTCTCAATAACTATTCATAACCACAATTTTAATATGGGTAAGTTATTTTCGTTAACGAAATGCCAGTAATTTACAATTTCAGCAAACACTTGCTACAAGCCTGGTGATTTATTATTCACACATAAATTATATTCGGCATTATCATGAGATATTGCTTTTCTTACTTCATCACACAATGTAATAGCAATTTATTTTAGGAGGAAAAAAAAAGTCCTTCTCAAAGCTCTAGACATCTTTTTATTTTAGCACAGTACATTTTTGGCCTTTGAAAAAAAAACATATTCAAGTTAAACTCATGGCTTGGGATTTATTCTTTACTTCAATTTTCACTGTCAACATTAAGCCACGCAGACACATAAAGATAATAAAAACAGAATCTCCCATTGCCCTGACCATGTAAATGGAGAGATGTGACAAAACACGCAAAACTGCACTGCGGACATGCCAAATTATTTATACTGGAGAGAGGGGGGAGGTTAAGTGCATAGCCCAGTTATTTTGAGATGTGACACCATGTGTACACCATCCTTATCAGGAATCATCAGCCCAAGAGGTGCAATTACAGTGGTTAGAAAATCACTTTTCAATTCATTTTCATAATATGTCGATCAATATTTATTGGCGATACCATTAACACCTTAACATATTGTACTGTCCTGGGAAAGCAAACACATTTAAATGAGGGCTTATTTTGATTTGGAATTTAAAATAATTACTCAGACCAATGCCTGGAAAATATAAATACCATCTAAATTTCCTAGAATGTGCGAAATTTCCAGTCATCGTTGAAAGCTAACAATACCACAGCGTAACGCTAAATACTCTCCAATAAAATGGAAAGCAGAGATTTATGGTCCAAACAACCGCCATGGATCTGTTGGCCAAATGCATGATGAATCGCTATCAGACAATGACACTTTATGACACAAATGCCAATTTAAAAAATTCCACAGAATCCCACGTCTATGAGTATGTAGTAGGCTACCGCACTAGCAACCAATATAAATATGTTCGAGGTGAAATTTAAGAGTAACTGAACGTACATGATATATATTGCATGAATTTTATTTTTTAATGCTAGCCTTTACAACACTTGTATACCATCTTTTTTTAAATATTTTTTTAAATTTAATTATAAGAATATTTATATTAAATAATCTTGGTGGTCTCAGTTATATTTTCTTACTTGAAAATTTAAATTTGTTAATTTCCAGTAAATTGAATGTGTTAATCTGCGATGAAAATATTATTGAACTAATTTTGTTAATCCTGTCAAATTTGTACGTCTGTGTAATGGCTTATGGCCATGCTCGAAGGCTTAGGTCAAGAAGCTTACTCGACTGTAACATGACAGACGTTGTACAGTGTTCACAGATGTACATAAAGAAAATGAGCAACTCAATAAATGTATAATGAAATATGGTGTTTCATTATGCCTGAAACAGTATCTGTTAATTTTGTTGAAATGTGTATATTTAATGCTATACTAATTTTATTCTTTAATGAAAATGACATACATGTATTATATATGTAAGTTATTAACTTGTTTTATATCCCAGAGACTATGCTCGTGTCATATCAACATATGGTAAATAAAAAATAGAACTTCCTAAATTTGAAATATAATTCCAGAAAAGTTAACGAACTAGACGAACTTCTGGGGAAAACATACTAATCAGGTAGATATAATTATATCACGTAAGTACAAATTTTTCGAACTTGGGTAAATAGGACTATGCAAATTCAACTATAGCTTGAAATAATCATGCAAGTATAAACCCACATATAGGAAATCTAGTAGCTTGGCGTGTACTGTTGCAATCAAGCAGATGAACACAGTAAAAAAAAAAAAAAAAAAAAGTGAAAGTAAGATAACAAATAATCTTCAGTATTATGGAAAAATGGACAGTCCTGACAAACATTATGGTTTACGGTTTTATTCTGCAATACAAACAGCCTACTTAAATGCAGGCATATTCAATGGTTATAAAGCGTGTGAAAGTCGATTTTCGCAGTATCTTTCGACGAATTTCCAAAGAAAGTACTCAACTGAAAATAAAAACGGGCATACAAACTCTCAAATGTTCGCGTTGCTCACAGAGAATGCATTAAGGCAGCAGGCCTCAATATTCTTGATGTCGGCAAAACAAAAAGTGAACATTTCAAAGCCTCAGTCTCATCGGGATACTTTTTTTGTAAAATTGGATTTTCAGAAATTATTTTTTTTATATAGTTAGTAGTGTAAAACAAAATTGATTAAAGCAGAAAAAACACACCAGATTGTCTAAATATCGAAATCAAAGTGCTCGTCGATATTATTAAAAATAATGGGCTCCGACTACCCGGGCACACAGAGCTTTAGAAAAAAAACACGTGATTTAACAATTGCTCGAGATATGCGAGTGACATCTGTTTACAATAAAGAACATTTAAGAATACGCTGAGAGCGTATGAGTAATTTTGTTTCCGTATTTAATTTTTAAACTGTATTTTTATAAGCTCAAACATGGCTAAAACGCAGGCTTTCGGTATAATTTTTGGGCACGATTCTCGAAAGCACTCAAGGGAATTTTATCTCATTTCTCCTCCACGTAATGTTATAGTTCCCACTCAAATCTCGCTATTGAACAAGTCATTACGTAAAGACTGCGCGCCAGTTCAGAGCCTTGAGCTTAGAGACGATACCGCACAAGAATCATCAGCTAGCGTCGCACCCCGCCTCACTACCACTGACAGGATGGGCCCTTTTTTAAGTCATTAAAAAAAATTAGTTAAATACTGAACATGATCGATTTCACGAGGGAAGCTATTTGTCACAACTGCAACCATACTTCAGGTATGGTATTCCATCAATAATAAACTGTGTATTCAATTGTTTGGAACCCATGACGACGGCTGATGTTTTCTCCCTCCCCCGCGAGAATGCGGCACTGACACATCTCGGAGCGCCCCTCTGCCCACGGAGAAGGAAGTCTCGTGGCCCCGCCCCCTCCCCCCGGGTCAAAGTCCATTGTGCTTTTTGGCGCGTATCCCCCCCGAGTCTTCTCGACTTTCCGTCACGACCCTGCCGTGGTCTCTGGATCGCTTCCAGACGCCGCGCCAACCGCCAAAGAGCGTAAATCACTGCTACAGTTAAGTGCAGAAGAATGGCGCGGTGGAAATAGCCCAGTAGATAGTGCAGCATTCATTCCCAGACAGGGAGGTACAAAAAAATACTAAAGAACGGGGAAAGGAGCAATTGAACTCTGAGGAAAGAGAGGAAGAAAAAAAGGGGGGGGGGGGGAGGAAAATCGAGACCTACGAGAGCTTTTAGACGCCAGTTGAAGAAATGTACTTCAAATGCCCTAGATACACGCAAGTACAAAACCCGATAACGATAAACTACTAACCAGCTTTCTTCCTTAGGAAGAGAGGGGAAAAAACACGATATTTTGATGAAAGCATAACAGCGAATCCCAAAGAATCAACACTCATCTGTCTGCTGTGGAAAAAAATTCATAACTTAAACTTTCCACGGCTTTTCTGGAAGAGAAACCTTTATAATCGGAGATGCGTGTGCAAAATAAAATGAGTTTTACGCGCGTAAAGAAAAATTCCAACTATTCCCCCTTTTTTTTCCTAAATAAAAAATTTAAAATGCTGTATTTTATAGCTAATGTATGCGTAAATTTACACTTTGAACCGCACAAACTTTAACATACATGCAGTTAAAATTACACTTTTAATGTGAGGGCTCGTGTCTCATCCTTTCTAGCCTTGCCGCTATTGTTTCAATGAGTTGTAAATTTTGATATTTTAAACCAGCCATTTTTTATGTTTTTAATTAGTTGTTTGAAGATATTATTTAGAAGAGATATTATTTAGAGAAGTTTTTAGATTCGTATTAATAAGTGCACTTTAAGTGGTGAATGAAGTCACGGCATTTTTGACAGCACGACACCAGCGCCGCCAGACGGAGAGTTGTGAAGGCAGCGCGAGCTACGACCGTCGGTCGATCAACACCCGTCTACAAATGCAATGTCCTAAATTGTGTCTGACGGACACTGATCGCCGATTGATCCAAGTCTCCTTTATCGCTACACGCCTAATCCGATTAGCGGCCTTCCCAAAGGAGTCCACGGCAACTATGTCTCGTCTGGAAGATTCTGCGGGCTCCCAGACGCCGCCCGCTCGAAAGCCGTTAACGAGGACGCCATTGTGTTCGCAGCTTCGAGTGTTAAGTCGGGGATTCTGATGACGCGACACATCTTTGGTCTACGGGACCTTTCCAGGGCGGAACTGAACATAGCACGTATATAAGATGACGCCTACCTCCGGCGGTGAGTGAAAAGAGGCTGGTAGCAATATCGGCGAATCCTTGGGCAATGAAGTGAAAATGGTGAGTGGTATCTTGGCGAGCGATAGCGGGCGAAGAGCGGGCGAAGAGCGGGCGAAGAGCGACGGGCCTCGTGAACGAAGATCGGAGTATCGGGGACAGAAAAATCCGGGACGGTGTTGGAGTGTGGCGGACGAGTTCAGTGGTGCTAAGCAGGGTGTTAAGACAGACGTGCGCGTCAAGAGACGAACAGTAGAGAGCCATTTTCGATCCGCGCTCCGGTGAAGAGAGTAAATAGTGAATTTATTAAAGTATTATTAATTGTAAACACTTAAGATTGTAAATTATTAGTGTAATCATTGTATGATAAACAAATCTGTATTTAATAAATTGGGCTAGCCTTCTGTAAATAATTTTCCCTTTGTAACAATATTAATATAAAATGAAATGTCTAAGTATTTTATTTATCACCGGTAAAACAGAGTTGGGCGAAGGTTACAATCTGCTACATAAAGAAAACGATTTATTGAGACACCATGTAACCTATGGATCAGGATTTCATTTCACCTGAAGCACAAAGTAAAGACGCAATTTAATTGCAAGTTTGTCCCCCACAAAACACACACTCGTTAAAAAGGGATCCGCCTAGGTAAGGGCGAAGCGGAATGATAATTACGGTGCTTACTTGTGTTGATACTGCATTATCGCCTCTAAGCGCAAGGTTCTAAACTAGCGCGAAGTAGACACGTCGTTCACAGGGAAACTGCGAGGTTTGAGAGGCGAATAAACGAATATGGTGTAGTTCACGCACCTCCAGTGCTTGCAAGAATCTGTAAATATCGGATTTTTCATACATAAAATGGTTTTGGTAACTCTTTTCATGCCATTAACACATAAACCAATAACGGAATCAATACCACCATTCAAAAATCAACAAACGTTACGTACACAGACACCACTTATATCTTGAATCAGTTCTTAAAACACTTGGGCCCTTCTGAAGCCCTGCACCCAATGTGTGTACCCAGGTAAACTCCAATTCTTAAAATATTTACGCGACACACTAGTCAACTTGAAAACTTTGGAGTTATGTTATTTCCGTAACATTAAAAGAGTTACAATTAGACGAAAAGTCACATTTTTTAACATAAGTATGAGGGATCTACCCATCAGAAAAACGAAACGCACTAGAAAATAAATATCTCAGGTCAATATTCATTAATACCGTCTACTGCGTGATGTATTTGAATTTTTCCTCAAAGAATTCAATACCTTTATTTTTAAGAGTAAATTCCCAAAAATTGTTATGGTATGTTTTTGGTGACTACGTAAAACTGCAAAAATAATTTACCGGTATCTCATAACGGCCTTCGAGATTATATAAGTTTATAATAATTTGATAACATAACATGTAACTAAATGTGGGAGTAAATTCTTTGAGTGCTATTTGCCGCGAGAGCAAAACGGACCTCTATCATGTTTACGAAGGAAACCCACAAATTTATAATTGCATTGCTGAAACTCCCAACCAACGAATTTTCTCCAAAGGCTTTGGTTTATGGATCAAACACAGCTGAATTAGAACCCAACTAAGTTACAGTTGACGCCAAAGGTCTTGAAGGGTCGCCTCCCTAGTGCCCTCATGTAATTACAAAGCACCCCGCTGGACTAAACACTCCCCTACAGAGTTACAAGCCAGGATGGTACCGTAACTACTTTTTAAAATGGAAATTTACATTACGTAAGTTGGATGGATAGTTTTCTTCAAACCAGATTGAAATTTTTTATGTGCTTAATAATAATAGAATATTTACTAAGATAAAATAAATGTAATTTAGTTGTGGAATGAATACTACACAATTATAAACTATTAAGTAAACCAAAATACTCACAATTACAAAAATACTTACAATTATCTAGCTAAAGCACTATAAAACATCTTAGTGAAAGAGTCAGGTTCGCAACTCTATTATTTATACAACTTCTCTACTTCAAATTGTTGAAAAATATTACAAAGAATTAAATCTATAATTTCAATTACATATTCTTTATAGGAAGAATAGTTAGCAAATATATATTATTTTAAGCTTCTAATAATCTTTTTTGATTGTGTTGTTAGAGCTTCGTCGGGATGACACCACGATATGAAGGTGATTCGTGGTTTCGTGCTGGGAGCATTTTCTGCGTGTTCTGCTGTCTGCGAATCCTCTCGATTCAAGCTTTGCTCACACCCAGTGGCGGACGCAGATGGGGGACAGGGTGATGTATTACACCCCACCAACTGAAGTTACAAAAAAAAATATGTGAAATCTTTGTGTAGGCAATATGTTATTTTTGGTTATGTAAAGTGAGCAACGCCTGGTATCACAAACCACAAAGTAGAAGTGACGCATGTTGAGAATTATAGTCTAACTGTCCAAATCCCTTGTCTTTTTGATACGCAACATCTCAGCTCTCGATAAGCGGCATTTGGTGGGAGTAATTTCGTGATTGCGACGGAAGTCAAGGAACATAAATCAGTAATAACCACGGTGCTGCCATCTGTGTTACAGAGCGTGAACCAAGGTTCATAAAGACGAAGGGAAACGTTATAATAACAGTTTAATGAATTTTAACCACATGGGCAGCATTTTAATAAAAATTCACTTAAATCAGGCCCAAAGCTGGGGTTTAGTATTTTTTTCAAGTCTTTTTCACTTTCATCGAAGCCGTTTTCATTATAAGTTAAAAATTTATGCCTGCTAATCGAATGATTCAATGGTCGACGTAGTTGTTCCGACAGCGAATTCTAGCAGCGGGTGCTGAAACTACGTATGATTCACGTCATTAAATGTAGTTTGAAACACGATGTGTATATTTATTACGCACGTAATTATTTTAAAAAATCCTAGGTTAAATTCGTGTACGATTTTCACATTATAAGTGTATTTGCAACATGAGGACACATGACTGTGCTAGTTACCGAGGTTAGATGTTACACATTACTGGAGAGTCCTACTGAAAGACTCGCTCGCATTTTTTTTTTGTTCAAATCTCCTCCCGGAATAAATTCCTGCACCCGTAAATGCTCACAGCTGGATATTTCACAGCTGTCTCGGTCACTTTGCTTATTGGTAAAATTAAATTAATTTTGACCTCTTCATCGCAAGTGCAAAGTGGGGGAAAAAAAAGTTACAAGTGGAAACGAAAACTGCACGAGATGTACGTATGCCTAACACGCTGAACAAAATTCAATTTTCTGGGTTGGAAGCCATAGATGTGAGAAGTATGAGAGCGGGTGGTATGTGTGCAATATTTACCATGTTTACCCAAGTCTAAATGAGCTCTCTCTCCCCCTCCCCCTCACCCAACTAATCAGGCTAACAAAACCTTTTTTATGCTGTAATAAAGTTGACGTGTGTCAAAATCTTACGAATGTTCCAAGCGAGTTCTTTTCACGCCATTAAACTTATACCAATATATTTGCTAAGCAGAGTAACTAACATAAGCCCGTGTCCGAATTCAAGTACATAGCTGTGCACTTGCGTCCTTGAGTACTTCACTTGTCCTTGTGGCGTACTTCACGAAACCGGACAGGTTAACTGTCGGTCCTCCTCTAGTGGCAACAGCCAGCCGTGCATGAAGTTTACATTTGTCGTTTCCAAGAAATAAATTTTATCTGAAATTTGTAATTTTTTTTCAACACTTAATGAGTACCACAAGAACTTGCGGAAATTTACTTTGTGATTCTACATTCGTTTCGCAGTTATGATCGGTACGTGTGCGCATATTTGTGGAAAATTCCTTATTAACATGTTTGAATATACATATATTTTATTCAATTTAATTAAACACCAGCCAAATATAAAGTGAAAGATTCAAAATTGCTTTAATTAAAAATAGTTTACCCCACAAACCGGCGACGTTTCTTTAACGCTTAGTACGCGAGGAACACACACTCAGGGAATGAATGGTCTCGGAACAGACACCCGCACGGACTAACACCTCCGCAGGGTGTCCGCGAGAAAAAAATATTTCGTACCAACTTAGGCGAGAAAAAGTACTAGATTTGAAAAAAAAAAAAGTATAATTTGTTATGGTTTTAACAATTTAGGAAGTTATTATGACATTGCAATGCTCTAACTTAAATATCACACCACACACACACATACATTCTATAGTTTTTAAAAAATAATTACGCTTAACAATAAAACATATTGGAGTTACTGTAATATTATTGTATTAAAGAAAAAAGTACTAGATCTGAGCGTGAATGTACTAGACCACTAAAATACCTTATAAAAGTACTAGATCTAGTAGGAAAGTACTAACTGTGGACACCCTGCACCTCCGCGGTGGAAGCAGGCCTCGCTCGGACGGACGGACGGACGGGACGAAGGGAGGGGAGGGGAGGGGAGAGTAGGGGGGTTGGAGGAGGGCGTGATAACAAAAGGGAGTCCCGCGCCACAAATCACCCGCGGCGGGGACGTACAGGGAGATAAGGAGCCAGAGCTGAAGCCGCCCGCCGGGGGGCGCCACGAGCGGCGCGGTGGGACCGAACAGACGTCTGCCCCGAGGGAGGAGGGAGACAGGGAGCTGGGGGGTATGATAGCATCGGCCGGCACCGTCAACATGACCGATAGCACGCACGCCGGCCGCGGCAGCCGCCATAACTGCTTGCCCCCGGCACTGCACCCGCCAGTGTCTCGCAACTCTCTCGGTCTGCAGTGCACTGTTGCCAACATTCACACTGCCCGGCTTGCTAACGTCCTAAATGTTTGTGTATCATTACAGTTGTAATCATTCTGGGGAAAAAAAAAAACAAGTCCTGAACACACGACTATTATGCATTCCACAGAAGAAAATATCTGTAACTCAATAACAAGACGTTCTATTAAATTATACGATATGCTCAGATGGAGCCAAAATTTTGTTGAAATTAAAACTATTGAAACCAAGATGGCGTCTTTCAATTACATCGCCTTATGAATATGGAATATTATAGGACGGTGCTCTTAATGACATACAAAAAATATATTTCTGAAATTCACATTCTACTTTCCTTTACAAATTACAATGTTTCAAATACAATTTTTTTTAATATTACTACTTTAGAAAGTCGTGACAAACTTCAGTGCTCTATGACGTATGTCTTGCAACAGAACAGAAGCAAGAACATTGCTAATGGCAAAACTCGTGCATTGGAAATAGAGAGTAAATTGCCACTGCAAACTAAAGATGAGACACGGTATAAGATCCCACAAGGAGGTTTATCGTAGCCCTGTATTTACCCACTGGACCACCCATATGCTGTTTTGCTGCATTTATCTGCCATTATTACATTTTTAAGGAAATTTTTACTTAATTTCACTAAACAGGTAGAACTATAATCCCACCGACCCAACTCAGCTGCAGGTTAGTCACAAAAAAGTACAAAAAGACTCAAGATTTAAAGTGTTTCCCAGTGTTGGTATACGGCTTTGAAGTAAAATCTGAATAACTGGTGTATTGAAAATAATTGAGTGTGTGTTTCAAATCGAGCACTGGACATCTGGTCAGTGTTTAACTGAACATTTTTAAAACCACCACAGAATATGTCGCTGTCGTAAAATGAATTCATTTTGCAATCGCGACAAGTTTGGCGTTTAAGGAAACATTAATCAAACGCTAAGTGTCCCATCTTAGGTACTTACTCTATTATTTGCGATAAAATAGTTTTTCGGCTCCAAACATCCAAGGTGTATAACAGCCTTGGAAAGCCGTTTAAACCGTAAGACACAGACACACACGCAATATTTATATTTGTGTGTTCAACGCTAATCTTTCGCGATAAACCTCCAGCCGATTTTTTTAAATTTAATTCTGACATATCTGGTATAAGCATTTCATTTTACGTTTCGCTACATGTTATCTGTTTCATAAAATGTCACAGGCAAAAAAACTAAGCTTTAACTTATTACGGCATGATCGCCCACTAGAAGTTGATTTTCTGTTTTTCCCTCAGACGGACAATGAATACAATCATGGAATCTGCAAACAATTTTGCATTCCAACACAATGCCCGAAGCTTGAGCCGATGCAGTTGCTAATTGTAGATAACCAAGTTATCAAACGTAAAGTTTTGGGTAAAGCCAACTATTTGCAATTAGGTAGTATCTTTTAAACTAAACAGAAATAACTAGGCTAATCTAATTTATTTAAATCACTTTTAAAAAAACACAACTGAAATTGTGTTATTAATAAGAAAACTATAGAGATACAGATTTACATTTAATTTGAGAAAATGTGGGTGGCATTTTCACTAACCTGCCAACTCTATATAGTCTGTGGTTGAAGAAGGTTTCTGGAAGGGTATTTTTTTGTATTCAATTTCAATCACGAGAAAAACTAAATAACTAGGAAATCGCCCTCTTGTCCCTGGCCACGTGGACTTGGCGAAAATTCGGGTATTTGTAATGCTATGCAGACGTAGCCTCGACCAAAGACTCGTAAAATGTCTCACAATAGTCCATAAAGTCCGGCCTTTAAGGCTCGTGGGCGCGAGTACTTAGCGATCACAGTCACAGACTCCCACGCAGTCAGTCCGCAGCTAGACGGCACTCCACGTCGGCGTGTTGAAACTAGGCACTCCACAATGCCAGTGACATTTCAACGACACCACACCGCCACAGCTACCGAAATATAGTGTTTTAGCATTACATTGTGGTTCAAATTAATTTTTCGTAATCGTGAAATACAATCTCATCGGTTGCCATTTGTTACGTCTCCGTGCATTGTGGGAGCGGCAGATGGACAGCGATACGTAAATATATTTCGGGTCCGGATCCATTTCAGTTTTTACGGTTATGCGGAACGGTCCTTACACCCATAGGACAATAGTAATGACACGTAAAATAATTAACATGGTGGGTGAGACCGATAATTTCTTATATTATTAACCATCAAAGTATCGTTTTTTTTTTAAATTTTGGGAACATACGCGGAAGGCTAACTAAATATCACAGAACTGAGACATTCTAGGTTAAAAGTGTATGTTTAAGGACTAAATGACATAACTATAATAACACCTCCAAGTTAAATTCATGACAATTTATTTAGATGTCTAAATTCTCCGTAGGTCTATACGCCCCGTTTGTACACTCCACTTCAAGCCGCGGCGGCGAGGGTAGATGATGTCGGAGTGCCAATTGAGGACATTTGAAGCATCGGGGCAACCCACCAGCCAGCAGCCGCCATCAGAGTTCAGCAACCTGCCGCTGTGAACGCTGCTTATCGCATCGAATAACAGCGCATACACGACTACCATCTCTTTATAACTGCATAAACCAATGTGTCAAATATCATTAAAACTAAACAGTTCTTATGTTACAGAAGCATAAGTGTAGTCAAAAATTAGCGAATACGGTTTACAATCAGCGAAAATACGCCAGACACGGAGCAAATATCAACACATTTATCCTATTTATATTATGAATAATAAACCTCTCATGAGAAAAAGGTAAACGCAACATTAAATACAATACACCAATTTACAACAAAAAACGTCAAAGGCTTAGTTCTAGAACCTAATATCTTATAAATGATTCAGATATACGTCCCATTTTCATTTTAATATAAACGTAATTAAACAACATTCCTCTGGGCAGGCGTCATAGAACGTGTTTTAAGTGACTTCATTCCTTAGTTACTTAACTGGTTGCACTAGATGTAGTAATATGCCAAATTACAACAATTCTAAAAAATTAAAGCATGGAAAGCTCAATTACAAAAAATTGACTTTTTACATTCAATGAACGTACTTACTTGAATTTGATTTTCAAAAATCTCACTAAAGAGCTGCATTGCATTCGACGAATAATTGAAAGCATTTTCGGCCGGAAAGAGTGAAAAACAAGTAATTCAAAAACGAAAGCTCTGCTGGAAATCCAAACATATTTCTACACAATAGAGCATTGTTCGTTGCGTTCATTCGTAGAGCCTAAGAAAAAAAATTTCATCGGGTAAATAAAAACAAAACTATATCACGCCGTAGGGCTCCTTTATCACTCGATGAGTTTTCTCGGGGCAATCCCGTTTTGCCTCACGTGTCCTTTCTGTCAGTGCTCTTCATCGTCCCTAACGAACCTGCTGTCGTAAGGAAATATTCCAATTTTTATTTAGCATTAATTCTAATTTTGAACTATGCATCCCAATTTTTTAGCATGTCATGACAAATGATGTCTCCCAGACCTTCTACGCCTTGTTTCAACCACATATTTACTAACAGGCTTTAGTCTAAGAGCCGTGAGGCGGATACAGCCATCATGATGATCACACCAGTTCGCAAGTGTTGGACTCAACAAAAAAGTCAAAAGTTAAGTCTTATGCCACGTAGCGATGGTTTTTTTTTTTAATATTCTACTTTTCCCCATGTTGGTCTGTATGTTTTATAGTGTAATTGCATCATTTATTTCATTTTATCCTTTTGTGTTTCTTCGCAGGAAGAGACTTTTACGTTTGGAATTGCGACTATTGTGTAACCAGGTTTGTGTGTATTATTATTATTATCATTCATGAATATATTTGGCCTCGTTGCCTCTGAACTCACTTACTCCGTGAATAAACAGAAATTTTGAAAACCAAACCAAAACCTATGCCTAGAGACCTGCAAAATTCGCGGATTCAATGACCTCCAGGATAGACTCTACTACACTCTACACACTCGGGCAAATGCCACCTGTTCATTGGCTGCTGACTTGTGAGTCGTCTCGACCGAGTGTCTGTGATTCGACACTTGTTTGAGCGAGGGGTCTCTAATTGGCCCTCATTACTCCAGATTAACAGTGAACCAATTGCAGAAGCAGCGCTACGGTATAATTATTTGAATTGTAGCATATCACGAAATGAATCAATCCGCGAATTTTGCAGGTCTCTACCCATGCCATGTAATACGATGGCGAGGCCTGTAACCACTCACCGTAAGCCTTGGCGTGTCCGACCACCCCTCGCAGGACGAGCCTGGCGGGGAGCGCGAAGCACTCCCGGCACCTGGGTAGCAGGGCCTCCAAACTCACGGGACTGCACCCCATGCTCGCGCGCAGCGCACTCCAGAGTCCAAGCCCACTGCGGCCGGCTATCGCTAAACCCACGGCCCCACGCGTCGTTAAACAGGGCGACCTTGGGACGGCGTTCTTCCCCCTCCAAAGAGCAGGGCGTGACTAAGCGCTCGTTATGTCGCCCTCGAGCACGGCCAGGAAGTGCTGCCAGCTCTCATCACCGACTGTCCACCAGGGTATGCCTACAACTCACGTAGTTTCGGTTCCCTGCAAGAATTTCCGAAGATTTCCGAAGTTTTGCGTTTTGGTATTAACGCCACTTCAGCCGCTAAATCAGAAGTTTCCAATGAAAACAAGCATGTTGTGACTGACCTAACCTAACCCTTCGCTTTTTTTAATTTCAATTTTTGAGAGAAATCCGAAGTTGCACGAACGTGGTAGGGAACCGAAACTACGGGAGTTGTAGGTTTCCCTGTCCACCAGCTCATAACACCTATTTATTTATTTATTTTTGGGCCGGCTGATTCCTAGCACATATTTTTTTGCAGGGGTGTATGTATTTCTCGCCGAGCTAGCTGTGTGTATTGGTGTTTCGCGGTTTTGTGCGGAAGCAAACTCAACCCGCTTGGCCTGGTCGGGAATGGTGATTGCTTCTCTTGTAGACGGTGACCGACTACAACGAAGAGGCTGTTGGCGCGGGAATACTTTTAATACATGACCTTACAACTGTGCGTTTCGCTAATACCGTTTTTTAAGTAAACATATTTACAGGCGGTGGGTTTTAGCCAAGGCAATGACATCATCAGGGCGTAACGAGAGAAAAAAAAGTGACTTGTCAGGAAGAGAGTGGTGTAACTTTTTGTTTTCTTTGGCGTCGTGGTTTTTCCTCTTGCACTTCTATGGAGACACCGAGAAATTGTTTGGCGCTGCGGATACGTCAACTGCACATTGAACAACATTTTCAGGTTCATATAAATTTGAAGAAGAAAATCACGGATAGTTGTACTGTACTGTTAAAATAAACACTAAATTCACTTGAATCGCGAATTTATGAATCATACTTCATCTATCTAGTTACTTGCCGAGAACACAGATGGCAGCAGCAGCGCTGCCGGCAGCGCCGTTAGTGAGCAGACGTAGAATTACAACCAGTCTAAGACGTTTCACATCTTTTGTGTAAATCTCGGCTTTGATTCCCCGGCACAGATTTATAGTGCGTTTAGGAAAACAGTTCAGTTAAAAAGACAGCACAAAGTATGAGCCGTGCTTACGCATGTCTCACCTGTCCGCCGGCGAGTGTCTGAGTCTGAAACAGCAGATAGAATCAGGAAGCAGGATTCCCTACCTGAGTGAACAGGGTCTTCTTTACTACACCGGTAAATCAGGACGTGCTAGAAAGGTTTTTGTTCCGGTCTCGTTACGACCATTGGTACTTCGTTACTATCACGATGCCTTTTTGGGTAGCCATTTGGGTATGGAAAAGACCTTCAAGAAGATCACCAACCGTTTTGCATGGCCTAGCTTACGAGAGGATGTGCGTCAGTATGTTAGGCGTTGTCATGAGTGTCAGGTTTCCAAACCACCTCAAAATATTAAATTAGGATTATATGATGCTGATCCACCCATCGCTCCTTGCCATACGGTGCATGTAGATATCTTTGGACCTTTGGTACGTTCTAAATTAGGAAACACTTGTTTGCTTGTTGTGGTGGATATATTTTCTAAATTTATTTTTTTGCTTCCCTTGCGTAATTTCAAAGCCTCCTCTATAACCTTAGCATTGCGACGTCATGTTTGGAAGTTTTTTGGTGCACCCTCAGTGATTGTTTCAGATAACGCCACTTATTTTAGATCTTCTGAGTGGAGTGAGATGTGCCTTGAGTGGGCCATCAAACCTGTCTTCAGCAGTGCTTACTTTCCTCAGGGCAACATGTCTGAGAGAGTTAACAAGGTGTTAAAGTCCATTTTCACAGTGTACTACCGCCACGACCACACCTTGTGGGATCCTGATCTTGAATTCATCAACATAGCTCTCAATAGTGCTGTACATTCCTCTACAGGATTCTCACCTTCCGTCCCCTTTTTGGGATGAGAGCTCACCCATCCCCTGTTAAGTATTTGGGGTTTACTCTCCATTGACAGTCCGTTGGAACAGGATGCCATGGAGAAAGTGTAGATTCAGTAGCATGTAATCTTCAGAAAGCTAGAGAATCTGTTTGTGACAGGTATAACAGTGGTAGGTTAGATCCCCCCTTTACCACTGGAGATATAGTTTTGGCCAGGAATTTTTCTCTCCCTTCTAAAAGTAATCAAGTAGGATCCAAATTTATTCCGCCCTACGTAGGACCTTACGTCATTTCGCGTTTTTTGGGGAGGAACACAGTACTTTTGTCGCAGCAAGGCCGTAGGGGTAAGCAGAGAAAATGTCATGTCTCACATTTGAAGCTTTACCATGCGTAACTGTAAAGATATGAAGATAATCCTTTGTGCATTATTTATACTTATTTAACTTGTGAGTATATCTTTATCTTCATTTTTATTGTGAGGTTGTAATATGCTTATGTTTTAAGTTAGTGTTTTGATATAGATAGGTGTTCATATGTCTGAGGGGTAAGCACCCCCGTTGTGTTCTCCCTCCTCACATCCCTCTTCGAGTTTGTTGCAGCACTTCTTCTTTCGCTGGGCCCGCCTTGGAAGGCACTGCAGTTGGGATACTGTCTTGGCAGCCGAAGCTACTTGGCTCTCTTCATGTGCCTGGCGGGGTTCCGCTCCGGATGGAGCAGTGGAGATTCTGTTTGCTGCCGCAAGGACCGGACTGGTTCGCTGATGGACTCATCACGACAGCCGGATATTCGCGGACCAGCTCAGACTCCTGCATCTTTTCGTCGAGTGACCTGGGTATGGCCATTATAATGGACTGGTTAGTTTTTGGCTCCTACGATGCTCCTCGGCCCGTTATGTGACTACTAGAAGAATTTATGTGTTGGTGCCGGACAGAGATGAATAGACTATGAACTGACTACACACACAAGTTTTGTTTAGTCAGCTGGACTCAGAGTTGCAGAGCTTCTACCGGAAGGCGGAACCCCGGATGGATGGCTGAATTTCTACGCATGGACTCTGGACCTGCTGGGTCATATCCACGTCGGCTACTTCGGTGGATAGAAGTTACTACATCTGCCTAAAGTTCTTCGCCTGGAAATCTTCGTTAGAGCGGGGGGTTTTGAGCCGTGCTTACGCATGTCTCACCTGTCCGCCGGCTGCTACGTGTCTACTCACGTCTCACTGTCCTCCGGCTGCTACGTGACTGCGCTCTCTGTGTCTGTGGTTGCTTCCTTCTCACCTCCCTTGCCCCTCCTTGCCTCCCCTCCGCTGGAGTGTGCTCGGTCAAGCCAGTTCAGTCTGGACGGTTCGGGCTACTTCCCCCCTTCCTTCCCCTCTCCCCAGTGTGCTTACTCCGCCCCTAGTTAATTAGTATATAAACCCGCTACTAGCGGTGTCGCTACCTGCAGTCTGCCTTGACGTTTCGTGTGTGCACTCGTGCACTTGGTGACGTCGAAGCCGTGGTCATGGGCGTGAGTAACATAGAACCTTAATAAAGTGTGTGTTGGTATGTAGTGGCTAGTTTACCTAAAGTTGTGTTTGTCAATTTTCCCTTTCGTTGGCCACGTTCTAAGTTCTCGTTTATTATTAGTTGTTCTCTCTTCGCCCATGACCATATGGCTCGCGCGCCGTCAATATTTAGTGTGTTGTGATTTTGATTAAAATATCTGGTCTGACTGCAGGTCACTGGGAAACATTATAAATACCTGGTTAAAGTAGGCTGGTTTACAGATATTGGTTTCTAATCTCGTTTACCGATTGCGTCACCACCTGATGTTATTTTTTGGCGCCATGATCTAGATGTATTGTTTAAAGTATGCCTAGTTGTATACACGTATGTCTTGCGTATCGTATGTGTGTCTTTATGGTAAAAGCTAGGATAACTTTCTTTGATCATTTAATCATGATGGACTACTAAGAACACAACTTAATGTATTAACCTTTAATTCATTGTTACGCTTGAGACATCGGTTTATATATTTGTTATGTTAGAGGTTGTTGCTAATGTGAATAAATATTAGTATTGCATAGATCTTGGGTTATTCTTTAGATTGTTGCGCCGTAATTACCCCTACACCTCCTGCATTCTTAAGAACCCTTGTTTTTTACAATTTTTTTTTAAATCATCCTTGGCTGGTTCAGCTTGAAGGATGCTGTGACGTTTTGAACATACCTTGCGCACAGTATGGTTCAAGTTAAAACACGTAACTGCCATATAAATTGTGTAAATTTTTTTTTTTTTTTTGCAGTTTTGAGTTAGTTACATATTTTACTTCTGAAATGTTTCAAATAAATGGTACGACACTCAAATCTGCAAAATTCTTGACCCACCACTAAGTTCCAGAGCCCCTCAATAGTTTGGCTGTTGCAATTAATTGAAAGGTCACGTGTTGCCCCAATCATTTGTCTCATGGAGATCTGACACTGAGAAAAAGTGACATGTCCCGTTTTATTTTTTTGGAGCTTTGTGTCTCGAATGTTTCCTTATAGGGGTGATATTTGCGCTGACCAACGTATATTGCAAGACTAATTTGTCATTTTTAAAAATATTATTTTATTTCAGCTAAAGTAATTTAAATAGTTTACAGACGCGTAAAAAACAACACTACTAGACCTAATTATTAATCTATAAAAATAACCATTTTAAACTTAAGTTCAACAGTAGAGGGTTGTTTATTGATACGTCACGAACGTTATAAAAATGGAAGAACGGGAATCAATCTTGACAATAAATACTGTTACTTCATTAAATTATATGCAGTATGGCGGCAGAAAAAGGTTTTGAAGGCATAGATTTATCTGATGGTCGGGGGGGGGGGGGGGAATGTTTAAATGTAATAAAATTACTTGCATGCATATTTAATACAAACATTTATCAGAAATGCCGCAACTAAATCAAAACTACAGAAGAAAAATATAAAATATATATTCCTTTACATCACAAAATATTTACATACATCCTAAAAGTCTATGTACCAAAAAAAATTGTAACTATTCATTCTAAAAATATAAAAACTAAAATTATTTTCGATAAAAATCTACCATAAACTGCTAAGTAATATAACTGATATGACATATTGACATATGTTTTCTTTCTCTAGTAAAGAGTTAAATTTATTTTCTTCTAACTATAAATATTTGTATCTATGTGTTGTTTTACCTTACATGTATACATAAATAGTATTTTTTCATAAAAGTATTGAATAAAAATAGTAAACATTCACACTTACAATTTATTCCATTGTATAAATAGTAAAATATACCGCAAGTAGAATAAGTAGATAGAAGCTTCCATACACAAACTAGCTTTTTTATTATATTTCCTGAAAAATTATGTACTTCTAGTAAAATAATACAAAAAAATAGGAAAATGTTAAGTTATTTTATGGAAGAATATGCTTCAGTTGTACTAAAAAATATACACCTCGATCGTAGAAAATAGAATGGAATTATGAATTATAAAAATTCACACACCAACTGCTTCTGGATTGGAAATACTACAGTTACTAAATTATATAAACAATAGTAAATGTTAAGTTTATACTGTTTTGTGATTAACTGTTAAAAGTATAGGTATTTAGAGTATGAATTAAGCTTTTCTTCTGGTTTACGAAAACTAATATTACAATTGTTCCAGCTTTGTTACATTCAGGAGTGTTTGAACTTAGTTAATCCTGTTGAAGCTGTAGAGTTCACACCTGGCACCTTGCTAAGCTACTAATTTCACCCGTAGTTCAGAAGTCCGTATTACACGGAGATGTTCTCGCAGTAAGAACTACTATTGTTTGAACACCAGTACGTTCTACAGCGCTGCAGAGCCAACGCAAGAAACCTCAACTCCTCCGCGTGTATTGACTGCAGAAGCCACGCCCGCATTAAGCCCCGAAGATAACGGCAAGTCGTAAAACCAACAACACAGTCTATTGAACCGTCTAAGCTACACGTGTTATCATCGTATAATCGTAAAAACAACACCGTTCATTGTAAAAAAAAAAAACAGACACACACACACACAGATATCAACCAGTTAAAACAAAAATTAAAAGTTCTGGTCCAAAATGTGTACCACGACGGTTATACGTACACCACCAGCCAAGTTAAAAAAAAAATAATAATAATAATCATGGAACAAAAAAATATATACGTACTAATTATCATGACATAATATGAAAAAACTATTGCATAAAATAAAATATTTTTAATAATAATATATAATACAACGTATAAAATAATATAAAATATAATATATTTTTTTAAAGAATATAATTTTTTTAAACAATCGATCACTATTTCACTCACAAATTAGGTAACTAAAGAACGGTTACTTGTCGCGAAATCGCTTTAATTTTTGGGATGTACCATAATCGGTTGCTGTCTGCATTCGCAGTTTTTGTCCTGCGTGCGGTAGATATAACCACCAACAAGTTGGAGGGTGCGCAAGCGCAGTGAAAAGGTTTTCTCGGAAAGCTTCCGCCTGTTTCAGCCACAGAATAAAAGTGTACGTAGACAGCGCGCCCAAGCTGAGCAGCGGTAACTGTATTGCGATAACTGTATTGCGATCACCACTGTACGGTTTATTCACAATTACAACAGTCAAAATTTGTGTCTCACAGCGGACGCTGCTGGTGCGTTGTTGAGGTTATAAAATCTCGTACCGCTTTTTTTTTGTCAAGTTTCAATTAATAGTAGCTAATATTTCATTACGGGTAAATTTTGATGCGTTCTGCGTTTAACTGTAACCTCATATTCAATCATGTTCACTCATTGTTTAAGTATTATTTGTAAACTAATGTATAGAACAGTACAAATGGCAAAAAAGCCAATGTTAGCCTCAAGCTCAGAATACGATAATTATTGGTCTATAACGTTCCCTTCCTCTAAATTTGTTCTCCTCTATAGAGAGGAAGCAATTTACATCCATTGGTGGCCACGTCTGCATGATTACGTGCTAACCGGGCGAAGCAATCGTATTTTTAGCTCATGATCTGCGCCATGTTGGTTAGACCCCCCAAACAATGACTTAAGTATAATGTTTGCATTGTGGAAGCGACATTTCCATAATGTTTTGAACGTGACAATATGGCGATGACGACGTGAAAAAAGGTGGCGTCAACTACGTCACAGCATGCCGACTCCTGTCCGTTCCCAACCCCCTGGATTAATTACTGTTTGGGTGAAGGGAGGTCACGAACCGGGTGGAGTAAAGTTTAGTACGGGGAAATTAATTTTGTTGCAGCACAGCCGTTTTCAAAGAATCAGAAATTTTAATTCACTGACACTAATTGTTGCCTTTGGCACGCACTATGTTGTTTGGGACAAGAGCCCCGCCCAAAAAGTTCTCCGAAGTAAGGATTTATATATTTTACGGTCAAAGAGTATTTTAAAAAAACCGCTAACCAACTTTTCATTTTAGTTAATCCAACCTACACACCCGGGAAAAAAACTAAAGAACTATTCATTAACTAAACGAACCTAACCTAAGCTTACTTCGGTAAACTTCGGAATTGTTCGGGTTCTGGTTGTGGCTTCATCCCTGTGAACAGTAGGCCATCGACGTTGTTGACTAAAAACACAATATAAAAAAATTAGACGTTATAGTTCGAGCGTACTATGTGTAGCCAAGGAGTATATAAGTATCCATGGAAATATTTTACCGTAAGCTACCTTATGATTTGTTTCACATTTGGATCGACAATAGTGTAGAAATCAGGAAAAATTTTCGTTGCAGATGGAAATTGTTCAAAATAATTACTGGCAGTTTAAAGCAGTTAACATACCAGGTAGGCTTGAGACAACAGTGTTTTTAATAGTTACTTACGAACGCAAACTGTTGCCCATATAAGTAAGTTACAAATTTCTAAGAAATATTTTTTTTAAAAAATGCAATATATCTCAGGCTCCAAAAAATTACAGACCATAAGTAACTGTTTATTCGTTGGATATTACTAGGCCATGTATTTTTCGCAAAAAAAAATAATAAATTCACACCAACTGTGTGTATAAACTTTGTTGCATTGTCTGTTCTTCGTAGTTGGCAGATATATTCCGACATTGCGGCCGGCATTTCTCAACGTTTCCCTCACAATATGCGCCCTTGAAGGGTAGTGTGGGAGTATCGTACCAGTTATATTTCGTAGTTGGCAGTGTTTATTTCAGGTGCATGTCTACTGCCAGCACACCAATCACAGTTCATCAAGTAAGTAAGCAAACGCGTCCTGATTTCCCAGCCAAACAGGGCAAAGGCTTCTCTTAAAGAAGGCAGTCAATCACATGTCAAAAATCGTTAGCGCAGGCATACCTTATTGCAATATAATGAGCTATCGGGTATTTTTGCGAAAAATACATGCTTCTAGTTGTTACTTCTTAATTTTTTAATAAGTATAAATTTTATTTCATCTTTTTACACTTTGATTACAATTCACTAAATTAAACACGAAATTTAGCACTCACAAAAGCAAACTTATGTGTTAGTGCATCTAGTCACTTAATCTGTGTGCTGTAGGCTACTGTGCTGATGTAAACATTTTAAAAATTGTAGCAATTGACAAATAAATAAATGAAATAAACTTACGAAATCTTACACAAGTACTATAAAATTAATATCGCAATTAAATACAATATGAAGTGTTTCAGAAATTATATATATATAAAAGACAAAAAATATTTATAGAAAAAGTACAGGTAAATAATTTACTACAATATATAAAACCTTACTTAAACATTTCAGAAATTTCTTCATCAGTATATTTATTATTCTACATGTTATCCGCTGTTCTTTAGAATCAAGCAAACATTCATAACTGAAACGATCTGCGTGAGAAGCTGCGTCATAATTACAATTTTAAAAGTTCATGTTCACTGCTGGGTAACGTAAAAACTGAAATTGTTAGTCCATTTTGGAAATATTTCATCATAAACGTCCCGAATTACAATTTAAAATTAAAAAAAAAAAAAAAAACAGGCGGTTGAAGACGAGCGTCAAGTCCCACTACCGCGACAGTTACTCTCGCCGGAGACTGCAGGCGCGCACGTGGTTCTCGTGATGGCGGTATCGAACGGTGACCCGCTTCACGCCATCCGCTGACCACTTTTGCTCCTGGACCCTCTGCCCCCCTCACACCATCATCGGTCATCCCGCCCCTTCCCCCGGAAACAATGCCCTGCTCCTCGCTTCGCTTCCTTCCGCTTCGGCACGGCAGCGAATAAACGCGTCCAACCACGACAGACAGGCGGGGGATACCGGCATTGTCAGGGGGGAGGGGGAATTTCAGCGCATTTGCAACCCCGCTCACCCCCCACCCACGGCTGGCCCCGTTTGAAACCACGCAGGCGCAGTACACGCGTTTTTGTTCGGGCCGAGAGCTGCCTGCGCTGTTCTCCCCGCTGCGCACTGGCCTACTGAGCACGTGTGCGACTTGTCCCGTCCCGGGAGTTTCAGGGAAACATTTTCAACTGCTCAAAATCACCGTTAGTCACTGGATATGAGTTTGAATCCTTAAGACTCGGTATCACACGCAATGTTTATTTTAACGTTTTTTTTCATCATGAATTTTAATTAAGAGTTAATTAAATTTACGTTAATTAGGAGCTATTTATATAATGTCAACTCGATACCGACCTTGCATATGTTGTTCTGTGCCACATACATTTTCAACTGATATTCACTTAGTTGTAGTATCATAGGTGTAAAAATTCGTGCAAGTGATGATTATTACGAAGACTTAAAAGAAGTATCTGTAAAAATATTTGGAGGGAGGACAACAAATGCGTTAAAATTTTAGTAAATTATACGCTCTTTGAATTAATCTTGCAAATTGGGAATACTGCTGTAAACTGGTTTTAATTGAACTACGTCATTGTCGTTTTAGACTGGTCGTCAAAATAAAAAACTTCAAGAATGGACAACAAAAATGAATACATGATCACGCGGAGAACAAGTCCATATCAGTTTATGAATTCATCTTTAATGTCTATTCTTGAGCTTTTACTGTGACGACCGTGTGTAAATCCGAAATGAAGTATGTCCATGGAATCAGTTTAGGTCAGTAAATCATAAACAAACTTTTATTTATCTTAAGGACAAAGTAAAATGAGTCCAAACTCCAAATTATCGCTTGATAAGCAGTTCCATTACACACATATGTGGCAAACATTAGTTAAATACAAAGATTTTGTATCTTGTCTTTAACTAGAGAATACTGGCCGTATTTATTTCAAATGTGGCTAACTGTAGCTTCAGGAGGTTATATTTGCCCCTATCAAAGAATGACCCCTATCATACCTACATATGCGCGACTATCTTCCGACAGCTGAGTTATTTAATTTTGCACGTCATCTTTGTTTAAGGATGTTATTTTATACTCAGGCTCGTTACTTTATATTTCAACTAAATTCTGCAAGCAATAACATATACTTCAAAAAAGAACTTAAGGTTTAAAATTCACGGTTTCCATGTAATAACCAATTAAAATATAAATTCGCTGTTCATTTTGGCGTGGGGCCTGTAAGAAAATCAAAGCACTTGCTAAACTAAAAACAATGAAAATTACCGCGTGTATATCTCATTTATATGTTGTTTTCAAAGCTGTTTTTTTTTTATTAGTTCCACGCCATATAAAAAAATCCATAAAAATAATATCTTGTAACAGCCTATGATTTTAGATCACATTGCTTTAGTTATGTGAGACTTTAGCAAAAATGATTGCTGTCCTTCATATAAATGTTATTTTGGGTCATCAGGTTAGTGTTGAAATTATAAATGCAGTTCAAATTACTTGTTTCCAGTTGATAATGACCGTAAAATAAAATCGTAGGACTTTCAGCGTGTCATTTAAAAACACTATTCAGAAAGAACTAATTACAATAATGTAAAGAAGATGTTTTCGGTCTCTAAAAGATTACCCTATAATTTCCAACGAACATGGGGAGCCATAAAAAAAAAGTAATAAAACTAATCAATATTTTCTCACAAATTACGGATGTAAGATTACTAATTGTATTTATGACACTGTTCGTAACTACACCCGTACGAAGCCATCTCAGTAGAAAAATCTATGTTAGGTACTTAAATCGCGGGCACACCCTAAGTTCCAAGTGTGGTTCTGTTTGCAGTGACAATACAGGCAGTTTCATGGAAAAGATCAAAACTTGCGCTCCGAAAGGAATACTCATTGGACGAAGGCTTCAGAGCGAACTTTGGCGGCTAGTCTCTGGGGGGCAAGGGTAAGAGGGGAGTGTATCTCGGGACAGCCGTGAAAGCATTTCGGTGTATACGCCCTTCGCTGCTACTGCGCTTCTTGCCATGACTGAGGGACTATCTCTTCCGAGCAACAGGGCCTCGCGAGGCGTGTATGAATCGTCGCCGTAATTCCTTTCCCTCCTTCCGTCTAACCCTCTTTCTTTCTTTGAATGATCCCTGCAATAGCGACGTGCGATTTTTTAAAATAAACATTTTCATGGACAAACGTCATTGCTGGTTTGCGTTGGTTGTCACATAAAAACCTCAAATAATGGCGTTTGTCCACTAACATTCTCCTAGCTTCAGCCCTTCGCCCGGAAGACCTAATGTTTCATCTGTATACATCTCTTTCCACCGAGGCCCTTGACACACATTGCACGTAACTTTTCCCGCGAGGGTTACGTTCAAGCACGTGCTTGCGTACCTCCTTTGCCAACACGTCACACACATCTGATGAAGTATGGAAAACATGCGTTGTACAAGCTAAACCAATTAATCTGATGCGAAAATTCCGACTTATTACAGCAAATGTTAGGACAATACATGTATTAGTTAGGTTAGAGTTTTTTTCTTCATTAAAATGTTATGTTAAAAACTGAGTTTCGACTAGTGTAATGGTTTAATTTGTAACGGTGATAAGTTTTTAATTTGTAAATACTGGAATGTCCTCTACGTTGGTTCATTTATTTCTCCTTGGTGTAAATGAAATAAAATATAAATATTTGTCTTCAAAATATTCTACGGAAAGAATTAATTTAGGTAGGTGTTTTTCAGTGAAGCTTAATTTTATTAATGTATAAATGAATAATGTATTACTATAGTATTATAAAATAGAATGTATCGATGTGAATATCTTTATTATAAAGTAAGGGGAATTGTCTTGAATATATTACTTTGTTTAAAACTACGAATTACTAAGACCAATGGCGCCCAACCACTTTATTATACTACAATATTATAGTATTTAAGTATTATATTGGCTCATCTTAGTGGCAATAACTAACTGTTATCCAGCGCCAATAAAGTCTGATGACCCTACTTGGGACCAGCTGGTTACAGAAATTGCCCAGTTAAAAATAAAATAAAAATTGGCAACCTTACGTGTAGCTTGCCATTGTAGAAAATTACTAACCCGACATGTGGCCAATCACGGAAACTTGTATTCCTTCGTCTATTGACCTGATTTGAGGATAGCTTAACACACATGTTTACTAAACACAAATGAAACATGCACTCCCTTACAATAAACCCCTTTATTATGATCCCTCCCCCCCCCCTCGGGGGGAATAAGAGGGGGAAGAGGGGAACACAAAAATAATCAGCTCTTTTGGGTTCGTTCTACATCAGGGGATGATCAATCATGCATGGATACTGCGTGAATCCGCTTTTCGTCCAACTAATGGGTCCGCGCCGTGTTTGCATTGTGGAAACAGTTTTAAAAGACCGTGTTTCGTGGAAGTGGCTGTGTTTTAACGACAAATTCTAACTCATATCTATACTTACCATCAGGCGCGGCGCCATTCCCGCAATGTTTAAGGCTTGGCCAAGGGCGTTGATCCAGGGGGAGGAGGGGGGGCAGGGAGCCCCGATCCCCCCCCCCCTTATAATTAAGAGGCCTCTCACTGAGGGAACCTTATTGATGTCAAAATTATGTCTTGTGCAAAACTTTCTGTACATTTTAAAGTTTTCTGCTTATTCCATGCATGCTGGCCAAAATATGGTCAGTATACAACATACGAGCACCGCATCCAGAGATAACGTGTCGATTAACCCCGCGTGAGAAACTCTCGCACCCCACTCCCCCCCCCCCCCCCCCAATTGCGAATACTACAGATTTGCGCTATCGGACGTGGGAATCAGGGCCACCGAGAGAAACAAAGTTCACGAGGACAAATAAATTTGGACTCCACTCCCTATTATTTTTAGTTTTAGCTTTTCAGAGCCCCACTCATATATATATATATATATATATATATATATATATATATATATATATATATACCACTTTTACAAAGAGACTGTATACTTTACTGAGGCCGTAACTGTAAACGTGATCCGCGCGTATATTATTACGTGACGTGCAAGGTTTCAGTTAAGAATGGACTTGTAATTTCTGTCCTACCAGGCCCTGGACGCAATACGGCGCTGGTGGGGTGAACGCGTGGCCCGAATGCTGACAGCAGCCGCCCGACTGTACAGCCCTGAAGAGCGGGTCGCCACAGACGTAGACGGGGGTGGAGTGGGAGGGGGGGGGGGAACGACCTGAAGGGGGGAGGGGAACGAGGGACTGCGACCAGCTACATTGCCAGAGGTCAGCGATCCTGCGCGGACCGGATCGCACTGGGTCTGTACTGCAAGCGAACACTCCTTTCTTCCCGAGCCGCGCGGCGCCTTTCTTTGGTTCAGGGTTACAACACTCTTACGCCAGCCAATCCCCCCCCCCCACCTAAGCTTTTCCTGTTTTCCTTGTCCCCGCGGAGGATTGTCAAAGGGGAACGACCCGAGAGTTTTCCGCGTGGGGTTTTAAACCGACACAAGTCATCTCTAGATCATGTGCTTGTATGTTTTATACTGCCCAATATCTTGGCTTATACGCATAAAATAAACAGAAAACACTGAAATATACAGAATGTTTTCCATGAAACACATTTTCCGACATTTACATTTATCAAACCCAATTCCAAAGTCACGATTATGCAAGCACAAGTCCTCAGTGAGGGGCCTCTAACTCCTCTCCCCACATTGTACTTGGTAGGACCACGGAGGTGTTAGTCTAAGAAGTGGATGTTTTATATATTGTTACTAGCTGCCCGACCCGGCTTCGCACGGTTGTATTAATGGGGGAGGAAATGAGACCAAATCTCTTATTTACAGTTATAATAAATGAAATAAAATGAAAATTAATTAATTTTGACCAAAACTTAATACATTGCTTTGTAATGTACCAAAGAAAAAACGAATAGCACCGATGGTTTCCCGACTCTCGAGCACGCAACGTTGTCATGGAGACGAAGTACCCATTGTTTCCCGGGCTTAAACACCAATCAACATGGATAATCAGTTTATTATTAATTATAAATTAAGACCATTAATCGAAATAAAAACTATCCTATCTCTCAAGTTGGATCGAACTGCACATGGTGTGCGAATTTTATTATAATCGGTTAAGTGGTTTAGGAGTCCATTGAGGACAAACATTGTGACACGAGATTTATATATATTAAGATCTCTAATTAGCAAAACAAGCCATAGCTGTATAAACACTTATGCTAGAAGTGTGTTTTTCGTCCCTCAGATCTACGTCCATGCTTGTCCCACCTAACATTTTCCTCCTGTCTAATCGATCTATCTCGCAAGATAACATATATCCATTATTATCAAAAACATTTCAACAAACAAACGTACATAACATGCACAATTCACTAGAAAAATATTTTTTCCTGCACAGCATATGTTTGATAAAATTTTAAAAAATGATACATTATTGAATTTTAAAATGACACTATATATTTCATTGTGCTTCAAATTAATACACAATGGTTTCGATTCATTACGTTTAATTAATTTTGGGGGGGAAATCAGATACGGAATTAACCACACATGAATTTGCGATTGAAATACATACCAGGCATCAGGCATTAAGATCCTACATACTATGACGAATGATATTGTTTGGTAACCAAGATGTTATTTTTTTTCTGTGTCTTCCAGGTTTTGAAGAGACCTTTCCAATTCCTCGAGTTTCGCTCCGTCTGCGCGGGGACCCTGTGGAGTGCGCGGACTCGAATGACAATTGACAAGGCGGGCAGCTGACCTTCTGCTTCTCGTTAACCCACCGCTCCTAAAACAGCAGAGACCCAGTTTCGAGCGCGGGCGAGGCGATTCTCCAGCCGAGAGAGAGAGAGAGAGAGAGAGAGACAGAGAGAGAGACAGAGAGAGAGACAGAGAGAGAGACAGAGAGAGACAGAGAGAGAGAGAGACAGAGAGAGAGACAGAGAGAGAGAGAGACAGAGAGAGAGACAGAGAGAGAGAGAGACAGAGAGAGAGAGAGACAGAGAGAGAGAGACAGAGAGAGAGAGACGCGCGCGCGCGCGCTAATCGACAACGTGCGCAGTTTCACAACAAGCAGCGCCGCGGTGCACTCAGTCGTCAATGACGTCAATTAGCCCGAGGTGAGTCGGTGAGCGCTACCAGTCGTGACAAAAACATCCGGCCGCCTTGTCGTCGGGATGGCATGCCTTCACGCGCTGCTTACCTCACTTGTACACGAACATTAACATGCTGTGCACAGGTGTATCACTTTATAATAAAATACACGCGCGTTCAATTTGTTTGCTGGGTACTACTGTCAATATAACAGCAATGTGAAGGACAAATCCTTAAAAAAGAAATTTCTTAATTTCATTAAAGGAGTTGTTTCAGTGAAATATATCGGATTTGTATTTTTAAGTGGTCGATTTCTTCAAAGGTTTAAATAGATGACAGCACACAAGAAGAGCTCGGCTACCTTTATCACAAACATATGTACCTACATTCATAAACACAATGACTGAGCGCTGTAAAAACTAAAGTGATTTGAAAATACAACAAGTTTTATACGTATGTTGATATAAGTTTAGTGCTCACTTTTTGCATCTCTCTAGAGCAGGGTTCTTTATTTATTTATTTTTTTTTTTTTCGGCCAGAGAACCCTATGTACGACTTTTCGTTTGGCGGAACCCCGACTTCAATGGAAAGTTATTTGACAAGTATAGTACCTGCTTTATATGACATTCGTCCTGACTCACGGAACACCTTTTGGAAACCACTGCTCTAGAGGTTTCCATTCTTACCAAGATTACCTAACTGTAAAATATGTCGGCAAATGATGTTAACATCATAGACTGGCTGTACGCAAGGTTCTTGTTAAGGAGAATATATCATGTTGCTTTTCTTAAATATGCGGGCGGCCAATATAAGACGAGAAAAATAAAATCCGTAGTATACGATCAGAATTACCTGGTTCAGCGGGCCGAAAGTTCTTCCGTACTTTCCAATAAAATCAAGCAGAACAAAATTCCACCTCAGCACTACCTCACATAACACAAGCAGCATATCTCTCTATCTCGGGAAGACCAAGGGAACACAGCCCTTGGCCCATACACGACCGTCAACTTCAGAAAAGCGAGACACCGCTAACTAGCACAATTTTCTTTATTTCCTAACGTGATGAAAAGAGGGGAGAGGACTGAGTTAGGGAAGAATAACTGTGCCTAAGGCCATAGCCTATAACGCCTGATCATGCTGGGTTTCAGAAAGGGTAGCATGCATCATCTATACGCTACGATTTCTCGTAAAGAAAGCATCCCAGTCTTGCGGAACCTAGGGGCGACACTCCGCCCCCCCCCCCCTCCCATCTCAGTCTTAATGAGAGGTGTTCATGTTTAAGTTCCTTCTTCATCAATTATTAAATAATTTGCTACACTTTAAATCTTGGTGTTAGTAAATATTTTATCTTCAACAATAAACGCACATTAAATATCACAAGGGACAAATGTGCGTAAATACACATACAGATCAAATATGCATTTGCCCTTGTGATGCTGACATTTGTCTATTCCCCCCCAATTTATAAAATCATGTCTTAAACCGCTCTTGGTTCTAGAGCAGCTAAATCTTAAGTATTATTTTGACGATAATAATGGATGATAAATGGTTAACTTTCACTGAATGTTTTTCACATTTATCAAATACTTAATACAATTAGGCCTATAGTCATTTCAGTCATTGGATTTTTCCTCTTCGTAATTAAAAAGGTACAACAAACAACAACAGTATTTTAAGTTACTTATTTGTGATTTAAAGAAAATCGCTAATTGGTTACACTTTAATATTACACTCTGGTTTCTAAACCTGATCCAACAAACCTTAACTCGCAAAATTTTATTTATCCTTGAGGCTACACTTCACCCACTACTTTGGATATTTAGTATTACCCGTATATTTTTTTTAGAATCCAGAATTGTGTTAATTTATATTTCAAATTCCCCAACTTGGGAAATGACAAAATAATTTATATATTTGAGTCACCACTACGCAATTAGTCAATCGAAAACTTTATTTTTGGTCTGAAATTTTACGAATAGTTAGTAAAATAGAGCATATGTATGTAAACAAAATTCTGCAAAACACGAAATGCTTGTAGTGAAACATATGTGTAAATTACTGTATAAGTAAAAATTAATTTAAAGATGCAATAGCCGTCGATCCATGAAAGAGAAGAATACATTTATTTCTTAGTAGCAATGAGCAATGTATTATTTCATCTATCGTTTGTTGCTCCTTTTGCTTAACTTTTTAAAGCCCATATGTTCCAACGAGTAGACTACTAAAATAATGTTCAGTAGTTTAAATAAATTAAGTTCACCGGGTGCCGCCCAAGACAGAAGACATCGTGACGTCACCTCAGTAACGCAATTATTTTTATTTTATTTGTAATTTTGTTGAGTACCTTTTACATTTTTGAGGCAAAGGAGTTTTTCTATTTTGTTGATATATTGAGAGAGAAAAATGCTGCACCAAATAAACATAGCGTTATGCTTGTTGCCCCGAACGTGTCTGTCTTGCATTTCTTATACAAATTATTCCCACTTAACGTTTCCCTGCGTATTACGGTACATATATGGTTACTCTTTCCGCTCGCTCACTCTGTTGTCTGTTAGGTTCGAAGCAGAATTGTGACTTGCTGGCATCAGCGCGGTGTCAGTACGTTGCAGAATAAATAAGGAAAAAACACGCGCGAAGTTCTGGCTCATAGATTTTCCAAAGGCACGCCACGACACCCCATTACCTGCCCCTGGAGGGAGGGGGTCCTGATCTTAGCCCTGAGGCGGACTGCCGAAAACTGCTCGCGCGAAATACAATCAACCCCTTGTCTCCCGAGAGGCTTCACGCGCGATCCCGGGCCGTGAATAACAGCGATAAAAGAACAAGAGTGAAAACAGATTTCAGTCGGGGGCACTTCCAGCGTATCACCGCTCACCTGGTCCCGCTAACGACCAACAAGAAATGAGGGAAGGGACAGGCAGGGGATAGCATTACACATCTCGCTGATTGGACTTAAAAAAAAAACACCCACACGCAGAGAGAGAGAAGCCCCTCCACGTTTAATTACCGCTCGCAGTTACGATATTCTCACGCGGACCTGTTAGTAAAAAAAAAAATATTATTGTGATCAATTTTTTTTTTGCTCAGGTGCATTCTAACACATTTCAATCTATTTACCTTAACGAACATGCTGCAGTAATTGATAAAATACGAGATGGATGTCGTAAATAATAAAAAAAATTGTGTTTTGTAAAAATACAGAGTAACTGAAGTACCTAACCAATTCCATTTCAAATGTATGTACATAAAGATGAATCCAGTGAAAATACTACCCTTTTTTTTTGTTTAAAGTGTAAATACCTTTCAAAAACATGGAATTACGGTAAATATTTACTTGGGCGGTATTTCCGAAAACAAATTTTAAAAATCCGAAAATACCTTTATTTTATGCTCTTCAACTTCCTCTTTTCATTAAAATCGGCGGAGATTAGAAATTCCAAATACTTTAGGAGATATCGAATTTTTAAATTTCTTCATATGTAGTTGAGCGGTATTTGCGAAAAAAAATGTTAAAAATCCGAAAATACCTTTATTATATGCTCTTCAAATTCCTCTTTCCATTAAAAGCGGCGGAGATTAGAAATTCCAAATACTTTAGGAGATATCGAATTTTTAAATTTCAGCACAAAACCAGCGCATTCCTGTGGCGTGCGTGCACCATTGTTTCTTGTTTACGTACGAGTATCTATTTTTTTATTGGATAATGATGTCACGTGATTGTTCGTGATAGGCCAGAATTCAAATGAACTAATACGTGATTATTTAGTTCAATTATTGTTTAAAACGGTGTTTAATTACCGCCTCCAACTTAGGTGAGTTTTTAACGTTTCTAATTTTAAAGTCTTATTTGTTATTTTGATATTGTTGCGCAAGTAATAAGTAACAAAAAAATTTACGTGAGTTGTTACTGTACATCCTTTGTTACGGGTTTGTTAGGTAAGGTCAGTTACATTATAAATAATTTAAAACTAAAGAATAATTAAAATTAATTCACATTATTTTTAATATAACCTTAGTTTGAAAGTATTTATAATGTAACTGACCTGACCTAATCGACCATTTTAGTTTACTGTTCACCCTCTGTCCGGGTTTGTTTGGTCAGGTCAGTTACATTATAAATATTTTAAAACTAAACAGCCATTAAAATTAATTCACAAAATAATTTTTAATGTCGGCTTAGTTTGAAAGTATTAATAATGTAACTGACCTTACCTAATCAACCATTTTATTAATTACGCATTTACGATTCACGTATTCACGAACACACGGCAAAATAACAAAAATGGCGCCGCTCGAATGGTTCCACAGGTCTTGTATTGCAAAATTAAAAAATTCGATATCTCCTAAAGTATTTGGAATTTTTTATCTCCGCCGCTTTTAATGAAAAGAGGAAGTTGAAGAGCATATGATAAAGGTATTTTCGGATTTTTAACATTTATTTTCGCAAATACCGCTCAACTACATATATGATGAAATTTAAAAATTCGATATCTCCTAAAGTATTTGGAATTTCTTACCTCCGCCACTTTTAATGAAAAGAGGAAGCTGAAGAGCATAAAATAAAGGTATTTTCGGATTTTTAACATTTTTTTTCGGAAATACCGCCCAAGTAAATATTTACCGGAATTACTGTCAATTTTTTTGTTGTTGCATGTATTATACATATTTTTGTTCGCCAAAAGTTCCCGTTTTTTCTGTGTCGCATTGTACACACAAACGCCAAAAACTCTAGTTGTTTGTAAGACCTCGCTTCGCTCGGTTGACAATCGTCGAGAAAAAATATACTGGCTGCATTTAAAAATTAAATAACAGACACGATAAAATACGGGTTCAAGTTAACGTTTGTTGATCAGGCCCTAATTCAGGCAAAGATTTTAAAAAAACTTAACGAAATGTGAATCTGGTCCGTGATATCTGGATTACTTATGTTAGTGTGCCGAAGGGATGCTTTTTACGAAATAAAAATGGGGCGTGTTCGCCAGTTTGCAATATTGAGTAAGTCAAAAGTTCGAAAATTTGTTGCAATGGGGGTGAATAAATGAGATTAAGAAAATATAGACAAACGCCACAGCAAAAATATTTTTCCGAAAAACAAAATAAATATTAGACAGCCGACGGACAAACGGTCAGCAACAACGCATGACCTTACTCATCTCCTAATTAATCCAATTAGGAACGCTGTCAGGATCAGGCAAGTAACATCCAAGCGAAAGATTTGCAGGTTAATCATATGGAATAGATACCTTTCTTTGCCTCAAGTCACGACTGGTTTATTAACTACACAACGAACGCAAACAACGCAAGAAAATCAGAGTCGTTTATAATGTAAGCGAGTCGCAAGGCGTTAGTAAACCCAGTGCCTTAAAATTTGTAAAACAGAAAATATATTTATAACCCCGAGTGCTTTAAATAATTCGTTTTTATCAGGAAAACAAATGAAATTGTCAATTATTAAATATTTCCTTTAACTGTGTCAAACATAATGTATATAGGTAGTAAGTAAAAAGTTTAAAAGTTTTTGGATCACTTCTCTACAAATACGGTCGTCGGCAACGCGAGGAAAAACGCACGAAATTGGGTTAAGTTAAACAATACTTGCATAGTAGCTTGGCTTCTGGGTTGTAGCCGCGTCCTTGGCGAATATTTCACCGACGTTTCGGTCGACATTGCAGTTGCCATCTCAGGGAGCAGTTACACTGCCTGGGATGACAACTGCAATGTCAACCGAAACGTCGGTGAATTATTCGCCAAGGACGCGGCTACAACCCAGAAGCCAAGCTACTTCAGACAATGGCCGTGGAAGCCTACGAACATCATTAACACTTGAGTGGTTCATAAACCGGTAACATGAAATGTTGTCGCCGAACATTGTGCGTTGTTTATGAATGAGGGCTTAAAAAAGGTTGGTAACAGGACTTCACCTCTGACGACGCCGGCTCCCAGCAGCCACGTCCAGCCGATAAGACCCGCGACTGACAGCTCGCCTCACTGCTCCGTCGGGACACACACCTCGAGACACGCGCGACGGCCGCCAGCAGGAGGCGGCGACTGAAGCCGACCACGAGGAGGAGGCGGTGGAGCGGAGAGGGGAGGGGAGCGGAGGAGCGTGCAGAACGGTACCCCTGGCCGCAGGTCACGTGGTCAAACCGGCCGCGCGGCGGAGTCCGCCCACCCCAGGGCGGGCTCGTCCGTCCAACAAGCTACACTCTGCTCAACCAAAGGCGAGATTTTTTTTTTTTTCCCCCGACGAACATTCGGACTTCCGATAGCTGAATAATTACGATAAAAAACAGAATAATTTCTGATGCATGACCATTTAAGTCTGGTTCTACATTTATCCAAGGTTTGTTTTGTTTGATTAAATCGCAGCATGTAGCTATCAAAGTCAGAACATTCGCTGAATCACCTGCCCTAAAACGTCTCGCCGTATCTTGAATGCGTGGCTGTATGAAAAGAAAAAAATATTTCCCGATCATAATAACCCGCAAAGTTTTCCTTTAGAGGGGATTCGTTACTTGAATGTCCCAGAGGAGGGAGGGGGGGGTGATGCAATAATGGCGCAATGATCCCATGGAAAATCCCCCGGATCACATTAACGTCCAATAAGTTTTCATTTGTGGTTAAGTCAGAATTCAGTCTCACTTCATGGGCAGTTAGAAAAGGGGGGGGGGGGGGCGCAGTTAAGGTGGGGAGAGAGGTTCAGTCCCTCAAACACTCTATTCACTCCATCTACTCCCCCTACAAGAAAAAAAATACGCAGGGGTTCTACGTTCTGCACACATTGTGCTCACATGTGATAAATGAAACACTTAGACCTTTGTAATGAAACATAGTAAATACAAGCTGTATTTTTGTTAATAGACCATTCAGGTCTAACCCGCATTGTAAAATTGTTATAGTGTATTTCATGTTTGCAAACAATTCATGAATTGTTCTTCAGAATGGTCTATCATATGGCACTATTGTGAGCTAGAAAAGTAATTTACATAATGGCTACATGACCCTCCAGTGGCATTCGTCTCCTAGCTGACAATGCACCTGCTAACGCATCACAAGTTGCAGCTGACAAAACAAGGGCATGTATGTGACTTTGAGATCTTGCAGCATAAACCTTATTCTTACAATCTTGCACCAAGTTATAACTTTTCTTTGTTCCCATAAATTAAAAATTAATCTGCAAGACTCCGATTCGACAATACACACGACGTCATTCGTGATGTATAAGAGTGGTTTAAGGAGCAATCTGAAAACATCCACAATAACCAAACTAGCAGGGTCAATAAATTCTTGGGGGAAAATGTAAAAAAATCTGGATGGTGACGACGTAGAGAAAGTTAACAACTACGTATCAAAACAAACTTTGTGTCAAATTTTATTTTTAATGTGTTATTTAAAACTGTATTATATCCCCTTGTATTCATGCGGAATCTGGCCCTTGGAAGAAAAAAAAGTGAAGCTGACCATCACTGGTCTATGACCGTTAACTTTAAGTGAGAACGAATATGAGAACGGGATGTGGGAAACCGACCGTGTGGAATGCGCCATGAGCTACTGACCGCCGCGGCCGACAGGCCGGGCGAGGATAGACGAGGGGAAGCGCCCGACGACCTTGAACTCTGGGGCAATATGCAGCGCCGCGGTACTGTTACCTCTTTCCTACCTCCTCCAATCCCCGGTTCTCTCTCTCTCTCTCTCTAACCCCCCACTCTCCTAACCACTCCGCGGTGCTTTTCTTCCGGCACTCCGCCTCTGGCACCGAACGCGGGCGGAAAACAAGACTCCCGCCACAGGGAAAACGGCTCGACCCTCAAATATGGCCGGCAGCTACTGGATGGGTGACCGAGAGAGAAGGGGAGGGGGGGGGGGGTAACAGGCTGGAATTCTTAGGATATGTGGAGCGTGAACGAACGACCGTCGACTTAACCGTTCTTCCGTTCCGAGTCGTTGCATTGTCACCGCTGCTGCACTCGCCATTCTGCTTCGAGCAGGAAAAAAAAAAATCGAAAATGCATGATTATTATTATTACTTGCCGAGTCTGGTGTTACACTGTGTGTTTCTGCTGCTGCGGCTAAAATTTTCGCGGCGTTCTTGTTTCTTTTCTGGATGTTCTTTCCACAGCTTTTCTTACGATGCGTAATGCGGGTCTCTCGAGAATGCACTAAGTAAAGTGATCAAAATCGAAGAACATGCAACGTAAACAACTGATATAGTAGAAATCACGGAGTAGAAACTGGCAACCGCTCCGGTTTAACCGCATTGAGCGAGCCGGCCTCCCACTTTTTTCTAATCATTCTGTAAAAAGGGCAAAGATATAATTGTAATACTTCATTACCTGAGGTAGAATTATTTTCAGTATCATGTTTACAGAAGGATGATTCAGTGAATTTGAATATGCCGTCTAATAATAAATTGTGCTATATTTTCTGCTGTTGTAAACAACTGTACCACGTGGGGGAAAGACGCTATATTAAGCACGTTTGGGACCAATGCCATGCCGGATTATCAATTTACCGAATTATCGAATGCCAATATATTTTTTAATGGAACGCATAAGAAAAATAAATATACAGTACCGTGGTACTTAAAAAGCTGCTCTATATAAAGAAAAAAATACATATGACAGTTAAATTTACTCGTGAAATATAATATGTAACATGCTATAAAAAAAAAAAAAAGGAAACACTGTACTGAAATTAAATCGGACAGTAACAAAACACTGAGCAAACTAAAAATACACGCAGCGCAGCAACGCGACCTGGTTGCCAAGTTCAACAGCAGAATTACCCCCCCCCCCCCAATTAAAAAAACAATCTGAACACAAGTGGTACGATTGGTGCTCAATTACAGAATGCCGGACTGAAGATATATATGCTCTATAAGCTATTTTTACTCGTTTTGTTGATTATAAATACAATTAAAGGTTGATGACATAAGTTCAGTGCCTCTGCACCATCAAAGTCTTCACCAACTGTCGAAACCATAGACAGTAAGGATATAGACCCGACATAATCTAAGATATTACAAAACATTAGATTTGAATTAGGTATTTAAATTAGCTAGCAGAAAAAAAATTGTATGTTGAATAATTCAAAATCACAGACACGCACTTCGATTTTATTTATTCGCAATTATGGTATTAACTGTAAAGTTGTATTTTAATGCACTAGTTACGAAATATCAAACACTTCTACTGCATCGGAACACGTACGAACAAACTGCCATTGACTTAGTTTACTGGAACACAAGACCACTGCGCACCTAGTGCGTCCTGTCTATTTCATCATTACTCTATGGTCGAAATAGTAAAAAGAAATGTTGTTTACATGGTATTCCTAAACGCTTTAATACACGAATGTATCAGTCTATGGAGTGGGCGTGTGTTCATTTCGTTTAGCAATTGTTTAGTGAAACGAGCCGTAGTTGTATAAAGCTGTGTACAGGCCACAGCTAGAAGTTTGTTAATTTGTGATGTATACAATGTGTGATTCTTGCTAAACTGCCTATGTTAAGGTAATACTCTATAATAACTTAAATGTATGATACCTATTATGTTTAATGTGCAATTTATAGTGTTTATCTCATTTACATACAGGCTAAAGTGCACTGTTACCTTTAATATATGATAAATGGTGTGTTAAATGTGCAATTTATAGTGTTAATGTTAGATCTCATTCACATGCAGGCTAAAGTGCATTTGCTTTGTTAAGAAAAGTTTATCTATAATGTTGCCACATTGACATCAACAGTATCAAAATAATTCTCTCTGGCACATAAATAAATACAATAAATTAAATAGCTTGAAATGACTCACTATAAAAGACCAGTAAATATTCTATCATGAAGTGAGTATTGCTAAACAAAGATGTTAAAACATCATCAAAGAGTTAGCGTTAAACTTCAATGTAACCCAAAAATGTTTTACTACCCAGTGGGAAATGGGGTAGGGTTCAGATGTTCTCATTTTAACTTTAATAATTAACATTACACACCCACTCCTTAACTTCATACCTCCATGAATTAGTAAGGATGTTTGTATGATGCTACATCTATCCAGACCTACATTATAGTTCAAGTAACTATATTATTTAAGTCAAGTTCTTCAGTTAATTTCCAACTAATGGCTGACCTGTCAGTTATTTTAATTTACGTACAGTATTTATGATATCGACATATTTTATGAAAGCCTCTAATTGGGCAGACAACATGAACAACATTTTTTTAAACTTTTTTAAATTTTGATTCGTCAAGCCTTTCAAAAGTTTTCGATTTTTTTTTTTTTGTGGAATAAGTACGCTATATATGGGGGACAGCATGTTGGTTTTATTTACATGCTTATTTTATTTAGTTTGCATTTTCGTTATGCTAAAATTATGTATTAAAATATACATAGCTACGAAACTAACAAAACATTGACTATGTATTAATAATCGACAGATACAATACTCATCACATCCATGTTGCATTGTTTTCTATAGTTTAAATTATGAATTTAAGATTATAAATCATGAAGTCGGGTATCGCTACTGGAGAAAAGTAGTTTGAAGATGTTCTGGGAATTGGCTGGTTCTTCTTGTAGCGTTGTGATGATCACAGATGTTACCACCTGAATCTCCCGAGAAAAAAAAAAACTTTCGCGGGAGCCAAGTATATTGGTAGCTATAAATTCCATTCCCTATTTTATGAATTGATTTTTAATTGCATGAAGTCTGTTACGTATTCAGGTTTTCAGTAAAGAATGGCGATAAACTTAAGTTTTGCTCCAGGCGCATTGAGCATGATTGGATGAGAACGAGCCTGGAGAGTAAAACGTGCTACATTAGAAGTGCAAGGAGCTCTATTAGCGGAGTTCAGCAAAGTGCAGACCGCACCGAGGCGCGGTAACAATGTTATCAGGGACACCGCCACGGGGAGATTACGATTCCGGGAATGTTATCCTCATCCGAGGGCAGCACATAGCACATTAATAACTCCTTTTATCTCCACTGTTTACACGAGGTTTTAATGTTATCGCGGACGCTCGCTCCTTTACACAGCTGTGCGCCTTGCACGATTCAGCACCCGTCGAGCTGACAATCAAGAAAAGTTAAGTTCAGTCGAAATACATGTTTCATATCCTCATAGCCTCTATACTTGTACTTTCTCAACACGCGTTTCCCACACTTAGTAATAACACACAGTAACAATTAAAATAAAATTATAACTGTATTATTTGTTGTATAAGAACAAATGTTTTGAAACCCTGTGTCTTCTACATAGTTTATAGAAATGTAACAGTAGTATTACAAAACCAATCTTTTTATCAGTACAGAACTTCTTCTGTACGCGCTCATACCATGGTCAATTGAATCAGAAAGTTACGCCATTGCCGATAGATTGCAGTAAATTTTAAATACGATCAACAAGTGTATACTATGTTTATTGTACTTGTCGCCAGCCAAACCCAACGCGTAACTACAATTTAACACATTTACATTAGTAGTTGTAATTATAAATTTAATATTCCCGGATCATATAATTACTACCCTCCTAGTGTGTATAAGTTGTATGGTATATATTCCCATGTAAAATTAACTCGACCCTCCTGTGACTTGACATTGCAAACTATTTCAGTATTTCTTGTAACATTACAAAACATTGCCTGCAAATCTTAGGAACTATGGTGAGTTAACCAGTTAATCTCGAATAACTTGTTATAGGGTTCCTGAGTGATAACAATTGAGTTACAGAAACCATACAAACACCTTTCTAAAAGTAAAGCATTTCCTTTGTATTTCCCTAATAAATGTGCTGTAGAACTTACAAAAAATTTTTTTTCACTTTTTAACAAATAATGCAACTAAAATAAAGTTTTTTTTTTTTTTGTATTTTAAGATTAACTGGATTTTCGCATAAATAACCATGGATTTCGACTTGCTATTATGTGGTCAGCTTCAACGTGTTAAAAAACGCACTTGAAATGAAAAACTAGGGTTTTTCTTTGCCGTTTATTAGATTTAGTTTATACTCCAAGACGGTTATTGCGAATCCATGTTCAAAGTAAACGAAATCATTAACACGTAAATTTTCTAACATATCTGTTAGCTTACGAAGACTCCTGGGTTATTTTTAACCAGTTGTATACCAAAATTTAAGGTAAAAACTCGTAACAGTGCAATGATTCACCACCAATTTTTCATCCTGTAACTTAATCTGTATGAGCCAGCATAATTCTGGCAAGAACGAGTTCTAAAGCTCACTTGTAAAATTAAAGATATTTGTACATTTTAAAATTTACATGAGAGCAACTGTATCACCACAAAAATAAAAATAAATTAAATTCGCCGTAATATTGGGTTTGGATTCTTGCCCGGACATTAATGTTTTGTTGTGGTCTCAGTTTTTTTTTTTTTTTTTTTTAACTGTTCCTTCAAATGTTCTCCAGCACTAACTGCGGACATTAACCACCAGCGTAACAAAACAAAACAAAATAAATTGTTCAATATTTTTTTTCGCATGGTTTAAAATATTTATGCTTGTATAAAATGTCAATTAAAATTAAAATTTATGCGCCTATATTTTATTTACATGTAGTGTTTACAAACTATTTCCTGGCAACTGATTTCCCAAAGAATCTTTTTTTAAAGGTACAATGTGTGCAGAGGTTTACACCGTGTGTTTATTATCGTACGATGGCACAATAAGGTAACATAAAGCTGTGTAAAGCGCTACAGCCCGCCAACAACACGAGAACTGTGATGAGCTACGGACGCGTTCGAAGCCGGCGAGCTGGACACCCCCCCCCCCCCCACACACACACACACACACAGATAGAGAGCCGGTCGGGCAACGCTATTCGCGACTCGGCCGTGTTTCGCGCGTCCCACTTCGCCCACGCGTCCCTTCCCTCAGTTGCCTCCCCCCCCCCCCCCCAGGACACTCCGCGTCCCGAGTGCAACGTTAATGAGCCAACAATTCCAGGAGCCACGCCTCCCCTCCCCCCCCCCCTAACCCGGCAAACACCCTGATTAAGTGTGTGCATACGCGGCCAACGTCGTTACTTTGCGGAAAAAGAAAAAAAAACTAACTAGGTGTAAACACAGTGATACGTGAACTCAACGGTTCGCTTCTTGCTCGCCACTGGTGTGTCCGAGCGGTAGATGAAGTATCAATAAATAGCTGTAATAAACAATTTAAATATATATATATATATATATATATGACCAGTAATGGCAAAGTTTTATTTAATATCACTGCCATGGGCGTAGATTCGGGGAGGGGCCACAGGAATTGGAAAGCCCCTCACCTGTGAAGGCAATAGGTAAATGTGAAATGGAAATAAACTAAATAATAGCGTCCACACTATGTTTTAAATAAAAACAAATTTCACTATTACTTTTTTTTTTCTTATTCCATGCATATAAGGCCTAGACTGCCAAATGAGTTTACTTGTGTCGGTAACCTCCACACGCAAAACCACTGAGACACAATATCCCCCCCCCCTTTTTTTTTCCCCCTTCTTCCTTACGAATCCTACACATGTGCGCTCTTGCTAAAAGCAAACCTCTCACAAACGAGTGAACGAGTTTCACTCGCCCTGAGTAACAGACACTCGCTGAGCAAGTGACGACGAGTGACTAGCAAACTCGCCTAATGTAATACGACGCTCGAAACAACTAACACCAAAGCCGGCTGGAACAGTTGGGACTTCCGGGCAAAGGAGAGCAATTACTCCATTCGATTAAACTGCAAAGTCTTTGCTTGAATTTTACTTTCCTAACCTCGCAAGCGACCCTATGAAACGTCACCCTAGTATCGTAATCCGCCTCGGGAGAGATCGGCAGCAGCACGAGACAGGAAAACATGTTTGACGTACAAATTGACACTTGACTGCCAACATCTCTAACCAGGCGTGGTGACAGCAGGCCAAGCGACGTTCGCGTTGCCCAAACATCGGGCAGTCAATGCAGTGGGCCAACACTAGATACGACCAACGCTGCTCTTATTTTGCATGAACGATTCCGTATACACCGTCAGAATTATTCACTTTCAAAGCTGATGCATAAATTATTTTTTTTTATAACGCGACTTCTAGGCAAACTTTTGTTACTTTCTAAACCTCATTAACTTGACTCGTACAGCGTTTTAGCGTTGAGATAACAATGTTTTTTTTTTTTTTTAACGTGCAAATCAACAAATGTTACACACCGTCAGGTTGGTGTTGTTCTTTATTGAAATGGCGTCCGTCAAACAGCGTAGGGATTTGAACGTGTCTGTTTGATGCATTACCAACTATAAATAGGATGCATAATGACAAAATAACATGTAGCGCCTAAATGTGAATGTATCGGGATAACCCGGTAAACGTTTAAGTTTAAATAGAATTATTAATGTTGATTGTTATGCGCCCCCGTGTCTGAATGTAACAGTTTAATTCTTTAACAACGCCAGTTAATGAAAATTAGTAGGTACATATTTGCGGTAATTAAAGCTTCCATTTTAAAGTAAGCCCATTTCAGTGTATTGTATTAGATGGGCATTTATGTAAATAATCATCGCGACTTTAAGAGCCGAAGAGTATCACTGTGACTGTGATACATTTAGGCTAAGCAGATTTTTTAGTTTATCATCATCTACGAACACAAACTTAAATTAATATTTTTTTCATGAATATCAAGATATGGGATTACAAATAACACATTAACTTGTTAAAACGTATATATTTATTACTCTGGCATAGAACCTGGACTAAAAGAAAAAATCTGTTGTATCCTGGATCCTGATATCGTTCGTTGTAAATTCCTTCATCAGCAACCCTCGGAGCGGGCGCAGTCACCTCACAGGAACGCGGTGCTTATTCGCCCGGACGAAACTGGTGTTCGCGTGACATGCCCCGAGCACCGGCGCCTATCTTCACGGTCGGTCGGTCTCCGCGCGGTCCCGCCCACGCATTACTGCCGTCACAGACGGGCGCCCACGGGCAGGGAGGAAGTTATTCGCCGCTGAGATCCGTCCCACGCGCGCGCGGGCTCGTCCACAGAGCGTCCCACTCTCAGATCGCGCTCCCGCACACGCTCTGTCCTCGTTCATGCGCGCGCTCTTGTCACATGTCACACGTGTTTGAAATGGGTCGTTACCACAACGCCGAACGTACAATAACGCCGAATGCCAAATTGACCGCAACGCCAACAGCTAGAAAACTGCTGTGTACCACAACGCCGAAAAATTTTGCTACGGGGATTGGGGGGGGGGGGGGGGTTGCACAGGAGCAAAATGAAAAACAACTGAATGAAATTGTGTGCTAACCTAACCTAACCTAACCTTTGTGGCAGTCCTGCAATGACATTTTTCCGCGTTGTGGTAATTCGGCGTTGTGGTACGCAGCAGTTTTCTAGCTGTCGGCGTTGTAGTCAATTTGGCATTCGGCGTTATGGTTTTCGGAGTTATTGTACGTTCGGCGTTTTGGTGTGTCCCCGTTTGAAATCGAAACTATTGGATATCGTTTGTTTGTTTGTTTATCAAGTGAACGTTACAATTCTCGTAAAAATTCGTAAAAAAAAAAAAAAAAAAAAAGCTATACCTATATTACAGATTTATGAGCGTGATAGTAGGTATAGGCCTCACTGAAACGGATTCTTAAAATGCTTCTCGTGCACTCAGAATTCCAAAAGAGCACTACACTCAACCTGCAACTTCTTCGTAACGTGTTAAAGAGAGATCTGGCAACAGCGCGCGCCATAAGCCATGTACTTCAATCAAAGCGTGAGACGGCCTGTCTATAGTTGTGTTTTACCGTCAACAAGTCCAGACAGACACAACAGCTACAATCTGCTGGTAGACCAGAGACTGGCCAACTCCAGTTTCCAAAATACACTTAACATCAGTACGGATACTGTATTTTTTTTTCATGGAAGGGTAGGTGGAATTCGATAAAACAAATCTTACATCACAAAACTTACATTATTATTGACACTAACACACTGACCTATGAAACTACAGAAGTAGCTGTAGGGACCCGTTGTAGTTGCAGATGTTGTAACACCTTGCGTCACCCAAAATAAGAAACCGCCTTCAATAATATTCTGCAAAATAAAATCCCAACTTAGGGGAGAGATGTCCCCCCCCCCCCTACAAATGCGTCTGCTACTGCTTAAAATAACTGTGGCAAAAGCACACCTTTATCTCTCTTCATTTCTGACATGGCATCTCTTATTATGTTGGTGACTATGGTGTGACATAGGTCACACATAATGTTTACATATTATTTTAAAACCAGTGAAGCAGAAGATTAGCGAAGATGATGAAATCCGTCGTCCAGTTCAGTCGTTCGCAAGAAAGTTCCATGTCTTTGTAACATAACTTTGCTTGATTTCTGTGTCGACATTCTCAAAAAAAAAAATTAAATGAAAAGCTAGAAGTATTGACATTTAATCTCAAAAACGTTTTCAGTAACCCATTTGAGTTCCCAAAACGAGAAGGGAGGGGAAAAAAAAGCCCTGACAGGTATGCGTCTGACTTTCAAAAATCATAAAATCATACAAGTGAAACAATGCTTCACAAAGGTTTACTTATAACAATGAACCTAAAGGTGCATAACAGGCTTAACAGCCGATTACAGCAAGTATTCATGGTCAGCGATAAAAGCAGTGCGTCAGTTAGCGTTTTGCCAAAAGCCCCGAGATGATTTTGCATTTAATAAGCATTTTATTATTTAAAAAAAAAAAAAAAGTGAATTTGCAGGCAACTACAACAATACGTAAACTTGCCAAACAATCCCAGGTTTCTTACACCATGTACACAAAACAACTGTTGTTTCCTTCGCGATAAACATGAACGGACGCTGAACAGCGAGAGTTAAGGTGCTGTTTTACCTCGGCTCCCGGTCTCCCTGCTCCACGCAAACGTCTTGCCGGGGGAGGGGTTGGTACCCATGGACACTCCTGGCCAGCTGACCACGTGACGTCGTCCCGCCAGCTGCGCGCGCCAGCTGCCGGCGACGTGGCGAAACGTTGTTGTGCCGCCTGCGCGTGCCGTTTCCGTCTTCCCCCCTCCGAAGAACCCCCCCCCCCCTTCCTAGCCGTAGCCCCACACCAACACACCCGCCAACTTCCTCCTGCGGCGGTAAGGTTTCCCTTTCAGCCTCCCGCCCACCTTGCGCGACGATAAACAAACCCCGGAGTCGCGGAGCGCGCATGCGCGCATCGCCGCCTCGCCAACCGGTTATCGCCCGCGCGACTGCAGCGCGCGGCGCGAACAAGGACTCCTTGTGAGGGGCCGGGACGAGAGATACCGGCGACTACCACGTCGACCGAGCGCGGCTGCGTTCAGCGCTCCGGGCGGGAGAGCGGGCAGACAACCCGGCCGGCTTGGCGTAAACCACCGACACTTTGTCAACTGTGTCCATAGCAAGTAGCAACAGCGAAGTAAACAAAAAAAAACACATAAAATTTACAAACTCGCGAAATCCTAAACCAACTCTAACCACTAATATTAATTAACTTTCTCAAAATTATAATAAAAAAGTAGGGAGAAGGGGGGGGGGGATTTATGGTAACAGAACATTAGTTAACTTTTGTCGTCAAGTTGGTATCTCTAACTTAAAACTGAAAGAGGAATGAAGCATATTTTTTTTTCTTCCGGAATTCAAACTTTTACGTTTGGAAAAGGGGGTGTTTCCATAGTATCATACAATAACAATAATATATATATATATATTTAAATTGTTTGTGATGTTACATTACAAATATTCTAACTACATCTCCTTGATCCTTGTATACCCACTTCGGAAGGTTGCCCCCCCCCCTTTTCCCCTTAATTAACCAAGGACGTCTGCTATTACAAAAAAAAATTACGTCAACCCCGCTCCCAGGGTTGGCTGTGGGAGAGCGTGCCGTGACAGTTTACCAAAAAAGCCCATCTGAGCATTTCACCCCTGATCGCGGCTGTGTGCGCAGGCGCTAAGGGCGGCATGGGCTCACGTGTCACACGCACAGAATCTATCAGCTGGATGTGTACACTAAATGTGCATTTATTTTTCCGTAAGCAACACACAAAAAAACTGCGTGATATCATCTGTGTGACATAAACCAACAGATGATTGATGCAGTACAAGGTGAAAAAAAAATGGTACGAGAAAATGAGGCCGTTATCATACCAAATACGAAGAAGGGCTTTTATAATACAAGCACGCCAACTAGAAGGATACAAAGAGCACGTCACACGACCTAAGTACCAACTTAATATTCTCAAGCCCTAGTGCTCAGGAGGGCAATGCACATAACAGATTCCACAGACTTCCGCTGCTGTAGCACCTAATTCAAAACGACGCGAAAGATAAACATGCACCGAAAATGCATGATTTATAAAAATCACTAAAAAAATATTGTTGCTACTCTACCTCCAAGCTAGACGTACTACTTCTTATTCCTCAAGAATGTTTTGGTTATCTTGCCAAATTCCACGAAGGCTAAATACCAAAACTGTCATCCATTCAACGACTTTGTCCCACTATTTATCCGCCATACGTTAAAAAGTACACATTTCATAAGACAAAGGTTGTGAATAATGGATAGTCAGAAAATACGTTAAGTATTTTACAGAAGCAATTTTTCAAAGAGTCAACATGTATATTTCAAAAATGAACTTGTGTGTACATTTAGCAAGCAAAAGTTTTTATTTAATTCAAATTTGATTACTTCAAACATTTAGAAGATAAGTTTCCTCTTCAACAAAATCATAAGCAACTTTAGCACACAAAGTTTTTGAGAAACAAATTCATAAAACAAATTATTTGGGTCATGATTACATACAACATTCAGATTCCCAGCGGGGTCGAAATCTGATTCCCCCCCCCCCCCCCCTTTTCACAAGAGAAAAAAGTTGTCGACGTTGCCGTGAGCCGGTCGGTTTTCTCGGGGTATTCCCGCTTCTCCTAGCCAATCATTCCGTCAATGCTCCTCGCATCGTCACCCCGAGCACGCACACGATGGGCAGAGCTTCAGAAGAAACCACGTGATTTGAAAACTGCTCGAGATGTCAAGTGACTTTGTTAACGAAAAGCAATAAAAAAATGCACTGAGGGCGGATGGGTAGTTCTTTATCAGTATTTCTTTTTAAACTGTAATTTTTAGGAGAGTGAAAAGGGTTAAAAAGCGTGTTTTCAGAATACCTTTTTAGTCATTAAAGGCACCGGTAAATATTCTTGAAAGCGCCCAAGGGCCCTGTATTACACCTTTATCTTCATTTCTCCACCATCTAATGTCATGGTTACCACTCAAATTTCATATTTGTCCCATGCACGACGAGAAGACAGCGCTCTTGAAGGCGATACCGCGCTAGAAGCACCAGCACTCTCGAACATAGATACACCTCTCACTAGGCGGGCCCTTTAATATTCACTCGCAAATTTAAAATGGTAAAAATTTTATTCAAACCTGACTGGATAGAAGTAACACAAGAAAAATAAATAACAGTCAACATCTGGCAATTCTGCTTCACTCGGTAGGATGTGGTTTTCTCAAAATACAATCCCCAACCCCATTTTTATTTCCTCAGAGTCGCTGCGGCACACTGCACCACCCATCGACAGGCTACCCTCGGTGAACACTGAGTGATGAGAATGACCATGGGGGGAGGGAGGGAGGGAGGGAGGGGGAGAGAGAGAGAGAGAGAGAGAGAGAGAGAGAGAGAGAGAGAGAAAGAGAGAGAGAGAGAGAAAGGCCCTACGCTCACCCTTTCCTTTTATACATATATATATAAACCACACACGCACTTCGCGACCACAGCGATGGCTCTGCAAACGCACACACTGTTCTGGGTCGGAGGCAGAGAAGAGTTGAAAAGATGGGAGAAATTTGGCGGTGGTGGGTGCTGGGGGGGTGGGGAGGGGGGAAACTACATAATGAGCCGCCATCTCTTCCACGAGCTCCGCTGCTTAAATATTTCAGGCACGGCCTCCCATAGTTTGGCATTCCGTCGATGGATGCCTCGGGCCGGAAGTCTGAGACGGAGGGAGCGAGCGAGCTTTTACCGGTCGGTATTTAAAGATTAAACGCTACGAAAAATTCGCATGGCTTTCCTGGAAAGCCACCAACTTCCCACTAACCCCGTACCTGGGGGTGCATTATTCCTTTCAGCAAGCTTATTGTACTCTGCGCTCTGCCTGTGTGTACTCTTGCTATATTTAAACAATACGCACGTCAGTAATAACTTATTGTTTTTTAATTCAAATTTGATACATAATGCTGTTACCTTGCGTACGGTAAAGTGAAAAATCATTGAGAAAAGAAATGTGTCAACAATTGCTTATATAATGCATACATACATTTACACATAAATACATACCTGTATATATACAGTAAAGTTGTTAACTTGTATGTTGATTTTCAAAAACAATAGTCATAATTCTGGGTAGTTTATACAACTTAACATAGAATAGTTGTATTTTAGAGGGGGGAACAAATTCACTGTCTGCAATATTAGTCGCCTAATAGCTTCGGTAACTACTGCTAATATTTTGAGAAAATGTTTTTCAAACATTACAATTTAAGCTTGCTGTTATGGTTAATGTAATTACTGCAAGTCATTAAAAATATATTGTAATTTATTTAAAATGTCTCTATCATTACCATAACGAAAGTATTTTAAAGTTAATAAAATAAAATAGAACCATTATGTATGATTTATAAGGAAGGATAATTAAATAAGCAATTAAGATACATTTTATGGTTCAATGTCATTGCTGAAGGACAACAGAAAACATCAGAAATTATTTGTTGAATTATTATTTAAAAAAATGCATAACTATTTTTAAAAATTTTGTTTTTATTTCTATTTCCATTCTATTGCAAGACAAGTTGAAATGAGGTAATTTTAACTTTAATAACCATGTAATATAGTCAGATATTAGTTATTTTCATAGATATATAAGAATAATGCACTAAGCAGGGGGCATAAATACAGAGGATGACAGATATATATACCCCCCCCCCCTTGGAAAACCTAAAAAAAAAATCTGTCATTCCCAGTAACAAAAGAAAATAATTTGAAGCAAACAGCAGGCAAAGTGTGGGCCCTTCACAAAACAAAATTCTTTATAAGCTCCCGGCACTTAATGGCTTAGAGCATAAGAATGCTATGTTATAACAGTTTTGTTTAGCTATTTATAAATTTAGTCACTGAAGTAGACAAATAAGAATGTATGTAGAACCAAATACTCTTGTCTACTAAGCTTCAGAAAAGTAATTAACACAGAAAATGGATGCTTAAGGAAAAAAATTTCTACACATTATCAACTTTCAAAGTAGTCCTAATATTGCAAACATATTTAAGTCATACAACAGAAGAATATGAAAAAGATAGTTTCTGTGAACATGCAACTAAATCTGGCAAACTACAACAGAGTTTCTTGTGCTAATCTAATTGCAACTATTAAACCTATGAGTGATGATGCACAGTAGATTTCTTTATTTTTGTTTCATTGCAGATACTGTCTACTTTGCATTTCAACTTCACAAGGAAAGGCACCTTGAATACCAGCCTCAATAAGCATTTTTATCATTTTGGATAAAACAATTATGCAGATGATTATTATATAAAGCATGGTTCGAGAAAAAATAAGAGATACCTAATGCATTGGGAACACTATATTTATGTGACAAAGGGGCAACTATCCATTCACACATGTATCAGCGGAAATTAATTTTTTTTTTAAAAATACAATTGAGGTCAAAACCCACTTTTTATAAGGGCAAAGAATGTGGCTCCTCTTCCACATATTAACTTGTAAGGTCTTAAATGACCACTGCCAATCACCAAATTCCAGTTGTGGTAACGTTGAACTGGTGATGGTTCGAGATGCATCCACTTCATGACCAAGTTAAAAACCACAATGGTACCTCATCAGTTAGATGTTAGCTTCAGGCTTTATGTGCAAGATTAATAAGATAAGTAAAATAATAAACAATTGAAACGAATGTCCTTTGCGTGCTGCTTTAAAGGCTCAATGAAAAATGTTAGCATTTTCACAGGAATTATCATCACTAGAATCACTTACACTAAACATAATAATAGTTATGCCAACAAGAGGCTCACGTCAAGGCTACGCTTCACACCTTTCTCCGAGAAGAAAGAGATTTCTGACCATTGCCAAAGTGAACACGAACATGACTGCCATGACATGAAATTCTGGAACACCAGTGCTAACTGTATTCTAAGTGGCCATGGTCACTATTGCATTAGACTCAAATAGTGAGGCAGGGGTAAGAGGGACAGGTTGTGCAAAATCTCAAGCATGAATCAGATTAATTTATGAGCATCGAGTTGGTAACTAAGTTGTTCAAAGCTCATCATATTGGAGATTCATTAATCTTTAGCATTTCTGTTCATAAACATGCAAATTAGACACTGTATTTACTAATGTTTACTGGGAAATGCTGGGATGGCACAGCTGAAGGTATAAATGCAAAGCTAGATCAAATTTGGCCAGCATAATGAGAATGGATTGCCTGGTCATGCAGTAAAATCAAGTCTCTCACCGCTGCAATATTAAAATGAGTCTGGTACGTTAATTTCCAAAAATTTTCACTCTTAGATGCCTAAAACAGTTTCCCCATCAGCGACTGTAATGTCACTTCACTGTGATGGCCATCACTGCCTTAGTTCAGGTCATCAAAGGATGGCATCGAACTTACCTTGTAATCCACATGCTGTAGATATGGGCATAATAAACTTGGTGTTTTAGCACTGTGGTTACAAAATACTAACTCAGCGTGTATTAGCTTGTTTCCATATTATGACATCCTAACATTTAAGAATAATTCAAAAGTAGTATGTATGTTGCCTGCAAATGATTTATAAAACCTCATGAGTGTGAGTTTTGTGCTGATGAAAACTAAAGTATCTTAAAACTAATTGGTTGAAAATCAGTGATGCACAGTTTCAATGCATCCAACTTTTTTAATGTTTATTAATCACATCCAAAATCTTACATCTTGCCTAATTTACTTCAGGGATATGTTTCTTTTATTGAAACTAAACTTACCTATTTTCATCTCTTCGTTGAAATTTCATAATTATATAGCCTATGCATTAACCCAGTACATGGGCTACCTCTGTTTCCAATTTTATCCAAATAAATTCTATAGTACAATTATCATTGAATAACAGACATCCAAACTTACAAACTTTAACATTCATATATTAGTAGGAAGTAGGACAAAAGTAATTATAATCCATTTATAACAAATGTAAACTATTAAGGTAATACAAAATATCCAATATTTTGTTTATTTGTACACAAGTCAAATAGTACAGTATTTTTGAATAGAGATCAATCCATTAAATATTCTATAAATATTTTAAATAAATGACAACATGCATGCTGCTTTGGTTCAGCTATCATTTTTTGGCAACTCATTGAAATCTCACTGAAATAAGTATTATAATATTAGTAGTAGAGGGGTAAAAAGTCACGTAATTTTATTTTTTAATCATATGTAAAATCCCAATGTGTTGAGCTATTAATGGACACATGGCTCACCTTTGGAGCCACAACTTAAAGTTTGTAGGTTATGCTTGGTGGAAATAAAAAAAGGATACCCAATGTCTTGCCTATGATTAATTTTTTTACTTAAACAAAATTTGTTCTTTTTTCACTCCCTTAAGGTAGATGGACATTGGTTGCCAATGGACACAGGGCACAAATCCAATTTATTCTACGTAGTACTCCCACTGCATTTGGAACATCATAATCTCAGATAAATATGCTCCATTCTATGTGTCGTTTAGTCATCCGCATTGTACAGACTATACAGATATCTTGCCCTCTTGTCCATTCCCATCGGAATTGCAGACATTCGATACGTACAATGCGGATAAGTGAAAGCAGTCTTGTTTAATACATGCGTGCGTTGATGACCACTGTGCACATACCTTTAGGATTGGTATTTTATATGCTGTGTAGCCTATCTGTTAATGCAGTATATGGGCTACCTCTATTTCAAATTTTATCCAAATCAATTCCGCATTAAAGCCATAATTAGTAACAAATATCCAAACTTTCATATTTACAGATTAAGAGGATTGTAAATAGACAATATAACAAATTTTAAACACCCAGTATTAACAATGATTTCTTAGATTAATAAACTTAAAAAAATACTCCAAAGTTGGATTATACTCTGAAGAGTAAGCTAGTAGTAATAGAACCAATCACAGCCTTGATATCAATACGTCAATTTTTGGGGTGACATTTACAATTTTAATGATTTAACAAATTGAAAACTTTCAATTGGGTTCATTCCAAGGGAATGCATGGGGACCAAAGCACTGGACTATATCAGCAAAGTCATCTACCAGTAAATGTCCCATTCAAGTATGGCTATCCCTGGAGATTCTAACAAGGTGAGCATCACATTGAGAAATGATGTTTCATTAAGTACTGCATGTAATGGTGTTTATTTTATATTGATTTAATTGTTCTTGAAACAATAAAGAACAAATGCATGATTATGTACCTATCACACAACACCACTAACTTGTGAATTATTGCAACATGGGCATTTGAATCACTTTCCATTCATGAATTTGACTATAGTAAAATGGTTGCATCATTTGTGAATGTTCCTTCATTCCATTAAGTCAACATTATGTTTAAAAGTAGCTGGTTAAACATTAAAACTGCAAAATATTGACAAGCTCATTAGTAATGCATTAATTAAACCATATCTTCAAACTTCACATTTTCATGAAGCACTTTCGCATACACTAAAAGCAGGATTAGGAATTCAAGTAAAGCTTACCATAAATTCTGTTAGCCACTATAAAAATAATATGTGCTGAGTCGGACCTCTGAGACTGTGTTGGTTATTACAGTGGTGTTGTAATACACAAAATACTATCTTGTCAGTATACTAATATTTATATACTCATAATATTACCACACCATTTAAAAGATAATACTTTCACTGGGTTTTGATATCCTTAAAATAACTACTTAACTAAACATACGCAAAATACAGTAATCATAATACAATAACCAAGCATGTAAATGCTTAAGGATTACACCAATAAAATACTACGGATAATAATTATATGTACACTGTAATAAATAAATGTACCTAATTACTAATTTTTTGCAAAGTTAAATTTATGCCATATGTTTGTATCCTTCACACATAACTTATTGTTAGCAGGTCCGAGGGGGTAAATTCCAGTATTTTAGGAAGGACACAAATGTCCAGTCAAGAGTTCTTTACAGGAGTGTGTACCTTTAATACAATTTCTTATTGGGTCCACAATAATTAAAGTTTTTACTAAATTCAATAGGCTTTTCACTCAGGGTATTAATTTTGCATGAGATTCAACTCGGACCACTGGTCTCCCACAAACCAAAATAACTGATCACTGAATAAATGCTTTGGTCTCTAGTTGATCATTAAAATGTCATTACCAAAAGATAATTTCTCATATAGATGTTATGACTCAGAAAGTTTGTGTTCAAAATATTTAACTTTGGACTGTAATATATACAATGCCAATAAGTCCAATCAATGTGAAGACTTACCTCCACAGCATGAATTTCACCGTCATTTTAACAATAGGTACACAATTATCCTAATATCAAAATAGTTGTTATAATTCCACACAACTTATAATCTGTGTCAGTCATGGAATCCTAGCTACATATAAAATTAGCTTGACATATTCACCATAGCACATCAATTCATACAATATGACTGCTTGCTTAAACAATAATTATAAATATATATCACAGATTAACATTAATACTGTTACAGTACTAATGTCAGAGAGGTCACACTATGGTTACAATTCTGCAAAAAAACAAATATGGAACTACACCAATCCCTCACTTAGAACGACTAATGCGATCCTAAAAATGTGTTATTTGAAATTTTGTATTCTGAAGCATTATTCTCCAATAATAGCAAGGTTAATTTACTTAATGTGTTCCAAAATGTGTAGGGAAATATTCTTCACATAATATAAATATGTAGAACAACACTCAATAATAAATACGTCACACCATTTATCCTTATAAGCCTACCATTGAATCCTTAGTATGAAAAATACGATATCGCGTAACGGGAGATAGGTGGTTACGTATTTCAAAATTAAAGAGCTTAATCACATATCACCGCTTGGTTCACACCAATCCTGTTAGGCCATGATATTTTTTTAATTAAGTACACCATTCATTTAACAACCTTTTCCATGTGAATTATCTAAAATTTCTGTTCCAGTATCTAATGTCAAATACATTCCCCCTAGTACTACAAACAGCATCGGACTTATATGAATGTTTGATAGAGTACTTATTTACGATACATATGATTGTGTACACAGTTAAATTCTTGCTTAAAACTAAAGTGCGACCAACAAAACTGTGGCCTTCATGACAGTCTGCATGCCATAATACTTCTAGTTTTGTCTCAAATACTTGAACATGATGCATTACAGTCTCGAGTTCCCTGCCACTGGCTAGACTGAAGTTCATCACGGCCCGGTCTGTGGCCGGGCGACAACGGTACGGCCCAGCGCCATACGTGCGGATGTAAAATATTTGGTCCTTTACACCCAATAGCCGCAACTGAACTTGCCATAGCTGATGTTTGTACAACAGCCGATGGTGTAGTTACCTGCACGTTTCTCTCTTCGTTCCCTCGCATAGCTAACTGTATGCCCGATACATCTGTTGTTTAAAGTTAAAGCAGACTTTGTGGTGTCATACCTGACTTTTTTTTGCCTGTAGCGATTTCATGCTAGCTGAAATTTACAGACGTGCTATTCAAGACTGGGGCAGTAAAATTAACATCCCGCTAAATGAATTAACGCAATTTATAAAAGATGTGCTAAGTGAAGGATTCGTGTATTACCAAATTAATATCAGTAACCAACACAAAGTTACAAACCAAAAATTATTAAAATATTTGGATTTTACCTACATACGTGTATATGTGTGCTATACCTCACAATGCAGCTTATTATTTTGAATTAGATCATAAACTACCAGTTTATAGGAGACACCTTCATTCCTCATTCATTCATCTTAGAACTAAGATGTTGATAACCAGCATCAATCTGAATACTCAGTCTATTTACAAATGAAAACTTGCACAACAAAACATTTCTTCACAGTTATAATTATATGGTGAAAATGTAAATTCCAGTGTTTCATGGTAAACAACTAAATGCTCAGACAACTGATTTTACTTTCTGACATATTCTTTCTTGAGAGACTTAAACAACAAAATATACATCACATATAATCATAATGTTAACTTGTAGAAGTAAAGTTTACTAATACTCAAACAATATCATGCACTAATCTATTTACACAATTTAAGTAAGAATGGGCAGGTAACAGGCATTATTTATGTATGTACACCACTGGCATACTGGTATGTACATCTGTATGTGGTACCATGCATGTTACACAAGCTCTGGAACTAAAAATGAACACATTCGACTACTGCAAAGAACCACTTATTCAATTCAGCATGCTAAACCAATTGCTGTTCCAGGAAGCTTCAACAGAGTGGACACGTCTCAGAAGAGTACTATTAACAACCTCAACTAAGTTGTTCCTGTGTTCCTAGGATGACATCAAGGGACCATTTTGAAGTACCCAAAGGTGGGGGCATGGTAGGGGACACTGGACTCAGGTTCGAATCCCGCTCCAGGCAAAAGCTGGGATGCTTCTTACTATAGGTCCCAACATCCCTGGTCTATGTTATGTTTTACTGTTCCTATGTCGTGACAACCTGAGTTACATTTTACCCACTCTGTATTTAACAAAGCCCGACTATAGTTGTTAAAGTTTAAAACTAATAAACTAAACTCACATAAATAAGAAGCATTTTATTCAAGTGACAGGAAAAAAAAATAACCTAACCTTAGTTAAGTAAAGAAAATGATGAACTAAAATTCTGGTAAACAAATAAATTAAGTGTGTGAAAACATTGAGATAAGTTAAACAAGGCTAACACTGTAAATAAAGGTGCTAAAACTCATATTGCAAAATGTGCAAAACACCAAATAAAATACATAACACATGCATCAATGAAAATTTTCTGACTCACCATGAACTGTCAGCTCTGAATCTTTATTCAGCTCGTACAAGCGTATTGCCTCGTCGAGTTCCATTTGTGTTGAAATTATGCAAGGATCACCTACGAACCAAACAAACTCCTAAATATTGCCAGTGATAACATTCTATTCTAGTTAGCGAATATTTCTGTAACTGGCTTTGAAAAACAAATTGCTGAAAGTTATTCTGGATACTTGTGATGCACGTAAATAAAATACACTTTCATTGCGGTTCTATGAGAGTTAACATATAATTTAAGGAGACACCAAAATCTGACAAGTGTTAACAAATGTGCATGCTCGGCAGTGAAAATATATACTTTACAGCATAGTTGTTGCTTTTATTACCAATGAAATAGAAGGGGAATGATAAAGAGAATAATTTTCTTAATAAATTCACTCTTAGTGCACTACCTTGGATTCTGGTAAATGCTGTACAGTAAATTACTAATTAGCATTTACTGAACTGAGTTCTGAGTTGAGTAATAACATTGTAATAAATAAGTACATAAACAATTTAGTACAAGTGAACTAGCCATTGACAAATATTTGTGGGGCCAAATGCAAATTTTAAAGCAATGATAAACCACCAGCTTGATCATAGTGAACTGCAGTTAATTCCAATTCATCTTAAACTTCAAAGTGTCCTGTGTGTGAGTGTATTTAGATGCATAAGTGAGCATTCACATGCATACGTTAATAGAAGTGCAATTTGCATTCAGTGGTTGTAGAGTACATGGAGCACATTATGCAAGAGGGTCGGGCAGTGGCTCAAACTTAACAAAAAAATGTAGTGGGGAGACAATTTTCTGGCTGTGGTTAGGGCTCTACCATTTATATTCAACCTTTTTTGTGTTTCAGAACTTTTAATTGAAAATTTTGGCCACAATCGTTGGTAACATCCCATAAAAATGATATAGTACCTTCGTCACTGTTCCGAGGAAGAAGTTCTTCGGCTTGTACTGTGAGTTGCAAGCAATCATGAGATTTACTTATGAACAGTATATAATTTTCAACTTTCGGTACACCACAATAAATTTGTGTTTTGGAGTCAGTGCAGAAGTTTTGTGCGACCAGTCTGCATTTTTGACATGTACAGTACAGTCTCGTTCATCCATCATAAAGGGGCCGGCTAAACATCGGATAAGCGAAAATGTTTGATAATAGGGAGGAGTCAAGAAAAAACTTCTTAAATATTAAGCTACATTGAAACTTGGAACATAATACATTGTACATACATATGTTTTTTATAATATACATTACGATCTTACATCAAAATAATCTTCTACAAGTATAAAAAAAACTATTAAAAAATGAATTGAAAAAAATTAACTTACAGTTACAAAATTATTGTCTGAAGTTATGAGTGCCATATGTTACACTTAAAGTTCAGTCCTTTTTATTGTAATCTGTTTCCCTGATAAGTGCCGTTTCTTCGCTGCCAAATCTCACCATCTTTGCAGCATTATAATGTACTTACTATAGCTTCTTCTTGTTGCTCAATGTATTTAATTGCAGTCACCAGAGCCTTAACTCTGTCGTTACGTGAAAATTCTGCGAGGCTGAACAGTTGGTGTTTGATCTTCATCTTCATTTCTGTTGTCATTGCAGTTGACTAGAGCAACAATTTCTCCATCAGTTATTTCATGCTGATCAGCCTCCATCCAACTTTCGGTTTCTTGCAAAGACACATCCTCACATACAAGAATATGTTGCACTTAAGGTAGAATGGTTTCTTCAGCTTCATCTGTGCTTTCCATGTCCATACTTTCACCACTATGGAGCAGCTTTTTCCATTATCTGGCAATTGCTTGAGCCCTTACATCAGCCCAGGCTCCTGCAACCCAAAAAGCAACATCCTTCACATTAACGCATTTTAATTTGTCAATCATGTCTCGCCCTTCATCGATTTATTTTGTCACTGCAGACAGTAACTTTCTGCGGTAGTTCTTTTTAATCGTTTCCAATACGTCCTGATTCATAGGTTGGCATATGGCAGTAACATTAGGAAGCAAAAATATTGCCTTAATGTAACCATCTCGAAGCTCCTATGCATCAGGGTACGTTGGAGCATTATCTAACAACAAAAGAGCTTTTCTGGGTGATTTTTTTCTTTCAAATACTTTTGTGTTGAAGAAATAAATTCCTTAAAAAAAACAGTTTTTTTTTTAAATTTCACTGCTCATTCACACACTTATTTGGCTGTAGTATTTTACAGGAAGAGTGCCTTTTGAAATTGTTTTAAAGGCTCTAGGATTTTTGGACTTTCCAATCATTACAAGGTCCATTTTGAGCATTTCTGCATGCTAAAACAATCATCCTTTCCTTACTATACTTGTAGCCAGGGTTCTGGCTGCAAGACTCTTACTAGGTAATATTTTGTAATATAGCCCTGTCTCATCACTGTTAAATATCTGATCACCCATTAGGTTTTCAGTTTCAATAAATTCCTGAAATCTTATTTTGAATGCTTCCATATCTTCAAAGTTCAATGAAAGTTTTTCAACACTCAACTGACGGATGCCATAGCATATCTTCCATCGGTTGAGCCAACCAACATTTGCTGTGAAATCTGGAACCCCTTCATTGAATTCATTAAGAAAATACAATGCCTTTTGCTGTAAAAATATGCCCTGAAATAGGCAAACATTTGCCCTTGAACTGTGTAAACCAAAACAAAGCTTTGCTAACTTTTTCATAGTCACATTTTTTTCATAGTTTTTCTTTCTTTGAATGCCCCTCTGTAACTCTTGATGCACACCATTTTTCTATTTGATTGTTTTTTTTCCCCAGTCCCCTACTGTTACCGTCCAACGTCAAAGTCTTCAGCCATATTCTGCATTGTCTCTCCTTTGTCCAGTCTCCTGATAGCCTCAAGTTTTTGTTCCATTGATACAATAACTTTCTTCCTTTTTGTCGCCATACTTGTTTTAATTTCAACTTTCAAAACAACACAATGTTTGTCAAACTGAGACAGATACACATGTAACACACAATAAACCAATCCATACAAAATGATAAACTGCACTGCACTGAGTAGGTAGTGCGTTGTGAAGTACGTGAAGTAGGGCGTGAAGAAAGTAGGGTGTATGGCCTTGTGGAAGGAAGGGATGAATGCCAGACATATGAGTCGCAGGCTTAATATAGACTGTGTCCTGTCGCTTCGCAAAGGATAAATAAAAACAGTAAAAATCAGTTTGTGTACAAGAGAAATTATTTCATTAATCAATCAATGGCAGTAAAATTTATTTTAGAAAGTTAAATATATTTTTTTATCATTCTATCAAACTTTACAAGTATTTAGGTATGTGCACTCTACACAAATTTTGAGATAACCAGAAGTCTGGAGTTCTATACACACAATCATTTTTTTTAACCTCTTTTAAGGTTCCTTGAAATTAATAATAATACTTTTCAAAAACTTTTCAAGAACTTTCAAGGCATGTGAAACCATGATAAGCTGCTGATACACATTGTGGAGGCAGCAAACATTCAGAGCATTCATATTTTCTGTTAAAATTCAGATAGGTGGATTTTACTAGTACTAATCTAAAATTTTGTAAAAAATTAATTATTAATGTGAGTTCTGCATGTTGGTAAAAATAAAAATGAGTTTTCAAAGTGATCGGAAAGAACAAAATTACTTCAAATTATTATTAGTCTGAAAAAATTTCATAAAATGTTTTAGAATATTATAACTTCAATTATAAAAAATTAATTTCAAAATCCATGAAATGATTGTGAATTTTTCAAGCTTCGCATCACTGCTAGAATTAAGAGTATACTGTTTTCAATGGGTTTATCAGTCATCTTAAAACATTGGTTAGCTGATTATTTTATTTTTATAGTCATCTTAAAACATTGGTTAGCTGATTATTTTATTTTTATATTTTTAACTAAGTCTTATGGTTAAATGGTGATCATGGCACACACACCTTCTTCATCAACCCACTTCATGGTGAACACTTGGTCCTGCGAAAAACGGCAAATGTCTCGTATCTCCTGGGTTAGCTGGTCCAAAGTGATCTGAGGTATTATGTAAGTGATCATGATCTCTCTGAAAACAAAACAAAATTTCATAGCCAAGGGAGGATCTGTATTAGTGAGGCGGGATGATAGGTGCGATGTTCGCTTCTAGTTGGTATCTTCTCTAAGCAAAAGGCTCTGAGCTGGCGCGCAGTCTTCTTGTAGTGCATAGGGCAACTATGACAACTAAGCAGTAACCATAACATTAGAAACTAAGATAAAGGCACTTTCAAGAATTTTTACCGTGGTTTTCACGTCTGAAAACACATGTTTTAGCATCTTTCACTCTCCAAAATATGAAGTTTAAAAATAAAATATGGAAACAGAACTACTAATCCACCCTCACCACATTATCAATGCTTTTTGTAAACAGACACCACTCTGATTTCTTAAGCAGTTTTCAAATCGCATGGTTTATTCTGAAGCTCTGCACAATGAATGTGTGCCCAGGTAGATAGGCCTCTTAAGGTGACTGCCAGACTGGGCCACCAATCAGCGTGGACAGTTCCAGGTGTTAACATGTGGCAATGAGAAAATGGGCTGAATTCTCAATTCTAGATCGCAATACAGGCCAAATGCGGAAGCTTATTACATATAAAAAAAAAGTAGGGGAAAAGAATGACATCATGACATCACAACATCCAGTTTTTAAATTTAAAAAAGAAAGTTTTTGATTGGGTTTATAATTAAAGGATACTACTTAGGATGGTTTAGAAGCTTCGGTTAAAATGTTACGTGTGTTGTTACTGAGTATATGTGTAAATGTTTGAATTTTCAAATTTAAATTTTTTTAAATCATGAGAATTTGTTTTCAGCAACTTCTGGAGAACTTACTGAATTATTACATGTGGCTTTGCATACACCGTCACACTTAACGTCAATGATGATAAACTTAATAGTGGAACAGTAAATATATCATGTAGTATTGGCAATACCCAAAGACAAAATAACACAGTAGAAAAAAATACTAATGATAGTGTGAGTTTTGGAGCAATAGTAATGGTCGTTTATACAAGAGCGAATGAATAAGCTGAAATGAATATCATTACAAATTGAATAAATAAGTATGCAATAAGCATTAAGTAAGTAATAATAAATTTGTTGCATATGTGGGGTAGTGAGTGTAGTAGTGGCAAGAGAAGAGGAAGGTTGTGTTTATTCATCATATATCAATATAATGGTACAGTGTAGAGAGAATGTGTGGTTGTGATTGTAGTAGTAACCAGGGGATTGACAGTTAGTGTTTAATGAAATAAAATAAATTAAAAGGAGGAATGGCATATTATATTTGGTTTAAATTTAATATCTACAAGAGAAATATTGACAGAAAACTGTTATTGCCATAATGCTAATAAATCTAAGTGATTTTTATGGCTTTAAAATGTTTGTGATTTGTAGTTTTATGTTAATTTAGTTTGTTGTGCCCTAGGTGGGCGCCCTTTCCTTTTAGCACTTGTCTTGTAATTATTTAGAACGATCCCTAACACAATGCCTACGGGGATGCTAGCCACAATGCTTGCACGCCAAGTGAGTAGTCTGCTAAGAAAAGAAGTGTCCCAAGAAAAAATAAAAGTTCCTATTGCCAACATTCGGAAATGACGTCATACCGGAAGGCTGCCATTGTTGCGACTACATAGAAGAGCTAGGACGTCTAGGACGTTCTCTTCTGGGCAGATCGTTGCTGCTTCAGATATATAAACCCCCTGGAGGGTGAGTAACAGCATGGAGTCTGCCAGTGCTTGCCGCACTGAGAACGTCACTATGCCCACCGACGCTCCGACTCCGTAGACACAGTCACGCTGCCCGAACTCCACTGGAACGACACGCCTCTGTGTATGGCAATGAAACGTTAAGTCGTATTTAAGTGATAGAATAATTTTCGAGCCTGAGGTGAAAGAATATTTCTGAAGTGGAACACTGTAGGAAGAGGTTGGAAATATTATAAAACAAGTTTGGACTTACTTAATCATTTACGGAAGACGTTGCCGTTCGTCGCAGAGTTTGTTAGACACTTACTACTGGACTTAGTGGCGGGTGACGATTATGGTTAGTCATAGAACTGGTCAGCGGTTGACGGTAGTGGCTGCGACTTTTATAGATTGGACTTAATTTCCTGCACGAGACTACAGTGCTTACGTGTTCTTAAATAATTATGTAAGAGGTGTTGCGCTTACGTAATAGGAAAACCACTATGCAGATTCAAACTCAGTATGGCAGGGCATTCATGAAAATGATTGTCCGAGGTGTTTTTTCGGAGTGCCTAAAGTGGGTTCGCAATTGAGTTATAAGATAGTCACGCGCTTGTAAAGAGATGGCGCATTCATTAACAGCAGCGAGTACGCAGTGACAGTCTTCAGTCAAGGGACAAAGACTAGCAGTACACAAGTGGTAGTGTGCCTGATCTGTGCAAAACTCTTGTGCAAAAGCGAGTGACTTTCAACTGTTTCAGAAGATCTGGTACCGAGAGATCATATGGCAGCTCGGTGTCTGTGTACGAGTGGTTCGAATGCTTTGGCCTGCAGCGAGTCACCCGGCAGCGAGGTGAGGGTGACACGAGTGGGAACTCGGCCGCAGCGCAGCAGAAACCAAGGCAAGTTACTACAAGATTCATAGTAGCTTTAAAGACTTAGGCTACAGATGTAACTGCTGAACACTGAGTCTGAACACACGCAGTGCCCTGATAATATATTTATATTTTAATATTTGTAGTATATTACGTATCTTATTTGCGCTATTCCTTTGGCGCACACGGTTACCAAGCGAATTTGTACTAACAGTTTTTCCTTAAACAGCCCGTGTAATTTTATAATAAGAAAATAATCTTGTATAATATTGTTATTGCATTGTGAATTGGGGATTAATATTAGTGTTTTATTTATATTTACATTGTGTAGATCCGGACTTGTACATATATTAAGAGATAAATTCAGATGGCTTATATTCATGTCCCTTTCAATGATTATCTTTTGGAGTATCATAACCAATATTTATATGATGACCTACCTATATTAGATTTAGGTATCTGTTTCATTGCCATCTACAAATAACACCTGGTATATGTTTCAGAAGCACTGAAGTATTGAATGAAGGATTGATGAATGTCACTTATTACTATTGTGAACAGGTTCATTATAATTTTGAATAAATGTTGAGTTAAAAGTTACGGAGACACCTTCCAGGTTATTTCCATTGTCATCTCGCACTCCAGTGGTAAGTGTGATGAGTTAGGTGAGAGGTGTGTTATGTGTTTAATTTATAATGTTAGGTGAAATAGTTACTTTGTTTAGGTGAATCATGTAAAAATGGTTCATTTTCCTATAGGTTAATTGTGAAATCATTAAAGTGATTAAAAAAAGCAAAAGGTTTGGGAAAGGTAGGTCGACTAGTAAAAAAAACTTTCACGTTTATCATTTTAGTAAATTAGTGAATTATATAGGTGGAATGTATCGTAAAGGAGACTAAAATTCTACAAGATCTAGTGTGTTTTGCGATAGCTGTATTTCATTTGTATAAAATAAGAATTTTTGTGATTAAAATTTTGTGGTATCATGAAATAGAAAATAGGCCCACCCGGTCTAATCTATTTTGCTATACTGGTATTTAATTTTTTGAAAGTGAGTTCTTCAATATATTTTCTCGGTATTGTGACCAAGAACACAGTTCCACCCAGTCAACTCTAGTTTGCGATACTGGTATTTTCACTTTTCAAACAAATTTTATTTTTCAGTAAAATGATTTTTTATAATAAATAGGGCACTATGTTAATTTTCTTGATACCGCCATAAATTGTAATAGACATAATTTTATTGGTAGTGAAAAATCTGCATCGGCAAAATAGAATAGTACCAGGGGGAATTATATTCTAGTTTATGATACCAACAAATTAATATGATATTAAAAATTGAAATGCGTGAAAAATTGTGTGTTTATTGTTTCCGTACTTGTCATTTAAGAAAATAAAATTTTGGTATAACGTAAGCAATACCATATTGGTGACATCATTAATATTGTTATGGTATCATGATATAGTATAGTCCCTAAAATGCTAAAACAGGTATTTTCACAAATATTTTAAGGTATTGTAAGTAATATAGCAACAAACAGATAGCGTATATATTTAATATTTCACCATAAAATTATAGGGTGACTGCTTAGCTAAGGTTTCCTAAAGGCATATTAACTATGTGAAGACTGGACACCAGTTGGATGAAGTGACATGTTATCCATTAGCCAACATGGTTTTAGACCCAAGCACCCAGCCAAGCATCACCATTAAACTTGCAAACATCATAGATTTATTGAAAGTACAAAGAAAATAGGTATAATACAACAGACAACGGAATAATTCGAAATGTAGTCAAAGTATACCACTCAAAGTGATAATGTTTTCACAATAACAAAGTATTGTGTAAAATAAATAAAACATATAAAAGAATTTAAATTTACATAGCACTGGTTATCATGACTTATCACATGAATTTCATAACAGCATAATTTATTCTAGTAGTTTACAAAGTGTATTTAGCTGTCCGATAAACCAGAAAACTGCACTCAGTATCACAATAATGTGTTATACATTGATTAGGCAAAAGTTAGGAACTAAAAGCAATATTTCAAACAACATGCAAATGTCTTGTTCCAAGAATAAAACATGGTGAAAATCATATCCTTGTATGAACACCTACTGTAAAATAATTCTGCTATATCTAATGAAATAACTAATAGTAATTTTGCAATGCAGTTTTACACAGTGATTACAAAAAAACATAATGATATTAAAAAAATGAATTTCCAAATTATAGTTTGCCTTTCTTTCGATGCACCCGTCCTCAATATTCATCCTATATTTACGTTAAGTAATAAATGTTTACCCGAAAATACAATTTTTCTCATGTGGCTACCTTAACCAAACCTCTACCTAAAAGTTTATTATGAGGAAAATACTTGTTAAAATGCAATGAGCTTTTACAGAATGATTAGAAAACATGTTAGGAAGTTAACTGCATTTAAGAATTTTTTTAATTTTTTTTTTGTAGAAAAGTAGTAGCATTCAACGTTTACCACATAAAGTATCATAATTATACCATAACACAAAGGAAACAGCAAAATTGGTAAATATTTACTTGGGCGGTATTTCCAAAAAAAAATGTTAAAAATCCGAAAATACCTTTATTTTATGCTCTTCGACGTCCTCTTTTCATTAAAAGTGGCGGAGGTAAGAAATTCCAAATACTTTAGGAGATATCTAATTTTTAAATTTCATCATATGTAGTTGAGCGGTATTTGCGAAAAAAAATGTTAAAAATCCGAAAATACCTTTATTATATGCTCTTCAACTTCCTCTTTTCATTAAAAGCGGCGGAGATAAGAAATTCCAAATACTTAAGGAGATATCAAATTTTTTAATTTTGCAATACAAGACCTGTGGAACCATTCGAGCGGCGCCATTTTTGTTATTTTGCCGTGTGTTCGTGAATACGTGAACCGTGAATGCGTAATTAATAAAATGGTTGATTAGGTCAGGTCAGTTACATTATTAATACTTTCAAACTAAGCCGACATTAAAAATTATTTCGTGAATTAATTTTAATGGCTGTTTAGTTTTAAAATATTTATAATGTAACTGACCTGACCAAACAAACCCGGACAGAGGGTGAACAGTAAACTAAAATGGTCGATTATGTCAGGTCAGTTACATTATAAATACTTTCAAACTAAGGTGATATTAAAAATAATGTGAATTAATTTTAATTATTCTTTAGTTTTAAATTATTTATAATGTAACTGACCTTACCTAACAAACCCGTAACAAAGGATGTACAGTAACAACTCACGTAAATTTTTTTGTTACTTATTACTAGCGCAACAATATCAAAATAACAAATAAGACTTTAAAATTAGAAACGTTAAAAACTCACCTAAGTTGGAGGCGGTAATTAAACACTGTTTTAAACAATAATTGAACTAAATAATCACGTATTAGTTCATTTGAATTCTGGCCTATCACGAACAATCACGTGACATCATTATCCAATAAAAAAACAGATACTCGTACGTAAACAAGAAACAATGGTGCACGCACGCCACAGGAATGCGCTGGTTTTGTGCTGAAATTTAAAAATTCGATATCTCCTAAAGTATTTGGAATTTCTAATCTCCGCCGCTTTTAATGAAAAGAGGAAGTTGAAGAGCGTATAATAAAGGTATTTTCGGATTTTTAACATTTTTTTTCGCAAATACCGCTCAGCTACATATGAAGAAATTTAAAAATTCGATATCTCCTAAAGTATTTGGAATTTCTAATCTCCGCCGCTTTTAATGAAAAGAGGAAGTTGAAGAGCATTAAATAAAGGTTTTTTCGGATTTTTAACATTTTTTTTCGGAAATACCGCCCAAGTAAATATTTACCGCAAAATTAAATTGTTTACAAATGCTCCACGCTAGAGAGGCTGGAAGCGTAATATTTGCTGTACCAACTTTTAACACTTACCCATTGTATGCAAATTTGACTCTTATATCTGGTACTTCTGAGTTTTGAGTAGGCATGACTGAAAATCGTCGTAAAAATTTCTTCCCTTTTCTGATTCTACGTCTATAAAACCTAACCACTACAACGTATAGCTGCCACAAGCAATCCAACTCGCCTTGGGGGCGGTAACTCTTCAGACCAAACTGACAGTCAAACACGCTGACCAGTCTGAAAAACACCAAATGTACAATAGAATAGAATTAAAATCAGTAATATAACATGAAAATCTGATATACCTTTAAAGGAAACAAATGATGTTACCTAAGCAATTAAAACCATAACCAAATGTTATACGAGCATAAACTGAATTCATACATAATAGAATCACTATGGGTTATAAATAAATACAAAACTAAAAGGTTTAATACTTACCCTTGTGAACTTAAAACAAAGTTTGTATACTTTTGACAGCAACGCCTTACAAAACAAAACACAGTATCATGCTTGTTTGTTAAGGTAGCTTGAAACCTCGCCTCGAAGGTAGTTGCAAAGTAACATGAAAGAGAGCAGCACAGTTTTCTTCATACCAAAAAGGACTATTTGCACATAACAGATTCTTCTACTTCCACTTATAAATTTTTTAATAAGAATTTTATAAGTGATTTATTAGCACTGGAGTTAACTTGAATCTGTCACTATGGTTCAGAAATAGATCTTTGCCAATATCTTACAACTCTCTATATATTGTATATATTTGATTTTTAATATCAAGTTCAAAATTACAGTTATTTGACATCATTAAAAAAATATTTTTTTAATCAGTTACAAAGGCCATGTTACAATCGAAAAGGCACGATTTACATATGGTCAGACATTCTAATAACTGTGCCTTCACCCGCGGCTTCGAGGCTGAAGCCAGGGGTGGGCCTAGTTGTGATTGAGGAGAAATTATGGTTTTTCCATTAGGGGGAAGGAGACACCAGGATAATCTGCGTGGGTCGTCGGCCCCCGTATTCCACTAGGCACTAGGCTGTCAGATACTACTAAATGACTAACTGTTAAAACAGGGACGCACTTCCTAGACAGCATAGGTCGCTGGTTCTTGATTAGAGTAGGCGGTAAACTACGTACTAAATAATGGGAGGTTTTTGGCAAGGCTTGCTTTTAATCGTGTGTTGCATGGTTTGGATTGCATGGCTCACGCCGAAAAATTACATATTACACTTGAGACCCTAAACAAACAGGTTGCACTCTATGTATGTTTTACTCGATTTTAACAGTAGTCTAGTTAGGGAAAGTAAATGGTTGGAGGCGTTCAACCCCCTAATGTTTGTTAACTCGTGACTCAACCTGGCTTCGTGAGACGTGAATCAATGTTAGTTCATGAAGTTACTTGTGACTAGCACGCGTATGCACGACTGAGTTGCATAAAATGTTACGTTGAAGTTGGCCAGTTAGTGCAGCAAGCGCCCATAGATGGCGACAACAGATTGACGCCAACCATTAGTGCTCCTCGAATCCGCACAGACCGCTATGGCGCATCGCCGCCTCACCCCGAGCGTGTGCAATGTGAACGCACCTGGGTGCAGGGTGGTGCAACGCCTCGAACATAAGCTGCCCCGCCTAATCGACTGTCGACCGCGCGATAGTCGACCACGGAGGTACTGTGAGGTGACCTGATTATCTGGACTTTGTAATTAACTTTCAGCGCTCTTAAAACAATTTTAATTAAGTGATGGCTATGATTAAATGTTATTTGTAATTCTGGACTTAAGCGCGATCAGGCGGCGTGCATGGCCCAGGATTACTTTTGCACACGACACATTTTCGCGGGAGCGAGGCTGGGGAGTCGTGCGGATGCCACAGCCATCGCCAGTTGATCACCGCCCTCCAAGGAGACTAGTCGCGAGTCGCCCGCGGAGCCTCTCGACCTCCGCCCTTACCACCTCTACCGGAATTGCGTGAGATTTTAAACCCGTCAGCTCCGAGCGGAACATTAGGGTAGCGCGGCACAAGTCCATCATAAACGTGGCCTGTAGAGCCCGGCTCCCAGTAAGCGAACCATGCACGACACAGTGCATGTATAGCGTGCCTTATAATAAAATACTTTAAATTGAGCCTCCGCATATCTGTTACAACGCCCGTAGCATAGCGTCCCTGGTGGCTAAAACAGCCGGGGGTAACTCTGACGGAACGACCCCTACTGCCTGCCGGCCACGTGGCGACGTCACGCCCTGAGTCAAGAGTCTCGGCTACGCACTAGCATGTAGTTAATATTGCCAGTTGGCGTCCAAAAGCAACTCCACACCCTTAACATCACCTCGGCAGAAGGCAGAAGGCGTCAAGATTTATGAACAAACATACTAAATAATTATTGTGCCTTTGCCGCAATGGAACTCTGGCACTAATTATTCGTCATATGTATTATAAAGGGTTATAAATATTTAGTTAATAATATGCAGTGTGCTGTGATATATGATGTATAATAGAATAGTATAATGGTTTCTCGCTGACTAATTTGTAAAGCTGGGGGACATAATCATCCAGCAATGTTTGACCAGACAGGTACAGCAATGTGCAAGCCCCCAACCCCCCGCATGGTAGACTCTTCTCTATTCTGTCCAAATCTTCATCCTGAACCATCCTTCTGTTTCCCGTATTCAACCTGCTCGCCAATAATGCATGAATTTTGCATACAGCATGTAAGTGCCCAGGGTTTTCCCTGTGTCTATGAAGGTTTTACCGGGGCCCAGCTTGTCTAGTTTACAGTCTAGAATAGTCAGTGAGGGGAGTTAGTCATGGTGCAAATCGCTACCATGGCTGGCCAATCCCCCTTCTAGCACAGGATGCATGCTCCCTCTCCCGCATGGCTTAACCCCTGCATGATTAGAGCGTATAGGCTTCGGCCTGAGACGCACTTAGAGTCTCTCCCTAACCCAGACCCCTCTCAAATACACTTAGTTTTAATTTAGGTTAGGAGAAAAAATCTTCCAGACAGAGATACTTATCCTAGAGTAATCTGGGGGAATAAAAGCAGAATACTGATACTTGGTATAGTGCTTTTTGCTCTCCTTTCTCACTCTCCATTCCCACTCTCTCTCCTGCTTCTGGAGTGGCCTTCGCTGGAGCGGCTCCCGGGATTACGCTCCAGCATCCCTCTTCCCCTTGAGCGGGCTCTTGAGGATTATGCTCTACCTAGGACATTCCTCCTGGAGTGGCCTCTCGAGGATTATGCTCTAGGTCCTTTCCCCCTCCTCTTCCTTGTTCTCCTGTCCAATAAGAGGACCAGCTGCCCGATTTATGGAGCTATTTGGCAGTGAAGTCTGGATCTGGAGATGTCACCCTCCCACCCCCCTCAGGAGGATGTTCACCCCACTTTAAGCCACTCCAGCACTGGACGCTGTTGCCGGGACATGTCAATACTTTACTGAGGGCGTAACATGTTGTAGCTGCTCTTAACCTAATTAATAAGTTTGAAATTATGACTCTAACATGGTACCTCCTACAGCAGTAAAGACCGGTCACCAACCCGCCAGTACTATTCGCCCACTGGCAGAACCCCTTCTCCTACCAGACCGCAGGAGTCAGAGAAGTCATAGTGTTAGTACCAAATAACTAATAAGTGCAATACGTATTTGCCCACAGTTCTTCTTTTAAATTCTTAAGTTAATCCATTCTGTTAATTTTGTTTCTTAAGGTCAAAATAGTAAATAGAGTGGTCACAGCAAGTGACAGACGATCTCCATTTTGATTCATTAATTCAAATTTAATTATTTACATTAAAATTTGACTACATTTTAAGGCCTTCAGTCACCTAATTTGTCATTAGATTTTTTATTTAATGGATTTGTAAAGTGTTTAGTTGTTAAGTTTCATGTAAAATTAGTGTTAGTTCATTTATGCAGTTGGCAGAAGTCATATATATACACACCCACCTACCAAAATAATAAGTTTATCTCCATCACCTACCGGCAGTCTCCAGTCTTCGTCAGGGTATGGTTCGGGATGGATGCATCGTTCGCAGGAGGGAGCCATTGTCATTGTTTCATTGGTAACACTACCTCTAATTATTATAACTATTTAACCTAAACATTTTTCTAATTCCCCCCACATGTCCCTGGACCATTTACAGTGCAGGTCATAACCCAGCTGTCATTAGCTTCACGTGATGTATGACCCTTCCGCTGCATGTTTCGAACTTATAGCACTGACCGACTTCAGAACTTTGTTTGAATCGGCCATGCATATGTCTGCCAGCTTCTCAAGTAATATTCTTTCAGCCCATTTAATATAGATTCTCGGCGCCCACTGAAGAACTAGAAATACGTGTTTTATCTGGTTTCATTTCTTAGAAAAGACTGCAACGAGATCTAACCATAGTGTGCTACTATTGATAAGCAGTGTTCAGTGATTCGTTCTTTCAAGAGCTATAGTAGTTTTTATACATAAACTTGACGCCGTCTCCGTTGCCTAAACTGAATTTACGTAAATTTAAGCTGGTAGGTTAATTTTGAATCTCAAGGGGGGGGTTCCTGGCCTCGTGGCGGTAGGCAGGGATGCGGCGACAAAGGACTCCCCGGGCTGTTATGGCCTCCCAGGACGCCTTATTAATGAAACACACGAGTTCTTTTGGTGATTTATTACGTAGCACACTCTACAGGTCACACGTTCATGTGACTGGCCGCTTCACCGTCGACCTAAGCTCCGCGCACCTGAACCTGCTAGGGTCTCTGCGAGAGTACACGGACGTGGCGTGACGTGTGTGGACGATCGGTCCCGCAAATTAATTAAGGAAACACATGACACTAGATTACTGTGGTTAGTCCGCACAGGAGAATGATTTACTTATTAAAACACGTTACACTGAATTACTGCGATTAGTCCCGCACAAGAGAATATTTACTTATTAAAACACGTTACACTGAATTACTGCGATTAGTCCCGCACAGGAGGATATGCATGCGCGGATAGTCCGCGGGGTGGCTGGGCCACGTTAAGCTGGGCACGGACACGGTGGAATCTGGAGCGATATCACACACGTGGCCGTGGCACGTCCCAGGTGAATACTCGTCCGAAAGTTCTGGTCGCGTTCGGCGCAGTGCCGCCCTGCGTGGGCAAAGAACTATGTCCCGTGGTGGGACGTTAAAGCGTGAGGCGCAGGTGCCACGACAGGTCACCTAATTGCTTACGTAAACTATACAAATCCCTGATGGGATACACATATTATTAAAAGACCGCGCGTGGATGCTAACGGCCGATTTGGGCCGACCGGGGAGCTGATATAAAACGTTTGGACTATATTTACCTATTGCAGTTATATGGTGTTGGCGCGAAAATTGAAGGCTCCCCGTGCGTGGGCTGCCGGCCCGGGCGAGTGCTGGATGGCGACTGACTAACCTCCCTGGCCGCTGGGGCCAGGGAGGGGGGAAATTCCGCGGGAAAACTGCGAAGCGCGGGAAGGTGACTTCGGCCAGTTTTGTGAATTAAACCCTTTTAACATATGATCATTTAATTAACATTAATTATTGAATGGTTTAGATTTCTTAGTTTTTGTTTATATTATAAAATGCATGAGAAACAATACCCTTGCGCAGTGCCACACCCGGCCGGGCGCTTTGCACACGTAGGAGGCCGTGACTGACGTCACGCCGTTCGGGGCACTGCACTACGTTGCGCGCGCGGGCGCGTTCGGGGCGCGGCACTTATCAGGTGTTGAGGACACATAACGGCCTGTGCTCTCAGAGGGAGCACTGACGGCGGCGTCAAACTGTAAATCTATCTACAAACCAAGTCACATGTGAATAAAACAAATGTTTTCCAAACACTTATATAATTCAGGGATCTTTATCAGTTTAATGAGCGATGCGAGTGTCTGGTTTGTATTGGGCTTCTAATTAAACCTCAGCTTCCGAGCCTAGTGGGTCATACTGGGGACGATGACCCACGAGGAGACATCATCGGTTAACTGCAAGAGCTAGCTTGGTGCCCTTCCAGAGCTAAGTCAAACATCATTCATGCCAGTCCTCACTAGGCACACCACGGTTCTCGAACATAAGACCGCAGGTGATGGCAACTCAAACTGGAGACTGTCGGTTGCTGATTGCCACTACTCTATTTATTGTTAAAGAACTTTAATTTGGCCTGCTCAAGCTATATTTCCAATTAATTAAGGTTTAGGGGACATAATGGGTTTTAAGGTCACTAACTTCACACGGTGGCCATATGGGGCCTACACTTACACCCTATGATACACTTCCCTAATGGTCATAACTCAACTGAACCTTAATAAACTTAAGTACACATCGAATTATTAGTTCCCTTTTGATTCAAACTTCAGTGGTTAGCACATGTCACACTATATTAGTCAATTGGCTAAGTTGCACTCTTTACTCGTGTATAATGAGCGAGTGGTACGTTGAGCCAGCAGAAATTGGTACTGGTGGGTGGGGATCGGACTTTTACTATTATAGACTGTACGATGTCAACTACGTATAAAGTCTAAGAGAAATTGCAATAATTTTTAATTAAAATTGTTAACATTTGTTGCTGTCAGGTGCAAAGTGATAATTAGTCGGTTAGCTACCAATAAACTGTATTAAATACCTGACCAAACACATACAGCCATAAAAGATTTATAATCAACATACACAAATCGCTACAAAATAATAATAACCTTTTTTATTTTTTATTTTCAAGTTTGGGTACAATATTTAAATATTGGAGTTAAGTATATATTGGTTTACCATACACCTATTTACATTTAGCCTGGGAGATACTACTACTAGCGCCGTTCGGTCTTAATTCCCCACGAGCTTCACTTATGCCATTGAAATAAAAGGGAAGTTTCCTCCAAAAATAATTCTTATCTCTGCGATGTTATTATTCTCATTGATGACAGATTTTTAAAGCATGTTGAAAGAATTTGGTTATGTCTGTTCAACTCGGAAAGTTATGTTCAGTTATTTTATTAGAACATTTCGGTGAAATTGTGCAAACTGTAGGTTACGATTTATTTAAATGGGGTTCGAAGCCATTGCAGTTTATAGTAAATAGTACACGTCTAAAATTTCAGCAGGTATCAGATTATTTTTCACAATTCTAAGGGTTTAATAGGTTTGGTATATTGTACTTTACATTTTCTTTAATATGCCAATTTTGTGGCTTTTGTTTGGTGTACATGTATAATAAACCTAATCGCAAATAAAAATAATTTAATTTTAGAGTTGGACTTTACATCTACAATTGGGCTTCCGCCAGGTGGCAAGACTCCTTCCCTATTTCAGTTTCCCATTCTCTTACGCTTTGTCCTTCGCATCTCTCACTTCCAATATCTTTCCCTCAAGCCCATTCCACTCCCACCCTGACCTAACAGGAATGAGTGCTTTCCTCCTCCCGTTTGTTATTCCTTCTGTATATTCCACTCTTGGTTTCTTCTCCCTCTGTACACATCTGTGGAATCTATTACCCAGCTTCTCCTAGTCTCCCTCTCCCTTGCCCACAGCTTCAAAGCCTTTTTACCCACCTCCTCCCCTGTAGCATTTCCCACCCCATCTCCCGGATTGTCACAGATGGTGTATATAGCTCCCTCCCTTCCTAATCCCTTCTCTACATACCCAAAAACCATCTTTCCACCCTGAGCTGTACCTTCTCTTATCTCCGTCACCATGGCCGCATATTCCATCGGCCTGAAAAACTTGGAGTATGCCTTTGCCTTTACCTTCCTGCCTTCCTCTTCTCTTCAAAGTCTTAGAAATCAGCTTCAGCCCTCCTCACTTTTTTTTTACCACCTGCTGTACCTTTTTCCCAATACTAGGTTGCTCTACAGGGTTACCCCCCATGTACTTGTAATTCTCTGTCTTCTGTGTGTCTTGCACCTTTTACCAATAAACTTCCTTTATCACCTTCCTCCTCGTAAACCTAACCACCTTCGCCTTGTTTACATTTAATGCCATCCCACTATTCATTGACCAATGCGCTAGCTTGTCTAGATCACCTTGTAGCTAGTTTCCCCCCTCCACCACTGTTTAATTCACCTCACAGTTGTATGCAAACATCAGCAGCTTTCCTTGCTTATCTCGATCTATCTCTGTATTGCAAAATGCATTATATAAAGTAGTAATGATATCAAGCATTACCCGTTACATATTTACCTATCATTTAGTAAACTACCATGCCTTGAATTATAAAGCCATTTATGAATATGTATATTTATATTATATTATCACATAGTACACTAGATTATCAGAATTCAGTTCATTTAATGTTATAAATTAATTTTTTTTGGTATCACATAGTACTCTATAATGGTATCCTAATGTATTTTACAGTGCACAATCTATTTCACTGTGAAAGTACGATCACATATGCAAATATCTATAAATATGTATATTAGTTTGTTAGGAGTCTAGTGTTGTTAATGACATTCACTGACTTACTAAATCTTCTACCACTCCTGCCTACAAATATTTCACATTTCATTTACCAATCATTATAACTGATAAATTATTTAATTGCACATTCTGTAGGATCATATTATTTTCTGGTTATTCCCTACAGTTTTCTAAGACATGTCTTCTTGCGTGCTTAAATAATAATTTTTCCTTTTTTTTCTTCTTTTAACACTTTTTACAGGGGAAGAAATAAGAAGTATTGTAATAGTTGCAATTTGTCACACCAGTGAAAAATTTATTTATGAATTCAGTTGTTTTTGGACACAATTTGTTTTTCATTTACCTTCATTGACATTCAGATGCTCTTCACAACTTTCTTTAAAATTAATTAAATTTAAATTTTCTCTGCTGACTGTATCATCCCAGCTTATTTTTTTCACAGCACATAAATACTTGTATATTTTTTTTTTTTATCGTAGCACTAAAAACTTACTGTCACAACAAATTTGAAACAATTTTATGTGTAACAAATGCTTTTTACAAATTGGTTTTGTAGTATCTCCCAACAAATTATCTCATATTTTAAACACACTATCTTAATCACAGTAACAACACAAACATCCATGTAGCATCACTTCCTATAACTTTTGAATGTTGATATTCCTACTTTGCCTTGTACCAATTTAACATCCACAGATTTTTTTATATCCTCCTTTATTTTTCTTAAAAGACTTCCACAATGACATATTTTCTACCTCGCATACCACAATTTTGCATACCTGTTATATCGCATGGTTTACTGAACCTAAGTGTGTCTGTTGTGTGAATCTTTGGGGACCACACAACAGGGGAAATTATAGTGGTCTACTAACTTAAATTTTAAACAGCAAGTAAGCTTCGGTAATTGTAAAGCTAAACATATTTTATATAAAAAAAAGTTGTTTTGGATGCTGCTTCGCCCTGTTGGCTCAGTTTTTAGAAATTCTGCCTGGTGAGGCTAAGGTCCCAGATTTAATTTCCAGCCGGGTCTCTGATTTTCCTCTCATGAAAATTTTCCTTGCCGCGTATATGGCACCCCACAAATTGTGTGAAGTTAAAGTTTCGGAACAACACAACATACAGTCCTAAACCTACTATCACAACTCTGATGTAAAGAAAAATAATTGTTTTTCAGGTCACAAGGGCCTTGAGTGTGCTGGTTCAGTATGGACTCGTTACGTTTTGTGAAGGGAGTGTTCCAAACAAGGCAGAGTATACGCTGCTACCAGAGCGTGTGCTGCTGTTACTTCGTTATCCTAAGTAAGTACTTTCTGGAGACCATGCATTCCATCACTCCTATCATCACTTCCTTTTGTTTGTTTTCATTCGTCCATTTTACCACATGATGGTATGGGACACGTCAAGAAATATCAGTTAAATGTTAGATACATATATGTACAGACATTAAAATAATATAATACTAATAATAACAATAACAATACAGATTTAAATATAGCCTATAAATAAAAGGTAGATACAAGTATGTACATACAAGTACAGACATGAAAGTAATAGTAGTAATAATATTATTCAAATATATTCAAGTATACACATGTGGTCATAAAAAAGTACCTAATACAGGTACCTATAGATAACATGCCATCGGTGATTTATGATCAATAATTATAAACAGCTTAGAAATTAAATAAATTGAGGAAGGCATGCCAGGTTGTAATAAACCTGTCGGTCAGAAATCACCAGAGGTCAACCACCGAGACACCCTTAAATTTAAATTCTATACAGGCCCAACAGTAATTCCTATGAACAGTGGATTGTCACTACCAGTTAATAAATTAAAAGAGAAAAACATAGGCAAGTGTTTCGTTTCACCTTTATTACTGACAACATTTCTTTTGACATACATACTTTGCTTTGGGCAAGAGACACATAGAAAACAAAGATTTTTTAAAAATTTTTACTTAAGTGAAAGGTTTTTAATTGTCTTACATGCTTTTTAAGGCAAATTCCATTTAATCCAGAACTTAAGGTGATGTTAACAGGTTCTGGTCCCGTCTAGTCTTGTTTGTGGTACTTCTTTCAGATACATATTGCTAATGAAGACTCGGTATGGAAATGAGGCAGAAATCTTGGTTGAGGAAATCCTGAGGAAAGGGCAAGACACCGCCTCTGCCGTAATTTTGAGAGCGTCAGAAAGACTGAAAAACACAACAGAAGGTAATGTATCATATTATGCCTTTTCATTGAGATGCTTATTATAATGACCTTGATCTGAAATCATAAATGCTAAAATTATATTATAATGGCTTTTTAAACTGATTCTGCTACTGTGTTTAGGATCGTAGAGCACTGTCCCAGCAATGCTGTCCGATTTTTTTCCAGCAGTTCAGTTTGTAAGGCATTTCCATTCAGCCTGCAGGCATACAAATATGTAGTGTTAACCAATAAAAATATAATCATGTACAGCAGTGAGACTTGTTTTTGTAGAATTTTGAGTATGTATGTCTGTGTTTTGCATTCTAAAAATTTAGAAATACATAGTATAATAAAGGGAACCCATTAAATGTGATTTTAAAAATAATACAATTATGTTTTTAATAGCTGCAGTAGATAAAATAGTTAACTTTAAACTATGAAATAATCTCATAAAATAAATTTACTTCGGTTTATGTGCTTGTTTAGTGAATGTGATACAAATAACTACTGCTCTATTGTGTGTATCGTGCTAATACGTAATATCTTTTTCTGCCAATGAATAACATGCTTACGACACAGAAACGGTTTGTTACTTGCTTGTTGTTTGTGCCTGTGTGATGCAGCTGGTAATGTGGAATTGACGACCATACGGGACAAGTTTGCGACCCTTGCAACAAAGCAGTTTCTGATGCGATGCCCCAACCCGGTGGAAGAGAAGGCAGTCCCAACGCTGACGATAAAAGAACGAGAGCTGTTTCTACCACCCGAACTGAATCTTAAGGCACTGACTGAATTGCAGAAAGGGGAAAATGCTGATCCCGGAGATAAAGGAATATATTGGAGGGTGAACTTGGATAGATTCCACCAGGATTTCCGGTAAATTAACTAGCGTTTGTTAAAAAAAAATTTAATTTAAATTAGTTTTTTTTTTAAATCATTAACTACAATGAAAAGTTTTTAATCCGGCACATTCTGAGTCACTGCCATTCTGATTAGAAATTTTGTCTAATTATAAAAACTTCAATATAGTTTCAACATGAACACCATAGAAATAAATGCAGTGCAACAGTATTAAAAACAAGTTGTAATAAGTTACTGCATAGAATAAAAAAGTACAGATAAGCTTTATTGTTTAAAAAAGTCTCTAATCTCTTCAAAGTATTACAGAAATTTTCAAAGCGGGAGTGCGCACAACTAACTCAATTAGCTTGGCACAAACAATTTATGGTTGGAAGGTAATGATATCTGTAGCAATTAGAAAGAAAAAAAGAAAAAAAAGTTATTCATAATTTCACGTGCGCTCAGAAAAATACGAATTCGTGAAACTCAAAGCAAATACAAATTCGACAAACATTTAAGTCATTGTGCGCAACATAATAGCACCTCAAATAAAAAGTGCTTATTAAAAAATCTGCTCTCTAAAACTAGCCTTTAGATTTTTAAAATTATTATAATATTTATATGAGGTGTGCTGATTTTAGTATTGAAATATAAGTAGTTATGTACTAGTGGTTTTATAGAAGTACTTTATATGTAGTACTTCTGTGGGACTAAATACTAAATAAAAGAATTTATGTCGGTATTGGGAACATTTGCAGGGATGACATCATGATATCTTCCATGACCAGACGATTTGACGAGGATGTTGGTGAATTGATGCGTGTAATCTTGCAGCAGATGTACCTGAGAACCGAACCTTGGGCCTCGGTTTCCAACCCTGTGCCATTCACGGAGCTACGGGACACCATCAAGAAGTTGAACAGTCACCCTCTGTTGATTCAGTACCTAGATCAGTACTTGAAGGTTATGGGTATGTTCAGTGATTTCCATCGATAGTTAACATGTTGGCATGGTATCTGTTACAAGATGGGGTCAGATCTAGTTTGTTTTGTATGTGAGACAGTTAAGTAAAATTAATGATAAGAATGTAACCAGGTTTTCAATTTATGTCTTGAGTATTACAACTAGGATAGGCCCGGCTGAAAGACGATCTGGCTTGCAACATTACAAAAAAACTTCAAAAAATAATAATAAATAATGAGAATGTTCATCGAAAATGGTTTTAGATTTCGAGGTTATGTACGACTTTGGTTATGCTGTTTTTACTGAAGGAAAATGATTTAAAGAAATTTTACATAGATTAATTTTTTTGGTTCTTGCACAAAACAAAACACAGTTCGTCATTACACGAGGTTTACAGTCATTGCTTACAGTTCTCTTAACAACAAAAACTACATTTTCCTGCTCAAAAATTAAATGTCTGTTGATTTTGATAATGCAAAAAAAAACGTTCTTAACACACACGTATACACATTCCACTTTGTAAATAAGTCGTGAAGTCGCTTGGCGTTGACAGTACAAGACCAGGACAAAGGTGTGCTTGGGATGGTGGCAAAAATTTACTTAAGCCCCATTTTGGGCTGTGTACTGAGACTGTGGTGACTGAAATTCTAAATAAATCCGAAACGAAGTTGATGCCGGCGCAGCCCGGACCACAGCAGTGAAGTTCGTTACGTATCACACATTATGTTTTGGCGTGAGCCACTGCAGAACGTGACTTACAGATGACATTGAGCAGAGAACTGGCGAAATGACACAACTGCCTCCAGCCACACCTTACTGCTCAGTCACAAGTGCCCAACCTACAAACTGAATTATAATCAGAATCATTCTACGTACGTACTTGGTTATGTTTTGGAGATTCTTTGTTCTATTGAAAAGTTGTAATTTGTTGAAGTGTATATGTTATTGCTAAGGGTATTGTGTATTATTTTCTTGTGTTTATTTTAGTGATGGGTCAAATCCCAATTTTCTTGAATCCAAATCTAGGTCTCAAGGGTCCAAAATAAAATAATTTACGAGGCGTGTTTTTTAAGTAAGGGCCGTTTTGAAATTCGGCCGCTGCAGCGCTGCAATTGGCATGTGTACCTATGCCTATGTCGATTGAGAATCCCGCCAACTGTGAAATACGTGCTGTGATTCATTTTCTTAGTGCTAAAGATGTTCAGCGGCTGAAATTCATTGTCAAATCATCATAAGTATCATCAATATCATCTTCTTTTTCGTCTTCATATTTGTTTTTATCTTCATCCTAATCATCCATCATCATCATAAACAACAAGGACTTAGTCAACATAATCATCAATCATCCAACCATCATTCACAATTGACTGAAAATATGTTTAATGTTTACTTCAGTGTTGTTTCATGTCATTATTTTCAATATTCTAAGGTGTAAAGTTATCAAATGTATTGTGTATTAAATTTGAGTTTCAATATTTTCTCTTTTTTTTTGTCAATTTTTCATTCATAATTATTTTTCTCATGAAGGGTTGTGTTGTAAATGTTCTGGAGGCCAGGACAGAGTTGTTTGTTTTCTTTTGAATTATCTGTAATGTTGTGGTTCTGCAATTATGTACTTAACTAGTCATCTAATTTCTGTGAATATCATCATTGTAAGTGAGTAAACCTTAATTTTTGTCATTTTGAATTTTTTATTTATCTTATAAACAGTGATTTATATTTTGTGCTATTCAATAATCATACTTAAAAATTTTACCCTAATTTGAGCTCTTTTAGTTTGCTGAAGAATTGGAATGTAAGTATATTGCTATTTAAATGATTTTTTTTTGTTTGCAGAAGAGGATTCAAGCTGTTTTGTTTCAAAGGTTGGTGACAGTGCTGGTGGCCAGTACAGCGTCAATATCAAGTATGCTTTTCTGGAATTGACTTGGACAACTGTAGAAAATATAGTTCTCGAGAGGTTTGGCTCAAAAGCAGCAAGAATTTTCAGGTACTGTTTGAAGTCTTGTGTACAGTTTACCACTACAGTAGAATCTCATTTACAAGCAATTAACTTTAAAGTATTCCTAACTTTTAGGTACGTTTTCAAATCCCTACTAGTCATTCATCATTATTAATAATGGCTTCGGTATAAGGAACTTTCATCAAGTACCCAAATTAAGTTTTTTTTTTTTTTATGTAAATTTTAATGAGATTTAACTGTAGTCTTAGAGACTATGAGTTTATCTCCAATGTCTCGAAAGTGCAAAGTTGTTCTTGCGCGAACTCCGTAAATGTCACCAGCACAATTTTAGTTTTATGGGACCTTCGTGGAATCAGTTTGTGCAGTACGTGCTAGTTTATTTTTTCCCCTTAAGTGTTTAATAAATTTTTGTGACTTAAAGATTTAAATAATTTGGCAGTTGTATCAATTTCTGACAACGGCTTGATCTGCCCAAAAGCTTGTTTTGAACACCCAGCCGTCACCAGGGGGAAGAAAGCCATGGTGTGGCTAGGGCAAATTGGGCAAGATGAGTTTACGGTGGTTTGCTATTGTTGAAATCTAACTTGGGACACTTTAACGACTGAGCCAACAGGTCCTTGATCTATGAATACATCAAATGTTATCATGTTACAAGGTTATTAAATTTAAATTTTTAAGTCATTTCAGAGACTTTTCAAAACAGTAATACTGCATTTTTATGACATGTTATTTTCTTTCCTGTGCACATTTTAAGTTTTTTTTATTATTACCGGTATTTATTCCATTACGTTGCTTTTATTTCCAGGTTAATTAGGGCAAAAAAGTATGTTGAACAAGAGCAGATACAACAGATAGCGATGATACCTGCCAAGGAAGCCAAATTGCTGACTTACAAGCTGCTCGAAGAAAACTTCATCCAGATGAAGGAACTGAGGAAGTCGCTTACTGCAGGACCCAACAAAACATTCTTTCTGTTTTACATTAAAATAGATCAGGTATACCATAATACGTATTTGTTAAGAGTATGATGCTGTTTTACTGTTTTATTTGTGTGATCAACATCAAATATTCAATGGTAAAATGGTAAGTAACTAATGGACTCAGATATAAGATGAATAAATATTGTAGATTGTCTACTTTTGCTAATGTAGTTAATTATGTTTAGTGCATCAGTTAGAATTTTTTGTACGAATTTGTACGACTATAGTGAACAAGTTATGTATTTACACGTAGAGGTAGAATTGGCTGGCACAAGTCACAGTTGTGCCCGGCTAATACAAGGATCGTTCCTTTCACTTGCAAAAAAAAAAAACTTGAAAAATTGAAAAATATACTGTCTGATGTTTTAGGCAGTTAGTTGTAAAATTCTGTCAATGACTATTCATTTTCTCAAAACTGTTCATGGTTATATTTAAATAAAAGAGTTTGCAATTAATTTGGATTATTTATTCTCATGTCAAATTTAAATAATGGTTCCACAAATCCAAAACTCAATTTTGCTGATTGCTCCTCATTATTGCGTCCCTTTGTGAAAGAATGTTCCTAGCGACCTCGTCGTCTAGGTATGACAAAAAGGAACAATGTCCTGGTGGACCACCTGGCGACCCAAGCCTGCACTGCACGTTTGGGGCTTAATTTCTAATTAAAAATGTCCATAAACTGACAAGAGACAAAGGCTGAAAAATACTTTAGTTGCGGCCTGGCCTTAGACATGGAAATGTGTGCTTCAAAGCACCTGTAAAAATTTTTTTTTGTGAGACGCTGAATGGCGCGATTAGTTAGCACAACACTTGGACGACTGACGAGACTACGTAACTGTTTGTAACCACGCGGCGAAGAGGCAGCCAAATGACCTCACCGACCAGTCTAATATTTTTCTTCAAATCTTTTTCCTAGAATATAGAATCCTGAGAATACTAAAGATTTGATGGTATTTGAGGATAAATATTAGCCCACCCTTAGTTTTATTTTGATATATTATACGTGGATTCATCTGCTCATCTTCCCACCCCTTACCTTAATGTGTGGCATGGGTGGAAAGAGGGGAAAATGGCCAGGCTCAGTTAACATAAATATACTATACATTGATTCTTATTGCTGTTTAGTGATATAAAAATGTTGGGTATTAAGATAAAGAAATGTATGTCATTTAAAATCATAAAGTGAACTACAGTAAAACCTGTCTGATTCGATCTTTGTTTCAATATTGTGGATAGTTCAAAAATTTTCATTAGTCATTTTAATTTCCTAATCAATCAAAGTGAAAAAAAGATTAATTATACTTTTATTTAAATAATTGTAAGTAAATTGCTTGGAACATCTAGTAAAACATGCGGGATTTCTTCATAGGGGACATATTCTTTTTTCAGTGGAAGATGAAAGACTGTTTACAGATGTATGACTTATTATGTGGCAAAGGAATAAACACTCTTTTACCATAGATGTGTTCAAACATGAAATCCCTTTGTAACTCTTCTTGAATTCTTACTGTTAGGTTTGTTAACATAGTTGTCACTGTGTCAGTCTTCTAACGTGTGTTTTTCCCCCACAACTTATAGTTTCAACTTTGTGGATTTTTGTCTGATGTGTTACATTTCATAGTCACATTACTCTCTAAACCTGCACTTGCAACATTGTTTTCAAGTGTACTCCCAGACTGCAGTGGCAGTAGCTTACCAAGGAACTAGTAGCTCTGGTAGGGATGAATGTGGATGGTTTTGAAACTTTATTTTTATTTTTCTGTTCTTTTGGTTGTGAATCAAACAAGTTTTACAGAACTTGCAATTTTATAGAGGACAAGCAGATGGTATTATGTAGTTAATTTATTAAAATGAAATTAATATATTTTTTTTTTGCTGTTTTCCAGGTTGCTAGAATGGTAATTGAGATATGTTACAAAGCACTGTACAATGCGCTGACTCGCAGGGAACATGAGCAGAAGGAGAACTGTCGTTTGATTGAGAAACACCAGAGGATTGAGTCCATCACGTTGAGCATGCGTGCACAAGGGATCGCGGCAGAACAGATAACAGAGGTAGAGTATATCACCCCGTAGTCTGAGAATGTATATTGGAGGAGCAGTTTTTGCATCCAAGTGGGAAACCTTTAATTTTTTTTTCTATGAAACTAGGGGAAAGGATTCCTAACATTCCTGGGTCCATGTTGTTACTTTTCATAGACAATATCCATGACCGTGAGTGTTAAGGATCTGACCCAAAAGATTTCTTGTATGTATATAAAGTTACATGTGTGTATTTATTTTTATAGAATACAGTTTATACATAAATTAATTTTTTTTATGGCTGACTGTTTTGGAGACTTTGGGGTATAGATAAATCTTGAGGGATTGTAGATTGGACCTTCCACAGTGGTGTAGGTTTGTGTTCTTGGGGGGGGGGGGGGTGTTCTTGGTTAAGGTGTCTACACAAACGTCTCAGAGCTAAATTTAGCTACATATGAAGTACATATTTACTATTTATAATTAAAAACTTTAATTTTATATACATGAAGAGAATTAATAAAATACCTTGTATTTAACTAATATTTCCTATATTATGTCCCTGCGTGTAATGTAACTCGTGATTATCAAGCAAAAAAGTAATTTGGAATTAGTTACACTCATATCCCCTCCTATAGCTACACCACTTGTTGCTCATGTTGGCAAACAAAATTAAATACCAACAGAAACTAGCATAATTATTATTAATAAAGATATTTTTTGAGTTGCACTACTATGGCCCGAAAGTATTTAAATGATGAAACCCCATTATTATAAAGACTTTGTGATGTATGTAACATAGTACTTACGATGCCAGAAGTTGGATGTGAACCACTTTCACATGCATTGGAAGTTTATTGATCACTGCCATTGAAATCCCACTTGAAGAATGAATGTGTTGAGAGGGGTAAAGCAGTATAATAATGGAGACTGGAAATGAAATTGGAATTCTTGAAAAAGATTTTCACACCTGAGTTGTGTATATCATACATCATACAGCTTGCACACGAATTCCTATTTCTTGCTGTGAAAGTTTGTTTTTCTGTTTTGAATTATGACTATACTACAACCTTCCTTGATGAGTACGTAGTTGGTTGTACAATAAATATATATGTATTTGCCTATGCGAAAGAAAGCCTCATTTTGAATTTGTTGTTTTTCAGATTGAAGACATGATCACCCCACCTGAACTTACACTCCTGGAAAAAGTCAAGTCTATGATAAAACGACTTAGTGATGCTGAAATGCAACTTGATGATACAGTTTTCATGCTTCAGTTGTTCCTGAACTATCACAACTTATAAATATAAATTGATACATTTTAAAACTCTTTGTGTGACTTTTTCTAATTATTTTATAAAGTGTAATAAATCTCCAGTTTTGCTCAAACTTTACATATGATGATACATATGAGATAAAAATTCTCCTACCATTGACATAGTAGGGGGAGGGGGAGGGGGAGGGTGCACGTGCCCCCCCCACCTCTAAATCCACCACTGCAACATACATACTATATATGCAATAATAACAATTTATAACATGTGCACTTTGTATAGGTCTTATCAAGTACAATAACTGTTTTCACTTTACCCTGTCGTTTAACACTTGTTACGAGCAGATGTGTTACTAAACTGCAGTCATGGATAGGAGTGGACGGGGTGGAAAGCCAAGCTGGGGCTGCAAGTGACGTTATGTGCAGAATGATGTACAAGCGATCAAGGCAACCTCTCTGCACCAACATGGACTGGCCTGCCTTCGTTGCCTCGTCGCTAGTCACGTCGCAACAATATTTTCAGGAAGACAAACACATGGCATGCTGTCAGTGTTGGGCAAGCTACAAATTATGTGTAATGATAATTACTGCTGGCTCTCTTGCATCCCACAAGCCTTAACCTAGATATATGCTCCTTCATAATTGAGAGAGAGGGGAAGAGGGAGGGAGGGAGAGAGGGAGAATATAATTAATCATTAAGTAGGTAGTCTGTTTCACCTCAGTCAGTTTAGGTAAAAGAATTGAGGAAAAACAGCACTGAAGCACTGTGTCTCGTCAGGTCATGCTGTAAGGACCGTTGGACTAGTTAAAAACTGTGCTGTAATAGAAAATCAATGCATTTTAACTTGCCAAATAAAACATCTGTATGGCAATAAGTAAACTATTGATAATTGAACAATATTAAATTTTCTAAAGTAGCTTAAGTCTTAGAAACCCTTTTTCATTCTCTTAGCATTTTAATATGTTTCTAACCTTATTACAAGTTTAAAACCCACAGGTTTACACGTAATGATAGGTATGCTATAGAAAACATTACCCTTAAGATGAATGCCACTTGTGGGGTGAGTGTTGATGAGGGAAATACGAGCTGGTAGAGACTGGTGAAGATATATATATATATATATGGTTGATTTGGACGCCAGTTAAAATATAACATTTAGAGAGACAAGGGGTGGAGAGATATTAGGGTGGCATCACCAGATGTCAAATGCCATGCCCTCTCTATCATACCATGAAAGGTACACAATATGCAGTGATGTAGGTGAAAGTGGTTCAGCAACGATGTTTTATTTACATGTGACTTGTTTTACATATCTACTGTTTGCAAAGGCAAACTACAAAAACCAATGAAAGAATGAAGCACCAAAAACACAATTTATAAATAGTTGTTGTCATCCCTCCGAAGGCCCTAAAGTCCGGCCTCCACTCGCCAGTATTAAACCCCGCTAACAGAACACACCTCTAGCACATTTCACGTGAGTCAAGCGAGCCGCCGACGTCGGTGAGTGCCCCAGATACATCCATATGCCCACACCACCAAACAGTTCTCACGCATCTTAAATTGCTGTGATTAATTAAGTGATTTTTAATTAGCAGAACAACCATTAATAGTGAAAGTGCGTCGTAGGGGTGCAGCGGTTTTCCCCATGGGAAACCGCAATTTATAAACGTTCGGAACGTCCCTTGCGGCCTTCCGCCAATAATTAACCACAGTGTTAACAAACCTAATTTACCTCCCTGTTTTTACTTGCAAATAGCCACTGGAGTAGTCAACAAGTGACAGACAGTTTCCAGCTTGACATTTTTTTTTCAAATATAATTAATATAAATTTTGTTATGTATTATTATTATAGGCCTTCTGCCAACTAATTCAGACAGATGTCATTAAGATAAGAGTGTTCTATAAATAATAATGACTAATTATGATTATGAAGTTGGGATAACGGTACATTAGAAAGTTTGGCGCGTCATGACGCTTCCTCCCCTCCTAAGCTGGCACAAAGCGGTAGTAGAGTTTTACTCACGGGCTGGGGCGGACGTGTGATCCTGCGAGGAGACTTCAACTTTTTGTGCTTCTGATTCGTCATTCTGGTAACTATTATAATTTGCTAAAACCTTTTTCCTCCCCCTTTTCCGGTGCACGGCTTATCCTGGCTGCTTTAATTTTTGCTCGTCGCGGAACAAAGGTTCACGACGCAGTCATCTTACGATCCGGGCCGACTCCCGCGAACAGAACTTCACGTAATTCGTCGAGCATACACCTGCCGACTGCAATCTTAAAGACTTTGCCATTTAATATTATCTTCGTGGTCCCGTGACTCACACAGGTGAGCCCGGGCACGAATCCATCTACAGCTTATCACAGGAGTGGCCGTTAATCCACCCAAACTCTTCGTCGACCCACAAATCAATGTAGAGACCTTGTTTGCAAGTGTCGCAACGTAACATCCATGTAATACGTAATTAATTATCAGTGTGAGTGTATGTAGTGCCAACGTGTTTTTTTTTTTTTCCAGTGCAATTGTGTAACTTGTGCCTCCATCCCCACAATGTGAGATGCGATATTAAAAAACCAGCACCTAAATCCCGTTTATTTATTTTGCAAACACCTCCTGAACAATTAGGAAACAGTCCTCTATACTGTTTAGGGCCAGTGCTTATTAGAAGTAGGGACTCCCTCCCACCATCAACAGCCGTCGATCGTAGTGGAACACGCAGGGGCAAAAACCCACGACCACCTCGGTTAAACCTCAAATTAACCTGGCGCCCGCCAAAGATTTCCTTTAGAGCCACTGAAAACCACCAGGACTGCCCCGGGTCTCGATCCCGAGACCGCGGGTGACGGCATAGTGGCACGCGATGCTTAGTCCTCGCAACAGTCTTTTCTAAGAAATGGTGTTTTAAACACGTAGCTCGGGTTATGCAGTGAGTGCTGGGAATCTACATTAAATTGGCTGAAACATTATTTGAAAAGCTGGCTGATGTATGCGCGGCCGATTGAAGCCAAGTTATATTTTGGAGTCGGCCAGTGCCGTAAGTTCGAAACCACGCTACAATGGGTCACACGGCAGGTAAAGTTAACGATAGCCGGGTCATGCCCTGCACTAGAAATGGTTCGGAGACATGTGGGGAGAAATAAACAAAAAGGTTCAGTTTGAAAAGGTGTAATTACCAGAAGTATTGTGATCAATGAAACAGCGGTGATGGCTCTCTGTAGGACAATCCATTCTTGGACTGGGGCTCGAAGAAGACTCAAGGCTGCCAGGAGGTTGTTGGTGGCGAGCGATAGTATTGCCAAGGGGGGAGGGGTGGCAGAGCAGCAACCCCTAAAATACGCCAAAGAACTAAAACTAATTTTATGTGAAACTTTAAAACTAAACCCTGCACAAATCCATTGTAATTCTAATGACAAATTAGGGGGCTGGAGGCCTAAATATGTGAAGTTAAATTTTAATGTAAATAAATATATTTAAAAACATAAATCTAAATGATGATCGTCTGTCATAATTTTCTTTTTTACAGGTAAATTTTATTTCGCATACTACATTCATATAAACATTTTTTTTTTTTTTTTTTTTAAACTTTCATAACCTCATTAATCACCCACATGTTCTTTACCATCTTTAAGATTGTTGTGGTGTAAACAGAGGCAGTAGCGTAGCCAGGATGGGGAAGCGGCATTAGACCGAAAATTACTAGACCGAAAGTCACAAGACCGAAAGGCACAAGACCGAATGGCACAAGACCGAAAAATTAAAAATTTCTCTCGCTAGGAATATGTCTTAACTCTGGCGTCAGGCACAAGACCGAAAGTCACAAGACCGAAAGGCACAAGACCGAAAAATGGAATATTTCTCTAGCTAAGAATATATCTTAACTCTGGCGTCAGGCACTACACCGAAAGGCACTAGACCGAAATGCACTAAACCGAAAAATTATCTCGAATGGAATATCTCCTCCAGTGTTGCCAGGCGTAGCACACAAAATTCGGGTACACTTACCTCAAAATTCGAGTACTTACGGGTACGAGGATTTCTTATTTCGGGTATCATTCCGGTACATACAAAAAAAAAAGGATTAAAACATAAATAGCTATCTTCTTAAACAAATAATTGTCATATATGACACAATCTCATAGCAAAAACTTTTATAGTATCAAGGCCCGTGTGAAGAATATTAAAATGTGTGGTTTTGGCAGAACGAGGTGGAAGGGATAGATTAGGTCTCAAATAAAAAAAAAAGTATAATTTAGAGGTCAGGAACAAATAACTTCGCTAATATTATAGTTTTTAGTTAACAGCTCAATTATATTATATGATTAAAAGTAAATTAAAATGAATATAAGATCTTCAAAACCATTATATATATATATAACTTTTCCTGGTACAGTGAAAAGTGTTTTTATTATTATTATTATTACCAGTGTTGTTAAGTAACGAATTACAAGTAATCGGATTACTTGTAACGATTACTTTTCAAGTAATTTATACTTGTAACGAATTACATTTAAAAAATGAAATTCGTACATGTAATCGGAATACATAACATTAATTGTAATCGTTACATTAAGGTAATCGATACTTTATATTTACTTGCCGTTCCTTTTATTCTCGGAACGTATAATGAATACAGTTAAGAACAAGAAGAACATACATTTTTGTATTAGTAAAGTTTATAATATTACGCTTGTAGTGCTAGTGACTTGCAGTGTATCCAACATTACCCTATCCTAAAATCTGCATTTTTAAAATTTAACACATCACTACCGTCAAGTGCTCCCGTTGAGCGTCTTTTTACTGTTAGTAAAGATGTTTTTGCCATCAAGAGAGGGAATATATTTGATGAGAACTTTAAAATGCAATTGTTTTGTAAGGTCAATTCCAGAATTTAAAGAGTGTTACTTGTATTACAGGTAGCTACTTGTATGAAGTCTTTTGATGTTATTCAAGCATGTTTGTCCTCAAATATTATTCATTTAACTAAAGATAATATATTTAATCATTACATGAAATAATTTTTTTTAACAAAACATATATGTATGTTTATTGATGTAACAGTGTGTAAAAAAATTGAATCGTAAGTCAGTTTTAAAATGGTAGTGGAAAGTAATTGTAATTGTAATTTTACTGATTACTTTTATGTAAAGTAATTTTTACTTGTAATTAGTTACATTGTCACCACAGTAATTGTAATTGAGCCCAATTACTTTTTACGAGTACTTCTAACAACACTGATTATTACCTAACCTGCAATTGGGCTTTCACCCGGTGGCAAGAACTCCCACTCACTCCCCTCTCCCCCCCCCCCTCCTTCAGCTTTCTCCTCAGCTCCCTCCCATCCCTGACCTCCACCATTTCCTCCCCCAGCCCATTCCACTCCCTCCCCGTCCTCACCAGGAAGGTGTTCCGCCCTCTCTCTGTCCGCCTCCACACCCTCTGGAGCTTACATCTGTTTCACACCCAACTACCCCTCTTTTTTTTTTTTTAAACAATACCAGACCCTCTTAACGCATGGCTATGCTACTGCTTCTTTTTATGAGTATTACTGGTGAACAAATGGGCATATTATAATTTTTTAAGATTGGTTTGTAATATCAGTTGATACTATTTATGAGAATACTTTACCTATGTATCAAGCTTTCCGAATGATTGAATGCTTTGTGAGAGAATAGTACAGTCCATTTTTGTAGTATTGACTGCTCTCTCACTTACCTTACCTCTGTGTTGTTCTTGACCGTGTGTCTACACTCCGTAATTTTGTTGCATAAACAGGATAAAATTTTGTTTTTAAAGTATGTGTGTTTTCTTGTAGTTGACGTCGCTTTAAACACCAAATTTTTTATTGGGGTTAAATTGTAATTATGTACATAACTGATTCTATATACTGATATTTTTTTCTTGCTGAGTGTTACACTCGTAAATCGTAGTTTTAGAAGTGCGACAGACTTTCGCAAAAAAAATTACACAAATTTTTATATGACACGTGTGTTTAACAATTTATAGAAAGTTCAGGAAATATTTGTGGGACGTTCAGTCACCAAAAGAGAAATCGTCTTCAGCAGTGACATGTAGTTGGTTTGATGTTTGTGGTTTCAGGTCTGCATAAACATTTGCATTTGTCATTCGATTAAGTGAAATAAATATAAATAGCCAAATAACTTGGACGTAAAATACGTTTACCAGGCAATTTCAATTGAAAAAAAAAGACTTATTGAATAATTTCATTCATGTAAACCATGCACAATTAAAAACGCAGGAGTATTAATACATAAAAACAAGTAACTCAAGCAAGTGGTTCTACACACGAAAATATTTCATATTTACTATTCGTTTACCTGTAAATCCCCAATATATTCCAAGTATGTTGGGTAAAACCTAACTCCAGAGTCATCTCACTAATATTAAATAATAAAGTTACTGTTATAAAACAGAAATATTTTATTAAAATAATAAAGTTGAGAATTTTTTACTATTGATTTTTTCGTTTTCTAAAATTCGGGTACATTTGCGTACCCGAGCAAGTCTTCTCGGGTACCAGGTACAGACACAGTGATTCGGGTGTGCGTACCCGAATTCGGGTACGTCTGGCAACACTGATTCTCCTCACTCTGGAAACAGGCAGTCGACTGAAAAATCGATATTGAGAATTGTTAATTTTATTTACCGAGAGATGGCAGCCGTGTTTTCTCGAGCTACTATAACCAAGTCAATAACATTGTGCAGTTTATTTCTTGTTATAAGTGATGAATGATTTCTCAAGGTTCAGTTTGACACCGCAATTTTTATAAAACATATTTGAAAATATTGGTATCTCTTTAGAAAACGTTGATGCATTTATGTCACTATGATAAAAATATTTATACTTACACTTTTAAGTTACAAAGTTTTGTGTAAATTTTGCATGTCTTAGTTATTAACTTTTATAGAATGGTCAATTGAAAATGATGGGAAAAATGTCATTATCCTAAAAAGGATCGTCAAGAATAATGATTTTATACATGCTTTTTATATTATTATTAGCTTCACCTGTATGCTTTTTTACACGCTTCAGACCAGTCAAAGTGGCAGTCATGTTGAGATTCTCGCAGAGAAAGACGTACCGTGGCTGCTAGGCAGCACGTGTGTCAAGTTGGCGACCACACATTGGAATTTCAAGGTCAAAATTTGTCACGAATTAGTGCTCAATTTGTGCTAATTTGTGCCGTAGAAATCAGAATTTGTGCTGCATTACGTAAAAAGTTATAGCATTTATTAAGGTGGTCGCCAACTTGACATCAAGTTGGCGACCACCCAAGGAAAATATCAATTTTTGGAATGAATTTTATGTCACGAATTAAGAAGCCAAAAATTCGAGCTTATCGCAACGTAAACTAAAAAGTTATAGCCCTTGATATGTTTGAAGCGAATTGACAGCTGGCGACCACACATTGGAATTTCAAGGTCAAAATTTGTCACAAATTAGTGCTCAATTTGTGCTACTTTGTGCCGTCGAAATCAGAGTTTGTGCTGCATTACGTAAAAAGTTATAGCATATTGACGTCGTACCGACCATGGCCTTTAAGCCCGTGCTCCGCACCGCCAGTACCGTATCCCATTTTCGAAGCGCGCCCCTTGCCCAGCCGGATTGAGTCAGGCGAGCGCCTCGGGCGTGACCCCAATAGACAACAAACCAAATTAACAGTCACCGCGGCCACTGGCCTTAATTAAAATGCCCGTGAATGTCGGAATAGGAGAAGTCCCTCTAAAACAATTCACAGTGGGACAACATGGTAGTAAATTTACAGTCGCCAACTTGATGTTTCATTTTAAATAATTAAATACATTAAAACTATTGCTAAGCCTTAAGCACCCAATTACCAGGTGCTACATTTTAATTGGGCACCTGGAACATGTTTTAACTGGTAATATAGTAAATTAAATTAATATAAGTTTTTTGACGCCGACTCACAAAGAAGAGAAAGTTTCTCTTCCTTGCGAGGCGGCCATGTCCGGCAGTCTCGAACCACTCCGCGCCGGGAACAGACGTGTGTCCGTGGGCAGCATCCAAGTTTCTTTCATTTTATTACTTTTTATTCTGTACTAAATCTTTAAATTTAAAACCTTTTGTTAATTCACCGCTGCCCACGTCGACTCGGCGCGTATTTTGCGGAGCCGGGCCTATCCCGACCGTCTTAAGTGTGATACCGCGATACGTATCGTAGCACAAAACGTACGGTGCTGGCCGACTCCAGCGAAAGTGTTTTTACTTAAGGACGCCGTGCATATGCCTGCCGGCTGCACACACGTAAGTGTTTCGCCGAATTTAGGAGCCCGCTCATAGAGCATCCCCTGCACCCGTTAATGTTCGGCGCTGGCCGTTTCCAGCGAGCATCGACCCGCGTCCCACGAGACTGCCGCGGTAACCATTAATGTC